>NW_026453169.1:0-315302 GCF_025200985.1 Drosophila gunungcola | reverse complement strand
GTGTGTGCATTGAAAAGAAAAGTCCCCCTTTTCATATATGTACCTACTATATGTATGTGCGATAACCCATATAGAAAGCATACACCATACACCATACACATACACTTCACACGACTTCATCGTTTCTCGGCACACAGATTTGGCCACGCTTCTGTCATCATCCGTTATCTGGCGTTCGTCACGAACTCCAAAATGTGAATTGGACTGTTATGTAAGAGATCTGTCTGTCACACACATCATTTAATTGACCACCTCCTGCTGTCGAAGCGACAAAATAAAAGAAAGAAAGGTAGATGAAGAGAGGGGAAGACGACCGAAGACGACCACATCCAGTTACTTTTCTTTATTAAGGTCAATGTTAATGCTGCATTAAATCGGATTGAAATATTTCGTTTGAAATATTTGTTTTGTATGCCGACACAGAGTAATAAATCATGTCGAATCGATGGCAAGCTTTGTTTAGCAAGTGAATCTTTAGATACAAGTATATTATTTTCATCTGTCGATTTCAACATTGCTAATTGCCAAGTTTAGAAAGCGATTAATATGCATACCAGACACCTACAATTTCCTTCGTTTATAAATTGTGATTCGGAAGTGCAATTTTACAGCTCTGCGACACCTTCGGTAGTAAATTTAATTTGAATGATTATTAAAATATTCACACACCCAGCGCTCACAGACCCAATTGTGTAAAGACTAAGTGAATAAAAAAGAGAACATTAAATGGGCAATTCCAAATAGGCAGCACGTACCAAATGATACTTGTGTGACTCATAGATGGGGAGTATCTCTAGGTCTCCCACACGGGAACAACTGTCTGAGGAGAAGGCATGGAATGGTGTAACCTCGATAGAGCGGTTTCCTTAATAAAATTACCCGATTTATGATAAAAACTCAACACTTTTCGCTTAATTTGTTCGTGCTCTGTAAATATTTTCACTTACCTGCCCATACTCATACTAATTTCCTCCTTCTCGGCGATTGTCGCTTTTTAATTGCAGTTGGTACTTCCGCAAAATCAAACGCATTGAGGCTGAGAAAAAACTTCTACTGCCAGAGAACGAGCACGGTGCATTTTTAATTCGAGATTCCGAGAGCCGTCACAACGACTATTCGCTATCAGGTGCGTGCCTAAACAAGGCATTCAATTAGCATTATTGTGCATTATAATTGTATTGCGCGGCGTACTAATGTGTGGTGGTGTGGTGTTTTTTTGTTTTTAAATGCATTTTGCAGTGCGCGATGGCGATACGGTTAAGCACTATCGCATCAGACAATTGGATGAGGGCGGCTTCTTCATTGCCAGACGCACGACCTTCAGGTGAGTTGTCATCAGCCGAAATCGCCAGTGAGCAGTCGCATTGACACCTCTTACATCTTATCCCAACCACGCAAACAGAACCCTCCAGGAGCTGGTCGAACATTATTCCAAGGACTCCGATGGCCTGTGCGTCAACCTCTGCAAGCCGTGTGTCCAGGTAAGATTGCATGGCAAATGGGGGGCCACTGTAGCCATTGTTTGCTTTGGTTTAATCGCGCATTTTACATCCGACTTGCCGCCAAATGTGTGGATGCGTGGTACAATGATAACATTTGCATTTGACATTGTTATGCCTTGGTTTTCTGTTCATTTCGAAATGCCCAACACACGTGTATACTAAAGAACTGTTTTTATATATTTTCCTTGTATTTCTTTCATGTTTCTTTAATTAACACCAAATTATGTCTGTAAAATAATAACAATACAAAACGAAAACGAAAACGATAACGATAACCAAACCAACTCGAATATAAACAAAATCAAAAGACAAATTCTTTTTCGGGTGTCTTTGAGGTAGGATTTCTATCTAAGACGTTTATGATGTGCGTGTGTTTATTTCCCATTAACACAACAGTACCAAAAAACCAGAGTCCATTCTGTCACCGCCAATCAACACCCTCACAAAGAATTAAATTAACCGATCATATTCCATTAATGTAATATCGACTCTAATGCCGGCGATCCAGACAAACCACATGAGCTATAGGCATGCAGTCAGCGTTCAAAAGCAGTTGAGACGACGATCCCTGGCACATGATGACATTCCAAAGCACCATCCACCCTTCCACATTATATGTCACAGTTAATTTGGCCATATCTTAATATTGCGTGTCTAATTAATGGCAAAAAGCAGTGAAGGGAGACCGAGCTAAAAACGTTTTCAAGTGTGCACTTAACATCAATATGAACTGATATTTTGCACTCTGACTGTTTGCCTTTGAACCCCCGAATAATGACCCTGCAATCGTTTCACATCCGTCCCAACTTTAATGGAACAGATACAGATGCTTGTAATTTGTAAATAAGGCCTAAATGTACGCTACAATTCATTGCTCAATTGGCACGATCATTTCTCCAAGTCGAACACTGCTGCGCCTCAAAATGTGCAATAGAAAAGGCATTTACTAATTGATTTCTCTATCCACACTACTATGTCATCGTCGCATCGCATCGCATCGCAGATCGAGAAGCCCGTCACCGAGGGACTCTCACATCGCACTCGCGATCAGTGGGAGATCGACAGAACGTCCCTCAAGTTCGTGCGCAAACTGGGCTCTGGACAGTTCGGTGATGTCTGGGAGGGACTGTGGAACAACACGACACCTGTGGCCATTAAAACTCTGAAATCTGGTAAGTCCGATGGCTTAAAGCTTAAAAACCAAGCGCACTTCTGTGGTTTGCTAATATTCGCTTCTGTATTCAGGCACAATGGATCCCAAGGACTTCCTGGCGGAAGCCCAGATCATGAAGAAACTGCGCCACACCAAGCTCATACAGCTGTATGCGGTCTGCACTGTGGAGGAGCCCATCTACATTATCACAGAGTTGATGAAGCACGGTTCACTGCTGGAATATCTCCAAGGTATGCCGCGGACCAAAGCTGCGACAACGAGTCTCATACCGAAACTTTTGCTGCTTGCATTAACCAAATTCTGAATCGAACACTCTCTGTACACCTTCTTTCATGCCACGCAACGTCAACCAAACAACCAAACAACCAAACAACCCAACAACCAACCAACCAACCAAACGCTCGCTTATCATGTCATGTCAATTGCTTATTTTTGTTTTTAATATCTTTTAGCCATTGCAGGCAAGGGTCGTAGCCTCAAAATGCAAACCCTGATTGACATGGCGGCGCAAATAGCTGCTGGCATGGCCTACCTGGAGTCCCAGAATTACATTCACAGAGATTTGGCGGCACGCAATGTGCTTGTTGGCGATGGCAACATCGTCAAGATTGCCGACTTTGGCTTGGCCAGGTAATTACCACACGAACCTACACTAAAGTAAACCCTATTATATTTTAAAAAAAAATTCCTGCTCAGGCTCATCAAGGAGGACGAGTACGAGGCTCGAGTGGGCGCACGCTTCCCCATCAAATGGACTGCTCCCGAGGCGGCCAACTACAGCAAATTCTCAATCAAATCGGATGTCTGGAGCTTCGGTATTCTACTCACAGAGCTGGTCACATACGGACGCATACCATATCCAGGTGAGTCAAGCCCTTCCGAGGTTGTTGTACAATGTAATCAAACGACTCATCTCCTCGCATAGGCATGACCAACGCCGAGGTGCTGACGCAAGTGGAGCACGGATACCGCATGCCGCAGCCGCCCAACTGCGAGATGCGCCTGTACGAGATAATGCTGGAGTGCTGGCACAAGGACCCGATGCGCAGACCCACGTTCGAGACGCTCCAGTGGAAGCTGGAGGACTTCTACACATCCGATCAGAGCGACTACAAGGAGGCGCAGGCCTACTGATAAATGCTTCGCGGGGTCACGGACGCGGCCAGCAGCCGTGACGAGAAGCCAAACAGCTGCAAATAATCGCCGGGCATCCCAAAACGGACAATTCTTACTAAGTTACTTACATGAGTTTTGCATAGATTTTCTACTGTTCAACCGCACACCCTGGGTGCTCTTGGGTGTGCTCGTCTAGGTGACTCCATACGATGATACGATTCATGTTATTAGCGTTTAAGCTAACAAATAGTTGCTAAGGTGGAATGCAATTTCAAAGGACGTTCCATTGGGACGTTCGTTTTTGTTGTTTATTATGACAAACATATTGATTGTTGGTCGAATTGATGCGTTCTGACACCCTTGTCGTACTTTTCGGTTAGCATATCACATGTATTATTATTCATATAACGCATATAGCATATACATACGCGCATACACACTTATATATATATACGAACACTTATATATAGGATATACAAACGTATAGTCAGATGTATGCCGATGCCCCTCCATTATTCAAATATGCAAGCACACACACTTACCCACCCTGCCCTATTTTTCTTTAGTTTATAGGCCAATCTGAGAACGATATTTGCAGCACACAAATATGAACGAATGTTTCGCTTTTAGTTAATTCATTACATACATACGTGTCTTACCCAACTCTCACTCAACATTATCAACGACATTATATGCTTTATCACAAATAGGAAAAGTAAAAAGCAACACAAACGCCAATCATCAAGTGCTAGCTATACGCTATACGCTACTTTGCCGCGCGCAACAGCAAAAATCCATATGATTAATTTTTTTAGACTTTAATTGTAATTTGTAACCATTTAATAATATTCAGCTTATGATTAAAACACATACACATATACGAAAACATGTACATTTAGAACCAAGAAAATAAATTTCTTCATAATTTATAAATCTAAAATCCAAGCAATTCTATGGAATCGCAAGTCTCTACTTATTGTTAAATCCTTTGAACCCTTTTGAAAAGCTGGCATTCAAAAATTTCATTGACAAATTTCAACTAAGTATTAAACATAGCAATCAGCTTTCATTAAAAAAAAAAATAGTTTTTGAATGAAATGGAAACTGTCAAGATCTTTAAGAATTTTAAATTGGTTTTGTCAAAATTCCATTTTTAATTGTAAGTTTGGGAAAACAAACACTTTAAATTGACTTTTGGCAGAGGTTGCCTAGGTTTTTGCTTTGTTTTTCCCATTTTTCAAAGTTTTACCAATAACAATACTAAAAAACGTTTATTTAATGATACAAGTACGCAAAAAATGTTTCCGAATATCTTAAATCATGACGAATTTGAAAGGAATTTGTTTTTAGCGCTAATTATTTTTTGCTGCCATGAGTAATTGCCTATTCATAAATGAAAATATGATAGTCGACTTTGCAAAATTTAGTTACGCAGGACCGATCGTATTAGATTTATGGGTGTACAAGCTTTAGATGGCGGTAATATGCTTTTTATTGATTTATACTGCTTTGGTGAGTATGTTTGTGAGTGGATAGCAGATCTGTTCTTCCAGAAAGCCAATAAATACATTTTACCCATTTTCAATGCCTAATCTATTTACATTTACTCTGAAGAATGCATTAAACGAAGGCTGATTTTATTAATGTATGCTAACCTTAGAATGAGTTTTATGTAGTCTGTAAAAAGTACTCTAAAATCTGTCATTATAATCTATATCTGTACTGAAATGCACAAAATATTTAAGTATGTTTTTATAGAGGCGTAATAATGCCACTCAAGCAACTTTAATCAAAACATACCGAGTTCAGCGAACCTCTCGATTTATTTATCCAATTTGGTGCGCCATACGACATAAGAATGGTGATTAATGCAACTTATTTAACTTACAATTAATGTCATATTTAATATGTAAAGAAATTATATTGAACAAATAGTAATCATGTATAACGATCGATTTCAACGTCTATTTAAAGAAGACGGCCCCCACACACGGATGGCTAGTTTTCCAATCAAAGTAATGTAGCAAATAAGAATATATATATGCTAACCCCAACTGACACGATATATATATATGAATAAAGTAAAATAATTATTTTTAAAAAGTTCGCTTTGATCTATGTACATATGTACGACAAGCTCCAATTATGGGCATTGGCGGTCAACGCAAGTCGGCTCCACTTCTGGCCATAGTTGATTAAATTTGGTCAATGCGATTCCCCGGACCAGATCGATCACCCATAGTTTGTTTAGAGATCGCCTCCCTAAAATGTCGTTCTGTGCGCTTCACTCGCCAATAGACAATGTGGATTAGGGGTGCGCCACGCCCCGTCCAGCTCCGCCCAGCCCATAAACGAACTCGGGCAAACAATGCCAATTGATGGCAACAACAACAATAACAACAACAACGACGACGACTGCGACTACTCCAAACATTCGTGAGTGAGTCAACAATGCGGCTTTGTGCTTTGTTTTCGCCTCGATTTGCAGTGGCCAGTATGAGTGCGATTGCGAGTGCGCGTGCGATTCTCCTCCACTATTCTATTTCCTTATAAGGCAATGCTGGTGCAGCTGTTTTTGGGGTTTCACTTGCAATCAATCAACGTGAAACTACCGCTAATAATGGGCGGTGTCGTATGATAAGCGGACCGAATCCAGGCTGATTCACCCGCCCAACCATATGCACAGATATCCATGGCGGCGGAAATCGCCGGCAGTGAGCTGACCAAGTGATTGGTTATCAACTCACTTCCTGCAAACCGATGTTTGCTCGCATCTGACTCAAACACACAAACAAACAGCAGAGCAGGCAGGCCGCCTTATTAGTAAGCGCTTTATCGGCGCTAACGCCTTCGCCATACCGCATGCCAATGAAATGAGCGCATAGTATGTATCAGATCGCCGGTTAGTCATACATATTTTAGCCAAATGCTAGTTACTGCAAAAGAATAATGATTGGACACTTTGGACGGCGGTTTTCAGTTCTTTTCGTCGCTTTATTTTTTAAGAAGCGGTTACAAGTATTTTAGTGGTATGGTATGCTTTAGTTTAATACATATGTAGGAATGCATGGAAGTTGTGATGGAAATGCCAAATCTGAATCAATTATAGAGGCCAATGTGCGTATGAACTTGAATTTGGAAAAGAACACAATATGGTTTGCTTATGCGTACGTGCTACAATTGTGTAAAAAAGTGTTGTGGAATGCATTCTTCCGGAAGAAGCGGGAATGTTGGGCGCTTGCTCCCGGTGTTAATGTACTCATGCCAATACTTCTGACTCCCGTCCTTTGTCTGCAGTGGGCGTGTTCGGTGCGGTGCGTTGCGGAACGACCACGCCCAGCTCGGCGCTCCTGCTTAGAAGCACTTGCGGTGGACAATGGAGGGGCCGGACTCGTCGTACTCCTGCTTCGAGATCCACATCTGCTGGAAGGTGGACAGCGAGGCCAGGATGGAGCCGCCGATCCAGACAGAGTACTTGCGCTCTGGCGGAGCGACAATCTTGATCTTCATGGTGGACGGAGCCAGGGCGGTGATCTCCTTCTGCATGCGATCAGCAATGCCCGGATACATGGTGGTACCGCCGGACAGCACAGTGTTGGCGTACAGATCCTTGCGGATGTCGACGTCGCACTTCATGATCGAGTTGTAGGTGGTCTCGTGGATGCCGCAGGCCTCCATGCCCAGGAACGAGGGCTGGAAGAGCGACTCGGGGCAGCGGAAGCGCTCGTTTCCAATGGTGATGACCTGTCCGTCGGGCAGCTCGTATGATTTCTCCAGCGAGGAGCTGGATGCGGCCGTGGCCATCTCCTGCTCGAAGTCGAGGGCAACGTAGCAGAGCTTCTCCTTGATGTCGCGCACGATCTCACGCTCGGCGGTGGTGGTGAAAGAGTAGCCGCGCTCGGTCAGGATCTTCATCAGATAGTCGGTCAGATCGCGACCGGCCAGATCCAGACGCAAGATGGCGTGGGGCAGGGCATAGCCCTCGTAGATGGGCACGGTGTGGGAGACACCGTCGCCGGAGTCCAAAACAATACCGGTGGTACGGCCGGAGGCGTACAGCGAAAGCACAGCCTGGATGGCCACATACATGGCCGGGGTGTTGAAGGTCTCGAACATGATCTGGGTCATCTTCTCGCGATTGGCCTTGGGGTTGAGCGGAGCCTCGGTCAGCAGGACGGGGTGCTCCTCGGGGGCGACGCGCAGCTCATTGTAGAAGGTGTGGTGCCAGATCTTCTCCATGTCATCCCAGTTGGTCACGATGCCGTGCTCGATGGGGTACTTCAGGGTGAGGATACCGCGCTTGCTCTGCGCCTCATCGCCCACATAGGAGTCCTTCTGGCCCATGCCGACCATCACGCCCTGGTGACGTGGACGGCCCACAATCGAGGGGAAGACGGCACGCGGTGCGTCATCGCCGGCAAAGCCGGCTTTGCACATGCCGGATCCGTTGTCGACCACCAAAGCTGCAACCTCTTCGTCACACATTTTGCTGTAGGTTGGTTGGGATCTGCAATGGAGAACAACGCCGAATATGTACACTAGAATCGGGACAGCGGCTTCTACAGCAAATGAACAATGCCAAGTACAGGCAAAAAAAAAACGCAGACAGACTCAACGCCACTCCACTCCACTTCCCGGAAAACCAGGCTGGCGGAGTGGAACGGGGCGGAGCGGAGGACTCGCGCACGCACAGACGAACAAGGAGACGGGCAGGAATCTTACCTTTTATGGAAAAATGTAAAACGAGTAGCTTTTAGTTATCCGCTGCGCAAACTTAGCACAATGACTGACGCTCTAAGATTGAATTGACCGACGCCTACTTTTTCGACTTAAAGTGGTTGAAAAGCAGTGTGACCATCTGCCACGCAAAATAATGTGCTATTTCACCAAATGAAAATACCAGAATAGGTGCTAGAAAATAACAATTAGTTTCGTTTAAAGTTTTATATCAGTTGCCGAAAAAAATTACTATTTTAAAAGGGTTTTTCTAATTTGTAACTAAAACCGCAAACATTTTTAAAAAGTTTTTAACAGGTTGCAGAAACCACAATTCTAAAATGCGCCTCTTACACACAAAACTGGTAAAATCAAATTTGGCCCAGGACACTGTATTGAGGGACCCAACAACATTGTTTTTTTAATAAACTATATTGTAAGTAACAAGGTTTTTCAAACAAAGTTTGAAAAATTATTTAAATAGCTATAAACCCTTCGTACGCATTTGACCAAATGTGAAAAAAAGTATGTGCCAGTGGAGTCCTGCTATTTTGTTTCGGCTTCATTCAGCGAAAAATATAGCGTTTTTCAACACCGAACCTCTTTGTTTCGGCCACCCCACCCGTCCAACCTTCCCCGCTCGCCAGACATCGTCGATTCCAAACTGATAGCGGCAGCCAGGCTAGTCATCATCATCAACATGGTGGACATCAACCTGGAGTGTGTGCACCAGATAGAGCCGAAGAGCCGCTCCACGGGCCAGCAGCAGCAAGATCTGAAGGACGCCTACCTGGAGGCGGTGCGCATTCTGCTGGTGCTACTGGAGAACGTCTTGGCTCAGCCGGAGAACTCCAAGTTCCGCACCATACGGCTGGAGAACAAAACGATCAAGGAAAAGCTGCTCAGCCTGCCTGGCTGCGAGCGGCTGCTGGACGCCATCGGTTTTGTCCGCGCTCCTGGCTCCAACGCCTACATCTTGCCCACCGATGTGTCCCTGCAGCAGGTGCAGAAGTATCGGGATGCCCTGAGCGAACGGCGCTCCGCCTGGCTCAGTGGAGCTGTGCCCAAAAGTAAGCTTGTCTCTTCGAGTGAGCATCCTAAACTTCAACTTAGCATCTTTGATAGATCCGCCACAGCCGAGCGCCGTCAGCATTCCGCCCTCGCCGCTGTTCATCAAACCCTCGGTGGAGTACCGCCAGCGAATCGCGTTTCCGCGTGTGCTGGTAAGCAAGTCCTCGATCGCGATTGATGGCTGGCTTCTGACCTGACAACTTGTTTTCAGCGCACCTCCAACAACTTTCTGCAGTCGCTGGAGTTGTACTCCGATGCCGTCATGCAGTATGAGGACATGCTGCTGCTGGCCACCGGTCGAACTCTAATCCCCGTGGACGAGCTGACCGACAAGGCGAGCAAGAAGCTGATAGAGATGCAGGAGCGGATTGCCGCGGGCGAATGCCAGGAGAAGGAGCCCTGCGTTCGAGACCTGCTGCTCGTGGAGCTTGTTAACTGGTTCAACACGCAGTTCTTCCAGTGGGTCAACAACATACCCTGTCGCGTGTGTGGCAGCGAGGAAAGCAAGCTGCGACGCACCCAGCGGGAGGGCGATGTCCGGGTTGAGGTGACAGTCTGCTGCGGGCAGGAGAGCAAGTTCTACCGCTATAACGACATCTCCCAGCTCCTGGTCTCGCGCAAGGGCCGGTGCGGAGAGTATGCCAACTGCTTTACATTCCTATGCCGCTGCCTGGACTACGACGCTCGCATTGTCCACTCCCACTTCGACCACGTGTGGACCGAGGTGTACTCCGAGTCCCAGATGCGCTGGCTGCACGTGGACCCCTCCGACAACGTGGTAGACTCGCCGCTGATGTATCAACACGGCTGGAAACGCCACATCGACTACGTGCTCGCCTACTCGCGGGACGACATCCAGGACGTGACTTGGCGATACACGAACGACCACCAGAGGATCCTACAGTTGCGCAAGCTGTGCAGCGAAAAGGAACTGGTGCAAACTCTGGAGGCGATTCGCACCAAGCGGCGGGGAAATTGCACCGCCGAACGAAGATTGTTCCTTGGTCAACGCAGCATGTTGGAGGTCATCGGTTTGACCCTGGAGCGGTAAGCTTTTAAATTCACTCTTTAACCAGGCAGCGAACTAATTTAATACCTTCCCTTTCAGCAAACCAACGGAGAACGAGCTGAAGGGCAGAAGTTCGGGTAGTCTATCGTGGCGTCAATCCCGGGGAGAGCACACTTTCACCAACGTGAGTGAACTTCGATTGCCGGCTCGGTGCTTGTGACGACTTATTTATTTACAGATTTACGTATTCACCCCGATCGAAGCTGAGTTGCAGAAACGTCAGTTTAATTTGCGTTACAGCTGCGCCACCGACACATACGAACGGTATGCAAAAGGTGGGTAACGAATCGAACTCTATATGTGAGACTACTATAAACTCCCATGCACACAGATGATGGACGCGTCACTATTCTGGATACCTATAAAACCTGGCAAAAAGCCCAGTTTTCCTCAAAGAATATATTTCGAAAAGTGGAACGCGATTGGAAGATGGCTTATTTGGCGAGAGTAGAGGACACTGATGGTGCGGAAATTGTGTGGAAGTTCGATTTTGCCATGTCCAACCTGAAGGTAAAGTCCTACAACTTAGTTTTTGAGACAAAAACTTTTGGAGAGGGGAAAATTGCTGTGACCGTGGAAGCCATCGATGGCAGCGCCTCCGTTGAAAATGCCAATGGATTCCAAATTGTGGCCAAACTGACGGGTGGAAAGGGCGACGTTGCGTGGCAGCACACCCAGCTCTTTAGGCAAAGTTTAAACTCCCGCGAATACCCCTTCGAACTGCAGGTGGAGCTACACTAGAGCCCACTAAAACTATATTCCAAAATCAAACTATTATTGTAAATAAGCATGTACGATTCCCAGTTTGGATGAAAATGTTGAATATAATAATGGATAATTTATATTAAATGTAAGATCATGGCACATAGTGTCTCTGTAATTATACTTAAAGCCTAAGAGCTTTGCTCTTAGATTCTAAGAACGAAATCAAAGTAAGAACAACTTTGTAATTATTATTGTTTGGATCGGGGTGGACTTACGAGGAAAAGATTGGCGTCGAATAATAATAATAATAATATTGTCGTAGGTGTGAAGTGTTAAAACTTTGCCACAATTAATCTCCGCTACCTTGTCGATATCCAAGTACTCCATTAATACGTCATAGATATGTCGATTTGCGATTTACGATAATTTACAATAAACAAAAACAAGAAAGAACCTAACCTAGCTCTATTGGCTCAACAAAAAATACAGCAACAAAAAAAAATGATGCAGATTTATTTGACCTTTATTTTTTATTTTCACTTTAAATTCGGTATAACTGATAAAATAATTGTGGTGTACTATGGACTTTTTAATAAGATAGTTATTAATGATTAAGATACAAAACATTACTAGGTTTTTGACCTTTAGCATAAGAAAATCCCTGTAAGTTTAAGTAAGGATAATTCAAGAGTATGAACTCGAAATGGACTTAGATTGGGGGGTTCGAATTGGAATCTCTGTGATATAAGGTAGTTTTGTTTAGTTGTTTCACACGCAAAATCATTTATGCGATCGAAGCAAGACTACAAACATTTATGGAGACCTTTTGCCCATAACAAAAGTTTGGTCAAATTGCAAACGAGCTGCGTGCTGCTAGTCACCAATTTGATAAGTTTTACTTTTACTGATTTCGTACCAAGCGGTGTTCCCACTTTTTATCTACTGGTTTAAGGCTCAAGCACTGATAATGAATATACAAAAATACATCCTGTCTACTTCCACACCAACACTTTAGATAAAGGCCCAAAGTATACTTATCAGAAATCGATGTTGATTCTAATAGAACTATGCATTTTATTGTTAGTGAATCACAACAATCATTAGCGCCCCCCGGAAGTAATTAAAATCATAATATTCTTTGTTTCCTTAAATGTCCATGTTTAAGATAAAGGAAGAGTTGTGGTAAGAAATACTTTTACGGATCACATGTAATCTCCAAAAACGTACTTATAGGTAAGTGTGCTGGTAACAGATGGGATTTGGCCGTCTCTGAAAAAATAGAAGCCCAATTATAATTCGCCTGAAATAGGACTCATTTTGTCCACTCACTTGGTTTGCGCTTTGACCACGCGTCGCACGTCCGTCATTATGGTGTCGATGTCCGAGGTCTTGCCCTTTTGGTTGAGAGCCTCACACAGGGTCTGGATAAACGGAGTGCCGTCCTCGGTGCGGTAGGAGACATATCCCTCGTAGGTGCTGTAGCACTTGAGGATCTCGTTGGGTGACCCATTGGGCTGGGCGGCGTCCGTCATGAAGCCGCCCAGCTCGTTGGCGCCCTTGCAGGCCTGGACGAATAGCAGCTTGGGCTTGTCCTTCAGCGTTCGGTTGCGCAGGATGGGAAAGAGCACGTCGTAGTCCAGGGAGTAGTCATCGTCCTTCGCCGCGAGTCTGTCGTTGCGTGTTCCATGGGTGAGGATCACCAGGACCAGAGCGCTCTTCTCCTCAAAGTCCTTGGCCTCCACTGTGAAATGTGGATTGTTGAGATGTGGATTGACTTAAAATCTCTGGCTATACTTACGCATTTGCACCGTTCGCTTGACGGTGGCCAAAGTGGCGTCCTTGATCACCTCCACCTTGCACTTGAGCTGCTCAAAGGAGGCGCGCAGGACCTTCACGTCCTGGGCACTGCCCGTACGGAACTCATTCTTGCTGTCGAACCGTTCGTGATTAAAGATATACACCCTGGCGGGCTGCAGTTTTTTCTTGCTTAGGCTGGACTTTGAACTTCCCAGGCTGAGTAGATTGGTGCCCTGGGCGTCGAAGCTGCGTGCTGTGGTCGTGACCTTGGGCTTGGTTGCCGATGCGGCTAGACTGATGTAGGGTTTGGGCACGGCAGTGGAGGTCAGCACCGTGTCAGCTGGCTTGGGGGTTGACTTAAAGATGCTCGTGAACGCATTGCTGGATGGCGTTGGCTTGGGAGTACTGGGCAGACTTGTAACGGAGCTGGTGGCTCCTGTTGGAGCCTTCGCATACGGAGATGTGTAGGTAAGGGCCAGGCTCGGCTTCTTGGCGTAGGGAGAGACGTAGGTGGAGCTGGAGCTTTTGGCCGTGGAGGAGAACGGCGCCCAGGTGGGCTTACTGCCCTTCAGTTTCACTCGCTGCGTCTCCACATGCTGGGTGACCGTGTTGCCGTTCTTCTTGGTCACGGTGGTCTGCTCGATCTTAACTATCGTGCTGGACCGCTTGCCGCCATTGCTGGCCGTGGCCTTGAAGGGCTGTGTGGAGCGAAAGGAGACCCCATTTAGGCTGGGCGGCCGGGAACGGGAGGAGGTGGTGGTCGTGGTAGTAGTGGCTGTGCCGCTGGCTCCGTCGCCACCCATCCGCATCTGGGCGAGGAGCAGCTCCAGCTCCGCCTGGCTGGGCGTGCGACGCGTTACCTTCTCCGTGACATTCGCCACTTGCGAGTGCGTCACCGTTTGCCGGGTGGACTGGAAGGTGATCGTCTGCGTGTTGCTGTTCGTGATCGTTGAGTTCTGCACGGCCGTGTTAGTCGTCGCCGTGGCCGCACTGGTGGTCTTGACGCGCGTGCGCGGGTCCTGCACCACCAGCGCCTGGCTCTGGCTGGGCTGGCTGCGATCCGTCTCGGTTTTCTTGCTCCACCAACCCATTATCGCTCCGGTTTGGCGTGTGTTCGAAGCTTTCAATCTTTATCTCGCTCTGTTCCGCAGTAGCTTTGTGGCGTGGCGTGGCGCACTTCTGCTCCGAACGACGATTCTCGCGGGACTGAATGGCGAAAAGAATTCCGCATAAAGAGAGCGACGAGATAAGGTGGCTTATTCATCGGTTGCCCCCCGCCGCTCTGATCTGATTTTATCCGGCTCCTCGACGACCCTACACCAAAGCACTCTGGGCCGGAAAACATTATTTTTTAGCATAAACCAAACTTATTTTTAAAATCTTGTTTGTATTCTATTAAGTATTAGGTAAGTTGAATCAAAAATTTAAAAAAAATGTAAATGTAGTGTAGAACGGTATCAAAACATTCACAACACTTTGTTGATCTGCAAAAGTTTTAACAAAATGGTTTGTGCCCAACTTGTGCCAAAACATTATAATGCAATTGTGTTCCTGTTTTTTTAAATCCTAACTTAACATAGTAAAATTTCAAATTACAGAAATTTTTTAATTCATTTAAATATGCCTAAAAAATTATATTCAATTAATACAAAAATAAAAAAATATTAAAAATTATCACTCATCCGCCATGTTGGCGGTTTGGGCAAGCATGTATGCGTGGTACAAAAGTGTTAGTTAATTGATTCCCAAGCCTAAATATATCATAATATATATTGTTGATTGAACTTATGCCAAGAGAAAGACAATTTGACCCACTGTGCACGGTGCTAATAGCACACCGTTGTATGTGTTATCTCCGAGACGGCTGATAACCAGAGCTCGCCATGGGTCCCTCTCTTTTTTCCTGCTTAGATAGTATCTCCGGGTATACCCCGCTCACACACTTACTCATTCTACGCTCAAACTTTTTCAATTGCTGAACTTTTAATGGCAAATGATCTTTCCTGTTATAAACAGGCCAAACAACCTCGTTTACTTTAACAACACCTGTAGAGGATGCTCTCTTTTTATCTTCAAGATTCCCCATAAGAGTATCCAGCACTACTCAGATGAACATGTGAAAGTTACTGGTATTCATCCGACTGCAGTTTTGATTGCCTAAAGGGTTGCTTAATTATACGTATTTTGTTGTCTTATTCATCGCTGCCGCTTTCTTTTGTTGACAAAGAGCAACAAATTCCAAGAATCATATTTAACGAAAACAAAAAGAAACGAAATCAGCTGTTAAAAATAAAACAAAACACTGTTCTCTTAAATATGTGAAAGAGATACTGCTCTTAACTTGCGTTCCAACATTAACTCTCTTTGGCCATTGAACTATACCAGCTTACTTTGCAAATGCTTTTAAGCATTAGATAGTTATCGGCAAAAATCAAATTTGTAATTAATTCTAGGGTTTAATGGTTTTTTCGGCTATTTTAAGATGCTGCTTTTTTCGGTCATTATTTAATAAAATTTGTTGGCTGAGGTAACAAATAACATAAGCTTTTGCACCATGCTCACATGTTTGCCCATGCAACCATCATGGCGAGTGAGTAATCTTTTGTTACATATTGTTAAATAAAAAATAAAAATAAATAAAGGAATTAAAATGGAACTGAAGCTTATTTCGACAATCCGATGGTTTAACTACTCTTGCAGCCAATAAAGAGATCAGAAATGCCATCTATATACATATGTACATATGTACATACCTGAGACAATTAGGTTTTACCAAAACAATCACTCATTCTAATCTCAAATTTGCTCTGTATTAAACAAATCCGAAAATGAATAATATTTCTTTAAAACAGTAACTGATCTCCTCCCATTGCACACTGAGCGAAAAACCTTTTTTTTGCCCGAAAACCTGGCATATCTTTCGCTGTACAGCTAGGAAGCTGAAATAAAGCGGATTATCTTTTTAAAAGAGACTGAACTTTTTAACCAACTAAAAATAAAATTTTAAGTGCATTCATCTCTATTCCCACTATAGAAAAATATGTGAAGTTCATAGCTATACAAGTCATTTTTCATTGGATAATTCAATGTATTTGCTTAGCACCGAAAGGTCTATTAATTTATCACCAATCATGGCAAGTAAATCGGACGATTGCACCCATTAGCTGCCATATGGGCTCAAATTAACAAAACGTTTTTAGAATCAGAACTAAAGTCAATAGGATCGGTACGATTTTAGTCCACGATTTTTCTTCTCCCCAAGACACAGCGAAGAAATGAATAAAAAACATCTGACAGCGAATTTTTTTTGTAAGTTTTACTTTTCATATAGAAAATTAAGCGTAGATGATTCTAATAAATATAGTATTTAATTTAACATTTAGTCATTTTATGTTATGCTGAGGCGCTTTAAGACACTATGTAGTTAATATAGTTACGCGAAAATATATGTGTGTATATTCTTTTCTTTTCATTTAGTTTAGTTCCTTAGGCTAGCGAAGTTTCAGCCAGCGGCTGTTACACTCAGTGTCCGAAAATTAAAACTAAATCCTAGCGAAGCGTTACGCACACTTCTACTGTTAAAAAGTAAAATCCTGCGAGCCCTAACAAAGTATAAATTAGTGAATGCGTCAATGGCTTCGTGGTGATTCAGAGCCGAGAGTCAACTTATGCCTAGGGGCTAGCGGGCAAAGGTAATTTCATCTCGTCCTGCGCTTCAGTGGCACTTGTCAGCCACGATGGGAAACCGGACGACACGGATCTCATTTCCGTAGTCGCAGACCACCGAGTCGCAGGCAAGCATCATAGTTTTGGGGCACAGCTGCAGATTGGCAAAGTCCAGCTTGACTTCGCGAGCTGGCTGTCCAGTGCGCACGTCCCACACAATAAGGGACCCTGTAATAAAATACTCGATTAATAACAGTTCGATCAAGGCGGCCGACAAGAGAAGGTCTTACCCATTTTGCTGGTTACCAGCAGGGACGGTGTTAGCATCAGCAAACTCGAATACGCGTTGGAGATGTTAAAGGTGGTCAGCAAATTGCCCTGAAATCGCTCCCACACGCAGATCCGCTCGTCCGTGCCCAGCGAGATCACATAGCTGGGGGCGCAGGCCAGGCAGCTGACGGCGCCATCGTGTGCCTGGATGTTGTACATGCACGCACCCGTGAACAGATCCCAAACGCAGAGCAGGCCGTCCTGGGATCCAGAACCCCCGGTGCCCGGTTGCCAGCGGTCCACAAACAGGCAGGTCACGGGCCCGCAGTGTCCGTGTAGAGTATACTCCACATCGGCTTTGTTTAGACAATACACCTATGGAAACCGGAAACCAGAGTTAGAAAAATAGCTGCAACGAAAAGTGTTCGCACTTACCTTGAGAGTGTGGTCCTGACTGCCGGTGAAGACCATGTCGTTGACCACCTGCATGCAGGTGATGGGCTGCTGATGGGCCAGCCGCACGCCCTCCAACGTGATTTTCATCTCCTCCTTTGTGGTCTTCTGGGCGGCATCCTGCTGGCAGCGCTGCTGCTGCATTATCAGCCCCAGGCTGCCAGTCGATCCAGTGCGGACATGAGCTGAAAGGTGGAAACTCGTCATTCATAAGACTCACTTAAGAGATAATTCGGGAAGACCTACTGCGTCTGTAGGCCGAGGTGAAACCCCAGTCGATCTGCTTTCCTTTGTAATACGTCTCCAAGCGGTAGAAATCCAGTCGCCCATTCAGGCGGGCCACAATCACCCGATCGCCGTTCAAGTGGATGTGGGTTATACCCTGGTTCCTCTTGGCGTCCTCCTGGTAGGCACACTTCAGCAAACCGGCCGGCGATTCCCACAGCTCCACGCGCCCATTGGCGCAGCCCACGGCGATGAGATTGTCAAAGTAGTCCAGACACCACACCGGTGAGACGGGCAACTTGCGTACCAGCGTCTGTCCATCGGGTCGCGGCTGGGAGATCTGGATGTCGGAGCGGGCGATGCTGGTCAGCTGCTCGCCGCTGCGTGCGTCCCACACACGAATCTGGCCCTTGAGGCAGCAGCTGATGATGTAGGCACCATCGGAGACCAGGCACTCGATGCGGTGCTTATGGCCGGCGATCTGTGTGGGCACACCCTCGAGGATCTGCTCGGTCTGCTTGTACGGCGCCTCCGATTCGTGCCAGCTAGAACGCCACTCCGCGTAGTTCCTTGTACAGATGCAGCGGTAGAACACCACCATGGTGTAGCACAGCACGAAGATGCTGATGCAGCACAAAAGGATGGCGAAGAATATTTCCATGGGGCTCTTGGGGACCAGCGGCATGCCGCCGGCCATAACCATCGGCGACTCGCGGCGCACGTCGTCGTCGTTAAAGTCCAGCGGATCGAGGGCGGCGGCCAAGGCCTTCCACTGAAAGTTCTGTTGCAGTTGCTCTTGTGGATTGCGCAGCAGGGCGGCCAGCTCCGGTGTGATGGCATGGCTCAGCCGAATGGTTGGCAGCAGGGTCACGTAGTGCCCGCTTAGTGAGACGTTGTACTGCTTCATGATCGTGGACCAGTGAAAGTTCGAGAGGAAATAGTTTAGGTCAAAGTTGGGGTAGCGCAGGCGCAGCATTTCCTCGGCCGTCTCGTTAATGTCCTTCGAGAGTGGAGCTTGTAGGGGTGTGGAAAAGCCGCTGCTGCTGGGTGCACTCGTCGTGGGCGGCTGTCCGTCGGCCTGCCATCCCTCGAAAAAGCTGCTCACGGCTCCACGGCCCGCCTGCAGTCGCCGTTGCAGTTCAAGGGTCGCCGTCATCGTGCCGTTGCTCTGCATGCTGAACAGCTGCTCCAAACAACCCGAGTTATACACTATGGAGCAGATCCACACAATCATCCAGATCATGAAGGCCCGCTGAAAGAAGCGAGTGCGCGCCCAAAAGTTCACAATCTTGATGCGCTTGGGAATTCGCTGTTCCTGCGGCGGGTGGCCGTTCACCAAGCTTGTCCGATCGCTGACAGAGGCGGCATCGGCAAAGCAGAGCTTTGGATGCGACTGCGAACGCTGGAAGGTGCCGGGAACGAAGGGCGGCATCGTCGGCGAGGCGCCAAAGAAGCGGAAATCCTGGCGACCAGCTCCCTGTGTGCAGCTCAGCAGCATCTTGGGTAGGTGCTTGGCCTCCGTCGTGTACTCGGCCCGCTTGATGTTCATGGCCAGGATGGTCGAGAAGAGCAGCATCTGCAGCATAAAGTCCGAGAGTAGGCCGACTATGGCGAAGATGCAGAACTCCTGGATGACGGGCACGAACGTGGCCAGGCCAATGGTCAGAATGGTGATCTCCGTCAGCAGCGTCTTGGAAATGTGCCAGCCCTCTTTGCTTAGGGCCTGTGCCACGCGGATCTTCACGTCGAACGTCTCGTCCATCGACACTACGCTCTTTGTGATGACCAAGCTGTTTTCCAGTCCCACCAGGATGACCAGGTAAGGAAATATATCCTTGGACTGCAGTGAGATGGTCAGGCCAAAAAAGAAGCACAAGCCAAGCGACATGGCCAGGCTTCCGGCCGTGGTAATTACGCTGCACAGGGCCAGCAAGAAGCGGGAGCGAAAGACGTCGATTTTCCGGACTGAGAAGTAGACGTACGCAAACACCAGCATGAAGGCCACTGTGTAGGGCACCAGCTCCCACATCCTGTACTCTCCCGGGTAGAATATGTATGTAACCGTCGATGGCTCCTCAGCTGGCACACCCGTCGACGAGGCCAGTGGCAGCGGCGGGTAGTGCCGCTGCAGCTTCTCCTTGAGCGTCTCCAGGTACTCCACGTCGTTGTGCTTGAGGACCAATGTCAGGGCATACTGTATGATCCGCGAACGAGCGCGAAGCGGGTAACGCTTGAAGCCCGTGTCCTGCATCGGCAGGCCAAAGAGCATTTCCGCGGCGGAAACCTTTGATTTTTGCAGGTTCTGAAAAAAGGCGGGATTTATACAATAAAATGATGAAATTTTTAACTAATAGCACAGACTCAAACGACAGCAAGCAATCACTATATATTTTTTCATAGATAATAACAAAGGGGAGCGCTATAGTCGACTATCAGATAGCCGATACTCTGTTTACCAGTTTCAAAATTTAAATAAGTAAGCATTTTAATGCGTGCGGCTGCCATAAAGATGTGGAGGCCATCTACGGGTGAGGCATGGACTGGCTCTTGAAGACAATTTTGTGATAACTTCTTAAATATTTGTTTGATTTTAAAAAGGTACTATGTGTCGATAGATAATGACCAAGTTAATATATATACCACCCAATGACCTTTCCCTAGCTTAACTCAAACGAATTAGATTAGATTTACATTTGTGGGTAAACTCTTTATACTCTCTATAGTGTTGATTTTAACCAGGAATACAAATACTTTACAGAGTCGGGAATGCTTTATTTACCTGTTACATACTTCTAACGAATACATTAAACCATTTTAGTCTCGAAGTAATGGGTATAATAATAAACATATGCGTTATTGATAACAATACACTCAAGATTTCAAGGGGTGTGTTCCTTTTTTGTTTAGAGCCAAATAAATAAAAGCGTTTTTAATAATTTTTCGTTTCAGAATGATTCATCACCAGTAATCGACACTTGTGAGAATTTCTAGCTCGAATTAATCGATCTGATTTGCCAGAAAAATAATCAAACCGCTTATCAGCAGAACTCCCAATATATGCTGCCAATGGATTGTTCCTTCACTCTATCATTGTATCAATACTTCCCACCCTGATATACAAGAGGGTTATTGCAAGAATTTTTTGTCAGATAGTTGTGTTTATCTGAGCCTTTAAGTATTTCCCCGATTTAACATAGACCAATTTCCTTGAACTTGACCATTATCATAACCCCGAAATCACTTTATTACGAGTACCTAAAATGTTTCATAAAAAAACTTTCCGCAGCAAACATGTTTGTTGTATGAGAGAATAACACATCAGGTTCTTAAAATTTTTATTTGCAAGTTTTAAGACTCTATTTAAAAATGCTGACTTTAGTTCATGTTTAGCTACTTGTGTACAGAGCTCATTGAAGTTATCGTTGAAGCAAATCGTGTCAAGTGTGAATCACTCTCACTAGATCGTAGCGATATATGCGGTATCTGAATCTGAATACTCGTCAGCGAGCACTTAGCGTGGAGAGCTATTACGCAGCGTGTGTGCCTTTCATTAGCTCGAAACCAATCGCCTAGACAACCCTATAGTGCACATCCAAATGCATGCATTTAAAAGACCAAAGGTCTAGCTTGCCCGCAGTCTAGACAGCAACACCGTTCTCGATTTAAACAGAGTGAGCTAAAACATGTACAGACTGGTCGTAATGTTGGGTGAAGCCTATAGGCCCTAGAGCCTATGCCTAATCAGACACTTCAATCGAAAAGCGACCAGCTGGTGGTTATTTCAACCTTACCCATTCCTCTCCCGCGAACCGTAGCTGATAGAGCCGGTGCAAAGTTTAAGCTAACTAATTTTCCCTTAGCACAGTTTATATGCATGAAATTTGAGAGGGGTCAGGGAAAACAAACTAGCTAACTCCGATAAAAGTGCACATTGGTGTTAAGTTATCTAATTCTCACTATGTACATACTACAATAGTTAGGGGTTAGGTTACTTACATGATACTGAAATATAGTGTTCAGGATGTTCGTGTCCCGGGTGAAGTTCTGAGCGTTCTGCGTCCAAAGGTTTGCCGGCGAGAGCAGCAAGCAGCCGTACTCGGGAAAGATCTGGTCCAGCTGTCCGTGGGTCCCCCGCTTCACGTTCTCCACATGCAAACAGTTGTGCTCCAGGGTGCGCTGGCTGTTTGCAATAAACAAGTCCATTAACGTACTCCACAGATCGGGTATACTCCGCTTCGAGCTACTCACTTTTCGCTGCTCTGATGATTGCGCACAATTTCGAGCAATTTAAAAACTTCGTAGAGCGGCGCACGAAATGCATCCATCAGCTGCATGCCTTCGGTCCACGGGAGCACGCTTGCTCGGAGCGTTATCTGCTGGACGTAGAAGAAGGCGGGGCTGCTCTGCGCCCACGGCAGCAGGGGAGGCGGACTGCGGTCCGTGGCACTGCCGTTGAGAGCCTGAGCGGTTCCGGCGGAGGGCGGAGGTTCCCCGGCGGCGGGCGGCGACTGCGGCGGAATCGTGGATCCATTGTGATGGTACGTCGTCAGAGACCCAAGACCAGCCTCGTAGGGCAGCACAATCTTGGTGGGTATTGTCCCGGGCAACGGTATGTTGATTAACGGATAGCTGCGGGAAAGCGGGAGAGGTCGTTAATAGAAGTGCTCTGCTAATTCGCTTAATTTTCTATTTTAAGACCGACGCGTGGCTTAAGCGATTGTGTGTGGAAGTGCTTCGTAGCCAACATCACATATCAGTAAATAGCGTTTAGAGTATTCAAGGTCAGCGGGCCATTGGGCGTTTGCATGGGCCCAAGGCCCAAGGCCCAAGGCCCAAGACAACAGCGGCCAGCCGGTGAACGGCGCTGACCACGTCGCTCTCCAGTGATAAGGGCGCTGATAGCTGAGGAGAGGTGCCAAAACACTGGCCATGCAGCTACCGAAAAATACAAAAAGCGCTTCCGATAAGGCCAGCATCGGTTTTCGGATCCCGCTTACAGGCGCCGGTTGACAACTCAAGTCGTATACGTTATCGTAAAACTAATCATGAAAATCACATAAATGGATTCTATATAATTGCTTATGAGCAATGAAGTAGAAGATATGACGAACGTAATGAGTTCGTTTCGGATTTGTCTTAATGCTTTGACAAGCAAAGTAGCTAAAATGATTCAACCTTTTTTTTTAATTTTGTGGTGTTTTTATTAATACAAAATAAATTTTCTAAAATTTTCGTATGCTAGTCGGATATAACCGTTATACAGAGAATGTGAAATCTTTACATAGGTGTCCCTAGTCTAGACATTGTTTATTAAAAATCGGAAGCGCATGCAGTACGTTGATATGTTTGAAATTTTAAAATTTATTCAGCGTGCTCCTCAAAGCTTATGTCTTTATCAACAAAATCTCAAAATTATACAATTCCACAGATTGGTGTACATAGCATGTGTGTATTGACGTACTTCGAACCCCCTGCGCGAGAGGTTAAACAAATTTCACTGATAATCAATGGCATTATCAAACTGCAAGTGCAATTAATCAACGAGGAGAGTAACGTATTTCTGTTTATTTCTTTGTTGTTGATTGGATTAAGGAAGCTTATATTTAAATATTATTTAATTTTATTTTGACTATGGAGCTTAGTTTATAGTGTATCGGCATTTGAAAGCAATTGCTCCGCCAGTATTTTTTAGTCACGCAATACTGATCGACGGGAAAACTGGCAATTTAGGGTTCTTAGCTCTCTGAGCAACTTTTCAACCCCTTAAATTAACACCTCAGAAATATTTAAAATGGTTAACCCTAGTTTAAAATAATAATAAAAAAAAAAACCTTTTTGAGAAGTGGATGAACAATATATTTTAAATCTTCGTATTCTAAAAAGAAAAATATTTTTTTTTATAAAAAAAATTATCAAAAAAAGTTTTATGTTTGGTTAAAGTTCTTTTTTTTTTTTGAAAAAAAGTATTTTTTTTAGATTTTTAAAAATTTGCGGAACGGGGTTTATTTAATAAAGTAGACCCACTTGAGAAACTTGAACGAGAAGTTTCTTCAAGTTTTTGGCTCTGCCCGGTAAAAAGCTAAAACCTAAAGAATACATTTGAGTGTCCCGAAATTTCAACAAAATATTTGTAATTTGGGTCCTGAAGGATTCTGGGACTGAAAGAGAAAGTTAAGAAAGAACATTTTTCCAGAACAGCAATATAACTCAATATAAGAACATAATATCACTGTAGAAAATCAGTTTCCCCTTCAAACACTTTAAATCCGCCCCTGGATAAATATAATCTTGCTGTGATTGTGGTTGCATATTTTTGGCACTGACCACGAGAGCAGAATCGCCATGAAGGCGATGCTGGAGGCGCACGTCGGGTAGCTGGACAGGAAGAGGCCGTGCTTGTAGTAGAAGTGCGAGACGGAGGCGGGAAGTCCAGCGGATGAGGCTGCGCCCGCCCCCGCTCCCGCTGCTCCCGTCGCTGCCGATGACGAGGGGGCGGATCCGGGCGGCTTGCCGGTCAGACCGCTCCCGTTCGATGCTGCTGATGCTGCTGTTCGCGGCGACGTCGACGCCGCTGCTGCGGCCGCCCTGGCAGAGCCATCTGTTGCGGCGGCCATGTTGTTGTTGGCAAAGAACTGACACTTACACCGGAGTAAACACACACACGCGCGCACAGAGACGGTCACACGGACACACACACGTTAGAGATGAGACTCTGGCCACGAACTTTGTTCTAACGTTTTAGCGGCGAAATACGAGTTGTTAGTTGGTTGTGGTTGTTGTTGTTGTGGTTGTTGTTCTTGTTTTTGCGCGGACTCGGATTCGGAATCGGATTCGGCAATTACGCAACTTGGCGTTTGCAACGCATCATCTGCGTAGGCGACGCAGCGGCCGCCCCGATATTATTGCGATATTATTTATGTTTATTAATAGCGCCGACTCGCTGGCTCCTGCTCCTGCTGCTGGCGGTGGTTTTTGGCTTCGATCTGGGCTTGGACTATATGTATATCGATACATGTTCCCCGGCGATTTGCATTCTATTCCTATTGATTTTTCTTTTTCTTGCGCTTCATTCGCACCTTTTGGCCCCACGTTATTTGCGCCGTGCGGTTGTTGTTGCTGCTGCAATTAATTGACGTTTTCGCGCATCTTCAGCGCTCACTCACTCACACACTCACAGACACACACGCGTCCAAGCATACGGGTTATTCTTATAAAAACCTGCGACGTAAACGTCGCTGCCGCCGCTCTCGTTTTATTTAATTGAAATTAAGGCACCGCCGCCGCTTATTGTTATCAGATTAACATTTTCCAAGTCCCTAAGAAACGAACAAATCACTGGGAGCACTTTTCTGGGCGGATGTGTCGTATTCGAGTGCAGTGCACTAGGAAACCGATCTGGGGGATTGCAGGACGGCCTGCCACAGCACAGGTACAAGGTAAACGCGTTCGGACGAGTCCTTCGATCGGTTTTGAAAGGAAACTTTGCATTGAGCACGTTTTTTTTTCGCCAAACAGCAAAAACGCTGCGCCGCGTCGTTACTCACGTTAGAACAAAATGCTCGCTCGTCGTGAGTCAGCGGAGCGAACTAGTTCGCAGCCGAACCAAAACATTGAACAGCTGAGTCAGCGGGTTAACGGCCAGAATAATTTTTTGCTTTGCTACTTTTTAAAGAAAACATCTGCACGTCGTTTGAAAGTGCAAATAAAACGCGGTTAACTACGTCAACGTTTTATTATCGACTTTTCTACAGCTACGGATAAACGGTTGACTGGTTCACAGTTCACAGCTCACTTTGTCAGTGCTGCCGGACCGACCGCCAACTTACCAGGTTGCCCAGCCCTTGGCGCTAAATTTGAATTTTAAATTTATTTGTTCGCTATGGGCTTACAATTTAAGAAATTTACACTATAGTTAATCCTTGCAGTGTGGTAACTTTTGATTTGCCATCAAAATAAGAATTGGTTTCTATTGAACAATTATATATCTTTAAGTAGTGTTTTTTTTGTGGTTTTGTTTAGAAGTATAACCTCGATGAGCATGAAAATTAGCCTTAATTGTTATTATCTACACGTCTTTGTTCAACACATTCCGCTGTCAGTTCTCACAGTATATCGGTATCGGGATACGTGGCTATCTGAAAAACAGGGACCGAAGTTGCCCTACGTGGTTCGTGAATTGACAGCCATAATAGACGCAGTAGGCGTTTCTAGGCCCCTTGCCGCTCCTGTACTAGTCAATCTTGGTTGTGGGCATAGTGTACTCCGCCGAAAGGGAGGCCATCTCGGCGGCGTCTTGCTGATGCTGATGTTGTTCCTCCGCCGCCTCCTGGGCGCTAAATCGGTGCCGCATGAGTGCCTCCCCCTGTGCAGCATATTCGGCTGTAGTCAGTTGTTGGTGGTACTGTGCCTCCTCGCTTCTAGACTCCGGCAGACCACCCGATCCGTTTTGGCCGGGGCTGCTCCTACTCCGCCGGCCGAACAGCAGCACTGTTCCCTTACTCAGCAGCGGACAGAGCAGCATCTGGTGGCAACAGGCGCACAGCCGGTAGTTTGGGCCCTGGAACGGATCCGACACCGCCGCACAGAGCATATGGTCCAGATTGATGCCAGTGAACTGTGGCGAAGAGAAATACATAATTATTAGGAAATTTCACACAAAAAAATACAAATTTTTGAAATTTGAAAAGAGTTTCAGCACAATTGTGGTTAAGCTTAAATAGTTTAAATCGTCATAATCAAATGCGATTAAGCCTCCAGAAAAAATATATTGACAATGGCAAAAACTTCAGTGTTATTCATTGCAAAACAATCTACCAAGACAACCAATAAGTTTCCTCACATCTTTAATGTTATTTACAAACAAAAATATTTATATTCCTTTTTGCATAGGTCGTAGAACAAGTAATAGGCTAAGAATAAAGAGGATTAAGTTTAAGGCAAAAGTTACTCGAATTATATCATCTTTAGGAAGTAATGTGAAATGTAGCGGAAATGGACAGCCATAATATCGTTTCATTGGGTAAACCATCAATTAAAATAAAATTCACAATGAAAACAACAAAATAATAAAACTTACTATGGATAGCGGTGAAAGCAGGACGAAGTGGTAAAACAGCATGAAGGCTGTCCCTATGTGGGACCAGTGGAACTCGCTGAGGTCCTCGACAGTGTATGCTCCTGGAATATAAACAGAGAGTTAGATCCAAACCGTACAGTTAGCGTCTCGTAACTACCGCTCCGAAGTAAGTATATCGGGATTATATAGAGCAGGGCGTGCTGGATCCAGTAAGTGGCCTGCTCGAAGGCATACGTGCGCCCCTCCACCTCGGGGAAGACGAAGGCTAGGAAGGGACCGTTAAGGTTGCTCATCTGTATCCGATAGAGCGCTGTCGTCGTCTTCGTGGGCTTGGCGGCCAGAAGATAGATCTGCAAGAATCATATGTAATATTAATTGCTGTAGGCAAACCGCTTTGCTAATTCTCCAACCTGCAGACAGGATTGCACGTGACAGGGATTAAGGGCGAAAATCATAGACTGTCCGGTTAGCTTAAAGCCCATCTCGATGCCGAAAATCATGGACAAGGCAATTAGGAGGCACAGCCTCGTGGGACTGTGTGGCTTTTGGATCTCGTGGAGCGGCGGCAGTTTGATCGGCGCCAGGCGTTTCCAAGACCGATGCATTATGAAGATGAAGAGGGCGGACAGCAGTATGGTCTCCACCCAGCGCCGCCGGTCTGTCATGTAGTTGATGCACTCTGGCCCCGTAGTTCTCGGAATCTCATCGGAGATGCCTCCGACTGCCCAGTCCCAGTCCCATCCCATTTTTAGGCGGTGTTTATCGGCGAGGACGATAGCTTGGCGACGTCTTTGGTTTGTTCAAACAGATTGTTGCTAAGAATGAAGAAATTGGGCAGTTAAGAATTTATGAACGAAATGCTTATTGATCCGGTTCAACCCCTGTCCTATGGTTTTCATTAAAAATTAACTTGGTTGCGTGTCCACGTATACGAAATTCTAGACAACTTTTTACAGTAGCTCCCGGCTTATAAAAAATGTACTGACTAAATATGCAAATATTTTTAATTAAAAAATTAGTATTGATATTGATTGAATCACGATAGGGCCTAGGTAGCAATGTTTTTACGATACCTAATTCTCAATAATAAATATACATTATTTTGGTATGTTTAAGACCATCTCATTACATCTCACTACTGTTTACACTAAGATTGGTCGCTGCATACGACCTAACTCTGAGTAAGAACAGATCACTCTTCGCTATCCATGAGCTCTGATTCACGTGCGAAACGCCGCAAGATGGGAAGGTGTTCAACTCTTGTTGAACAATGCATTGCAGCTGCAACGGGTCCTATTTTGGACTGGAGAAGGTCTTTACAAACAAACTAAATGGGCACTGGCCTGCCGGCAAAAAGCAAGATAAATGAATAAGAAATCATGTCGGCGTTGACAGTTGCCGCAGCTGTCTATTGGCCATTTGCCAAGGGCCGAAAACCTACAGCGGAAACCGAAGGCCGAGACATTAGCCATTTTTAGCCAGCGTCGTATTTCGAAGTACACTTTTTGGCGCTCGACCGCATGACGACTATGAATAATGCCAGATCAGGCCACAATTCTGGCTCACAAGGTACAGGTGCCGGCCTATATAAGGAAAATAGGCAGGGTCAGCCGCTGACATTGTGCTTTTCATTGTCAAGAGCCTGGGGGGAAGGTAACTGGTTGTTTAAACCCAAGCAAGTGAAGCGAGACCAAAAGCTCTGATTCAAAAAGGACACTTCGGCAGAGTGAGACTTATTTAGACCCTGATTTAAACAAAGTAACATTATTTTTGCATTTATATGTTTGTCCATCAGTTATCGTAATATACTTTCACTAATAACAACAAACAAAATATAGCCATGAAAGGGAGGGGGAATATTGATTAAATTTTACTCATTCGTAATCGAAGTTTTGCTAGAAATGTCAAATAATCTAGTGCAACGGTTGTCAAATATCCCAATTGCAAACATTTAATTTGGTTTACATAACTTTATATGAAAGTACATTCAGATGGGAAACCTTTAACCCAAAGCATTTTTGTATTGATTTAACAGGTTTTAAGTTCTAACATCAAGGGTAACTTTAGCTCATTTATCACTGCATTAACCTTTCGACGGCTTCCTCAGAGATACATATGTATGTAAAAAAACACTTTTTGTCGATCTAATTGCCTACGTTAGCCGTCTGGCGACAGACGATTCGATTTTTCCACCCGTTACCTAGAGGTCCTCCGCCTTGAACTGCCACGTGGTCTAGTGAAAAGCTCGTCTCCTTTTCCCCCTTGAATCACCGCAGCACTTTCGACACTATTCAGCGAAAACAGCGGCTATCGCACATTCTCTGTTCCTTCTTCTTTTTTTTTAATCACATTTCGCCTGCATATCTGCATTTAGCATGCAAATTGTGGGGCGGAGAAAAACGGCGGAAAGCGAAACAAAGCGCGACGTTTCTGCTGGGCGACTGGCTGCGGGCGACTGAGGCTTTGAGTACCGTTGCCTCGCATTGTCCTTGTGCGAGCTTTCACCTTCTCCTCATTTCTCTCCGCGCAGTCGTTCCCGAGCTTTGCCTCTCTCTCTCTGACTCTCTCCGACACTCACGCTCTCTGGTAAATTGGGCGCCAAAAATTATGGTACCGGGGTGCAACAATATGATATTCATACGCCAAGTACTCGTGCATGCAAATGTGTTTGCATACCTACATACATACATACGGATGTGCATTCGGACTGCCAGACGGTCGCAAATTGGATTAGCGGTGGACGATGGTCGCGGGGGCGAGTGACCCAGAAAAGATATTACCTTGATGCCGTCAACCAAATATAACATCATATTAAATACTGATTCATGTCTTTTTGATTATTCTATATGGCCGGAACGATTGATAAGATATACAAGCCCGCTTAACTGATTAACTTGTTATAGTTTACAAAACTTACGTACTTTGACAATTTGCAATCTGATGTGTTACTTGATTAGCTATTAGAAGTCTAGAGGACTGGCTTATGGTTTGCTCACCGAACCTAGTAAATGTCAGTTATTTTGTATACACGTAGGAATATCGTTACCTTTCCCGACAAGCGAATAAACCGAACTGTAATTAACAGAACCTGGTGATGCAACACACCGACAATGCCATGGAGGAACGGATCAAAGCAGTCCACTTTGGGCTATATTAGAACCGTATAGCGCAATCCACCTAATTACAAAAATTTAATATAATTACCTAAAATTCTACATTGTGTTTTCAAGTGTTGTACGTGTTACACAGCATACCATTCCACAAAATGAATTTCATTGGTACTAAGCTTATTGATGTTCAGTTTATATTCTATTAACTAAGTAAGTAAATATTTACGATTTTTGTATTTTACTCCGGAATAGTTATGAGTTTTGAAAATATTTATAAAAAATTGTAGATATTTTTAGTAAAATAAATTAAAGTCGTTTAATTAAAATCATGACAGATTAGTATAGATTGACCAAATTGTGGCTTATTAGTATTCTTTTACTGATTGTTTTTGTTATCGAGGAAATCAGACATACTCTACATTTTAGGTCGAACTTGTAAACAGTGAAGTACAATGTTACATGCTTTGTATGGGAATACCCGAATCCTTTTCTCGTTCGAATAACGGCTGTAATCTTCAAAAATAAAAAGGAAGTCAACGGTATTTACGACTTATTGTTACGTTACGTTTTCTTACGTTACGTTGTAACTATTGGCTCTCGCAGTGTGACCAGTCCCCGTTAATTATAGGTAATTCGTTAGCTTCCGTTAAGGGCCACACTCGACTAAACTAAAATAAAAATAACAGTTTGTGACTCAGAATAAAGGCTGCACAATAATTCCACAGCCCTAATTCTTCATCTGCCAGACTGTAATGTTGATGTAAAAGCGGGACAACTTAACCGGAGTTCGAATCGAGCACAAATTGGGAGCAGCTGCGGAATACAGACACAAAGGCGTGTGCGAGTGTGTGACTCGTGTGTACTTGTGTGGGAGCCGCGGAAACCACAAAAACAACATCCATCGAGATGGTGGGCATTATCGATGAGGCGCAGCTGTTTTATCCGCTGGGAACCCGCATCAAGATAGCCGACAACTACGGCACAGTACGCTATGTGGGAGAGGTAAGCTGCAGGAGAAGGGTTTCCGCAGACCAGAGGTCTAACTCCGCTGCGTCTTTCGTGTTCCAGGTGAGCGGCCACATGGGCACCTGGCTGGGCATCGAGTGGGACGACGGGCTGCGGGGCAAGCACAACGGCATTGTGGACGGCAAGCGCTACTTCCAGACGCAGACGCCCACGGCGGGCAGCTTCATTCGGCCGGGCAAGGTGGGTCCGTGCGCCACCCTGGAGGACGCTGCCCGGGAGCGGTACCTGAACTACGACTCGAGCAACGTGGACGAATCCCTCATTCGGGAGGCCCAGGCCAGCCTGCAGGCGTCGCTCTTCGAGGTCGTGGGCATGGACAAGATCGCCCGCAAGCAGAGCAAGTTCGAGCAGCTAGAGGAGGTGAGCGTCGACCAAACGCCGGTGAATGCTGCTGGGTACCTGAAGGAGCTGACACAGCTGACAACGCTGAACGTGAGCCACACCTTGATCTGGAACTGGGAGATCGTGGCCAGCATCGCGCAGCAGCTGCCCTCCCTTACAGTTCTGAACTTGAGGTAAGTGAGCGTATATTCCTGTTGGCCTATTGACTGACCACTGCCATTGTACTAACCTTCCAGCTCCAACCGACTGGTCCTGCCCACGACATCCCAAATCGCGGATCTGGAGCCCTCCTTCCGGCAGCTCAAACGCATCAACTTGCGCAGTTGCGGCTTCTCTGACTGGAGGGATGTGATGCAGACGGCACTTCTCTGGCCAGATATTTTGTCTCTGGGCCTGCAGGAGAACTCTTTCGTTCAGCTGGCCGAGGTCGATCGGAAAAAGATCTTCAGGCAGCTGCAGGAGCTCGACTTGCATCGCACGAATATCATGGACTTTGACCAGGTGGCCAAGTTGGGCAACCTGTCGACATTGCGTTTGTTGAATCTCATGGAGAACGGCATCGAGGAGATAAAGCTTCCCGACTGCGATCCGCAAGAAAAACTTAATATGTTTGTCTCGCTGGAGCAGTTGAACCTTCTTCACAATCCCATTTGGAATGAGGTAGGTACTTAGGTCCACTAGCCGCAATCAAAAATGTTTCAATAATGTACTTTGCACAGGCTGATGCGTTCAACGAGTTGGACAAGCTGCCGCAGCTGAAACGTCTGAGTATGACGCCGCACTTAAAGTCAAATTTTGATGAAATGGCCTCCAAGGCCGTGGCTAGCATAGCCGGCCTACACTTCATCAATAGAACCGAGGTGACAGCGGAGGAGAGACGTGGTGCCGAGTACGATATTTGGAAGAAATACGCCCTGGATTGGATGCAGGCGACGCATCAAGGATCGGATTCCTTACGTGAGTTCTGTCGACGTCATCGCACCTATCCATTGCTGGTTAAAAGTAAGCTATTTTCTGACCAAGTGATTCGAAGACTAAGGTTTTCCTTTTTTGTGCAGAGTATGGCTCCCCGGCAGACTTTGTACCGCGCATCCAAGCAAAGCAATCGAATTTAATTAATGTTTGCATACGGCATCAGCTGACGGGCGAGACCTGGGAGAAGAAAGTTCCACGAATGATTACTGTGCAGACTCTGCAGGGACTGGTCATGAAGCGATTTCGGCTAGCCGGTAACGTTCCCCAGCTGTCCTACATTGATGCAAAGCATCCGGACTTGGTTGTTCCGCTGGACAACAATGCTAAAACGCTGGACTTCTATTCTGTGCAAGAGCACGACACTGTTTTGGTTCAATAGCGTCCCGCGTTCAAACCCATTTCCGTATTTGTATGTGGTATTTTAATTTTAGGCAACTGGAAATCAAAAATTGTTTGTTCAATTTAACTTGGTCCCCATCCACGCATTAAATTGCTAATGTTATCTCTAGGTACTGATAAGTTGAAATTTTCACTAAGCAATTATACACGCATATTTATTTTTATTTTGCTTTTCAAAAAAGAAAATATGTTATTTAACCAAAGAAGGTTTTTTATTTCGTCTTCGACTGATATTTTGGGATATATTTACGTTTTAAATTTGCGGTTATTGTAATTTGCAGGACGAAATAAATGTGCAGATGCTTACTTACACTTGGTGGAGTTTGGTAAGACAAAGCTCCAAACACTGGATTGAAATATTGGATTAAGAATTGCATATGCACTTGAACCCAATCGAAGATTGAAAATAATATTGATTATTTGAAATGTTCAACTATGATACAAAAGCAATCTATATTCAACAATTTGGTTAACTAGGAAGAAGGATGGAGCAAAGACACATTTTGAAACAAAAATTATTATTAATCCTTTAGTTTTTATTTAGGTTTCTTGTTATGTTCCTTTTTTATAGCCATTTAATTGAATGCCAAACTAATTTCGTATTCCACCTGTTGCTCTTATGTTTGGTTCCGCAACCTATTCATAGATTTACTCTCCCTCTGGTTTTAAATGCAAAAGCGACTTTCTCTGTGACTAGAACTGTGTTCCTTCGCCCCAAAATGGTGGATATACTCGTCAACATGGCCAGCATTTGCATAATTCGGCTGCAGCAACTGTCGTCTGGCATTAGCATGGCTGGCAAATGTTTTGGACTTAATTGTTGTCAGATTTAAAGTTGATGTTGTAACAAAAGAAGCAGCGCCCACGAACTGGCAAGTTAACTTGTTTATGGCTCGCAGACAATGCATTATTAATGAGTGTCTTCTGCGCGTGGCCAGGCAGAAAATATGCTCGCATAGGGGTGATGGGAGGTATGGAATTGTATGGGGTTGCCCACAAAAAGGGTGCTTTTTACGTCGCTTTCCTGCTCTACATGACTCCCTTGTCAAGTGCACCTAATCACATCTCTGTATGCAAATTGTCACAGGGAGCACCGCCATTACGCCAATCTGAGGTCTAGTTTTGGCCCATTCCCGTGGCGCAATGGCCAACCCAAAATTTATTCGGTAAATTGAAATCTGGTTAATGAGATGGATGAATGAATGGATGAAAAATAGAAGTAAAGTCACTCGTTGAACAATTCCCAAAGGTATTCCACAGATACTTCGTTCAAAAGTTATGTTTTCATTAAACAGCTTTAGCTAAAAATTAGTTAGTTATACCACCATTTGAAAAAGCTACAAAGAATAAGATTTCATATATTTTTCGACTTTTTTTAAAATTTGAACTGTAAGTTCGAAGATATGTAAGTACAGATCAGTGATAAGCGCTATCTGTAGTTTCACAAGACTGGAAATTGCGGAAGTGGCGTTCTCGTAGCCACATTATCGGATGTTCTAAACAGTTTTATAAAAAACGATTTCCAGCTCTAGTTGCTTAGTACAACAAAAATTATTCCAGGAGTCTACAACAAAAAATTGACCTAAAAACAGACACATATAAAGCTGCGGTCATAAAAAAATTAGTTTATTTAGTTAATTAAGCAATCAAAATATATTGATAAAAAAATGTTAATTTAAAAAATAGATCAGTTTTTAAAAAAAATATATAATTTATTATTTTCCTCAATTTCTTCAAAATTATTTACTTCAGTATTTAATAAAGTCAATTGTATAGAATTTATACTAATTATATTTTCTTTTTTAAAACTAAAACAAAATTAAAACCTAATTTTGTTACCAGATATTTGGCTCTAAATTAAAACCTAATTTTGTTTAACTTAACATTTAGATAAATAAAAACAAAAGTTTTCTTATGTTCGAATTATTTGGTATTGCTCGACGCATCCTTTACTGCTATTTTCAAAATTTAATTGTTCTTATTTTCAGCGAAATTTTTGAGAGCCAAATATCTGGTAACAATATTTTTTGATCAAATTGGGGAACGTTTTAAATGTTAGTCTTCTATCGCAAACTTCGTCACTACGCAGTACAATACAGTACAGCAGTATTTTAGTACAATATACAACCAAAAGACAGAAGTTTAAACTGTTTGTTATGCATTAGGACACATTCGAGAACAATTAGCAGCCAAATGAGATTTATTCGATACCCGGCACATTCATGCATCAACGAATTCAATTTGTGACCGCAAAGATAATCGTGAATGTGAAATGACAGATCGAGTTCTGTAGACTAATTTGGCTTAGGCCCGTCACCGTCCCACACATCTGACATCAGGCGGAAAGTAATTTAATTTCGATGAGTTGAAAATGTGACAATTACGTGTGGGTAATTGCGTTTCAGCCGCTGTTCCATGTGCCTTGGGAGGCCTTAAAGGTTGCACTGCCCATGGGCGATCCATCGCTGTGGGCTGGGCAAATGTTTACCGCCTGCGATTGGGGTCAAAGACATTCGGCCAGGTCGCAACTGGTCAAACATGAACGGAGCCAGCCGCGGGCATATAAATGGGCACTGGGCGTTAAGTCGGTCAACATCCTCGCTTCAACTCGGCACCATGGATATCCCAGTGTTGTGGCTCTACCTGCTTTTGGTCTCAGTCCTGCTGATCTTCTTGATGCCCACTGCCGAGTCCACATTGCTCCTATGGGCCTGCTTGTACCGACTGGAGATATGTCCCTTCAGGACCACCACCACCTAGTGATCGGAATGTAAATTATTGAAAAGCAACGTTTCCATTGAGCCAACAGAAAAATGTATGCCACCCAAAAGAAATAAACCTTCTGTTCTTAAGTACGATAGGATACATCAACAGCTCAAACAATATACAGCCCATATATATCCCCTTTGCGTTCTGCTTGGCCAGTTTCTTGAGTAAGAGCCGAAGTGTTCCGGCAAGTGCAAAGTTTGTCATTAGTTATTTGCACTAATTAAGTGCAAAGCTTGCTCGGCAGTGGCTTTCACTTTCGCCGCTGTCAGTACGTGTTCTGGTTGCGCAATTCCAAAGGCAAACTCCCATCCAGAGCTGCTCATTTCGGGTCATTTGAGGCGGTTGGGTGGGAACTTAACCCAACTTCGTAATGAGCAAAACTTAGTCAAATTCAAAGTCTCGAATTTTGCGGAGGTTCAATAGTCACCTTGCAACTTGGGCGCTGTCATTTATGTTGGATTTTGTTCAGCATTCATTGTTTTAGCTTATTAAATTCGCAGCTCTTCGCTTCAGGAGGAAATCCTTTTGAAACATAATTTCTCCGATTTTTTAATGTACTAATATGGGCAAATAATTGTTATAAAATCACGTCATTATAATGAATTTATATTTTACCAAATATAAAAAATGTTTTCACTTTTATTTTTATTTCACCTACAATTACAAGCAAAGTTTTTATTTATTGTTGTGTTTTCAGTAATTATTTTTTCATTCCGATGGACATTCATCTCGTGTGACGAGAACAACTGGCACAAATCAAAGGAGTGGTTTTTTAAAATTTTATTTCAAATTGACACATTTTCAGAATAAATTATTTGACTAGCTTTCTTTGTGTAAATTTTGTGGTTTGAATGCCTCAAAGGCTTCAGGAGCTGGAATTTATTTAACATACATATGTCGGTTCATGTCAGCATCCTTCTCGAATTCCAATGAATGAGTGTGTACAATTAGGCAATGCAAATTTCATTTCCACTTTTATTTAGCCAAACATCCATCTTCGAAGTGTCAGAGGACAGTACATCTATGTACATTACTCTATTTTCATTAGCGGCAGCGCCAAAAATGTGAACGATTCGCATTCAAACGAAACCGCAGGCTGTTTGTCGGCGGCTCGAGCCCCACCTCCTTTTCCACTTTGGTAAATGAAAATTAAATTTACAAAACATAAGACGCCTCAGGCGGTACACTTAATGTGGAAAATGAGCCAAGCGAATATCAATAAATGCCACGAACGTAGACATTATTTAATGGAACATGGATGAGCTTCCATTCTCCTCCTGTTTTTGCCCCCCAAGGAAGATGAACTGAAGCAAGCCAATTGGCATTTAATTAGCATGGACCGAGGAATAACCAAATGCAGCCAACAATGGCCAGGTAACAATACCCGTTCGACCTTGCCGCTGAGCGATATAATTTCTCGGTCGGGTATTCGTACCTTTTCGCACACAAAGGATAACATTTTTGCGGCCCACTCTTGGGCTGAACAGGAGTGGAATTTAAGGCCCAAACCAGACCGCAAACCGTTTTGGTTCGGAAGGGAAAGCAACACAGAACACAAAAGAAACACAAGGCGTCCAAGCTAGTAAAAACCGAGAACAAAGTTTGGCTGAGAGAAGCGACGCTTTTGTGGTCATAAGTTAAAGAGTTTAAGTAGTTTACTGATGGTTCATTCATATCTGTTGTAGCATTGTCAATATATTAGGGAGACACGGGGAACCTACCGTCTTATGGTTAAACTTTAAAATTGCTTAATCCTTTCGAAAGAACTTGTGTTCTTCATCAGCATCAACATTTGAGACCATCGAGCCTGTAGCTCGCGATTACATGAACTTAATTATGTTAGAGAAAACTTGGGAATCAACAATTCGGAAGACTTCAAGTGGGTAATCTGGTCTAGATATTAGTTTAGTTTAAGGTAATTAACCATATAATTTTGTTTTTTTTTTTTCAAGAAAATGCGCCGAAACACCTTCGATCCCTTTATCTTCCACTTCACTCCATTGTTTAAAAGCTTAATATTTTAGTTATAAAAGAATCAAAATAAAATAAATATTTCTTTAAAGAAATAAAGCAACATTTTATCATATAGTTGTCAAAAATGGAGAACTATTTAAAAAATTTTAATTAAAATTAAAAAGTTGTGAGTGTCAAATGTTTTCAGTTCTGGCGCACTCGATGGTTGTCACAGCGTACAAAATCTCATTTTACTTTTCGTTTTCCTTTGTAAAGTGGACAAACGTCCACGGTGAAATAAAAATAAAAACACTTTGTGCTTTTTACAAGGTTAAATCGATATGTTGCAGTGTTCTCTAAAAAACAGCCCATGCCACATTTTGCCATTTTTAACAGACAATATGTGCAAGCGATATTTTCTAAATTGAAGAGAAATTTTTATACAAGGCGGAACAGAGAATATATAAATACGGAAATAATGTATCATTTAAAGCCACTTGAAATGTCAATGCTACTGTGAAGGTGACGTTCCTACCTTCTATAAAGCTAGTTTTAACTTGCTATTTAATTTCACATCATGCACAATGTTCGTTTCAATTTTTATGCTGGGAAAAGGTTTTCCAATTTCGGGGTGACAATAGAAGCAAATCGATGTTAAGTCAACTTTAAGTGTTCGAAAAGGTGTAAAGGTCCGAAGTCTGCAGTAGCGGCATACTTGGAGGCGCCACAATGTTGCAAGCTGTCGTCGCCAAGTCGTGTCAAAGTCTCCGCCCCCCACTCTCCGAACGACTTTTTGCTTGTCTAGTCATCCATGGGCAGACTGGAGCCTGCGGGGGGTGCTGAGCTCCGGGGGAGGGAGAGTCTATATCCACACGTGCGCGAGTCCAGATGGCAGGGGCGTGTATCACCGGGGGTAGCGCACACACAGTGCTGTGTTGACTTTCCCGGATTGTAATTCAAATTTACTGAGTGCAAACAGCAGGCAGATGGCAATTAATTAAATATCACTCATACGTCAGGTATTGCGGCGTAGGCAGCCGGTAGTTGGCCAAGCAATCGCTGGAAAGTCGTGGGCCCACGGTGCGAATGCGTAATGGGAGGAAATCGTGCCAGAATTCGAGGACTCGTGGGCGACATAGAAGCGTAAGAATTAATTTTAAACACTAAGTTAGAATTGATTGAGTTTTGGAAACCAAAATAGACACTTCCCAACGGATTTTTGTGTTCTGAGCAGAACAGTATTTAAGTGACTTAAGGAACTTATAACCTTTTTCGATAGTTCCCTCCCGCAGTAAACTTTAAGGCTTTTATTTCTTTCATTTAAATCATGGTTAGGTATATTTTCTTAGTACATAATCGTATTTGTTAGGTGTGGGAAGGGGCTACACTAAAAGTCACTCCATCATCCTAATGCAGTGGCGTTGAATGGACAGTATGGCGAATTCAGCAGGCACGCCAGTAGGATGAAGCAACCGTCTGCCGTGGGCGACAGGAAAACCATGAGAATGGCCTTTTATATCAGCCCCAAATGAAGCTCTTTCGATCGCAGTCGTAATTGCATCTGCCGATTGGCAAACAACAACAAGGTATTGATCTTTGCTTGCTCAGTACATATTTGTTAGGTTGATCTTAGTTACACTTGTTACGTGGTTGAAACTGAATTTGCTTAGAGGGCTGTCTTCATTTATTTACTACTTCCAATAACCAGCGGAATAAAGAATGCCACAAAATGACTTTAAACTTTCATTCTTCAATATAAATAGAATGAGAATTTGAGGCGAATTTGGATACCTAGACAAAATAAGAAGTGGTTTGCCGTGACATTTCTTGAAAATCCACTTGGTTAAGGCTTGAGAAATGGTAATTACTGTGAAAGAAGTCAGTCAACCAAGGGAAGTCTTCCCACGCACCGGTTATCCAATGAAAAGGCCACAATAGCGGATATAAATAAAAGCAAATCATTAGACATAAACAAAAGCGACGCGTGTGCTGGCAAAATATTTGTGGAAAAAGAATTTCCATTGAGAGCGCGAATATAATCGACCTCATGAATGAAACTGGCCGAGGAGCATCAGCAACAGATGGCTGCCAAAAGTAAACTCATTCCGATGAAAGGAAGGCACCGGGGCACTTGCAAATGGAATTCACACAGCACTTGTGTTTTCAGGCGCAGCACATGCGCACTTGCGAGCACATGGTGGACCGCGTTCGAAATTCATTGCAGATTGTAATTTGGCGCACTTTTCAGAGGTCGTGGGCTCGTGTGGATCCCATCGAGCATCGAAGTCGTCGACTTTGGCGCCGGTTCCGACGACTTGCCCAGGTTAGTCCTGTTCACGGATTCGACTGAAACGGTCGAGGTCGCTGGCCCGCTAATCCAATCGCGCTTGGTCGCGAAACGGAAATTCAAAATCCAAGAGTGAACCAAATAACCCGCATTCCGAACTCGCTCAAAGCCATTTTTCTGGTGGTGGCGCTGCCAAAGAAAATAGTTTCCCTCGGTTTGGGTTGAGTGCCAAATGTTTTTGGGAAATCGAGTGCCGAGCAGCTGCCTCTGCGTTTGATTTAGAAAACAAACAAAATCGACACAAGTGCTAAAAAATAGCCAAACAATTGTGGTTGACTGGCATTCCCTTCGTTGTTGGCTGCTTTGTGTTCTCCCATTATTTACGGTAGAACAGAGACTGACAGCCCTGTTGGTGAGTATTTGGGATGTACGATATCTGGAAAAGGTTTTACAATATCACCTGGCCAGAAACAATTTAAAGTACTGTCAGAAAATGATGTGCTATTATTATCAGTGCTGTGTTGGCCATTGTGGGCACTGCTTTCATTAGAAAAATTCCATTAACCCTTTCCTCTAAAGATACATTTCCCGACCCTTTACCCCATCTTTCCCCGGGACTTCCCTGAATGCCAACAGAATGTTAAAAGTTATTTCGCTGTCAGGCCAAAAGAAAATTTTAAACTGTTTATTTTCTTGGGAGGAAGACAAAAACTCGTTGTTTGAATGGGAAAGAAAGTTTGACGAAATTAATTAAAGTACAGCAGAACGTGTCTTCGTTCGGAGGGCAAGGCAAGGATTCCATTATTATTGGGTCTGCCCTTCTGTCCTGATACTTTTCAATCTGCAATACTTGAGTCTTGTTTTCCCATGCCGTAAAAAATTTTCAAATCGAGTCTTAACTTGTTACATTTAATTAGGTCCCTGATCAATTTGTCACTAATGAGCCTCCTCGGCGGATTTGAGTTCAATTTTGGCCGCTAATTATTCCATAACTTAGCCTAGAATATCCCAATCTTCACTGCTTGGACCAGTGTTTCAAAGTCGGTCAGTGCAGGGGACAAATGGAAGTTATTGAGTTTCGCATCTAGTCATTGTGTTCCACCATTTCGCTTATTAAGCCAGCGGGGTCGCAAATCTAATTAACTTGGGACGTTCTTGGACCCGCACCCAGAGGCAAAACAAGCTGGTTCATGGCAGTCTTGCCAAGTCGCCACTGTTTCGCTGCTGAATGAAGCAAATGGTACCGGGATAAGCCGCCTTGTGACATCAAGGAAATGTCTATTTCAGATCGATTTCGTTTGTGTCAGTGTCACATCAGTTGGATGAGTTTTTCGTATGAACTCCGATCTGCTGCCGACCGGGAAATTAGCATACTCGTTAGTCAATCAGTCAACACAAATCCACAGTAGGGACGTGACAAGGCCACATCAGCAGAGATCAGATCAAATTTGTCACTCACCTGGAGAGGCTGGAAGGCATGCTCCACGTTTCAATGTGTAATTAGGCAGTACAATCAGTGGCTCAGCCTGATATACAGACCCTAAACTCATAAATTTGCCTAATTAGTGCGCACACTTTGTGTGCTTTGTGTGTGTAATTGTTTGTTGGTGGCGCCACAATGGAAAATATCACGCATACGCAGCGTTGCAGCATCGCGCTTTATTTAATGGCTAAAAGTTTCGCATATGCTGTAAACTCATCTCTGCCCCGACCATCTGATATCCTCTAAATGGCCAGAAGATAACAGACTTTGTTGGCCGATATCCCCCAAAATGATATTGCACGGTTGTCACCATGCAAAAATGGTTTGGTAACCCTTTTCATCTCGAATTTCTCTCCCCCGAAACCTCACCTTTCGGTGGCAGAAAAGTTTTGCGGTTAATAAAATTGAAACAGCGCACGACACACACAGCGCGTGTTGGTAATGTGCCCTTTGGGCCATATTTGTTTACCGCCTGCACTTGACTATCATTTGATTGGAACGTTTTCGGGTTTAGTATCTGTGTGGGACATATTTGCTCATATTTGACAAAATGCTGTTGCAAAAGAGGATTATTATTCGGGCTTAAAAGCTGCCCTGGCAGTTGTCAGCCACCAACTACGACTCCTATGTAAATGCACCACACGCATCCTCTGTGATGACATAAGCAAACATTATGGTTTTTCCATATCCGTGATGATTGAGTGGGTTTTCGTTGATGGTAATGGATTACATGATGCACAGGATAGTGCATCCAGTGCATTCTATGCTGGATGGACGAATAACGTAAGGATTTATTATGACACAAATGTGCAGTCTTTCGTTTTAATGCATAAAGTTTCTTTGATTTCCATACCACAACATTAATTGTCGGCACAGGAATTTTCACCAGCAATATGTCGCAACAATTTCCATAGAAACTTTTTCACCCGCGGCAGTTGGCAGTTAGCAAGGGAAGTTTGTCTTAAAACTTTTCCTTTTTTATTTCTTACCATTTAATTGCCTACAATTTGCCGAAATTTCGTGCGTGGGTGGAGGTTGAGTGTACAGTGCCATAAATTTGTAAAATGCTTTATTTTAGGTGTTGACTATCGCTTTCTTCGATTTCCACAGTTTTTAATCTCACGTCGAGTAAGTAATAATAAATTATATATTATTTACGAGAATGTCAATGCGACCCCACCAAATTGAAATTTATGTGTATACATTGCCATTTATAGGCTTTTATTTGGGATCCAAATGGCTGGCTGGCTTAAGTTTACCTCCCCTGCCTTTATTATTTCGTTCGTAATTTATTGATGAGAACATTAAACGCTGGCAGCATTCCAATCTTCTTATTGAGTTTTTGTCCTGCCGTTCCGTTTCCGACCAGAGCTCTGAAAACTAAATGACAAGTTTCCTTTAATGCCGTTGCCACGGATTTGTTTTTTTATTTTAAACGGAGCGTTTCAGATTGTTCTCCTAATTTGCCAACGACTTTAAAGTCATTTTCGTAAAGCCTATATTTCTTTCTTAGCCGTACCAATTTGCTATATAAAAAGATTTTTTTATTTATATACTTAAATATGTATTATTTATTGAAGAGTACACCAGACGCTGGCAACTTATTGAGTTCTTGTTCTGGTTCTGCAAACTAAATTTTAAGTTTTATTTAATGATGTTTTGTTAAACATCTCCACTTCGTTGGTACTTAAATGTACAAAATTGCACTCTTCTTTTTAAGCTCTTTAAACGTAAGGGAAATTTCCTTTTAAGCTGCGTTTTTTAGATTATTCTTATAATTTGCCAACGACTTTAAAGCCATTTCGTTGGCCCCATGTTTTTTTTCTGCTGCACAAAGTGTTGTGGAATTAATTTGATATATAAAACTGATTAATGTCGGTGGTGATTATTTATAGCCATAAGGCAGGTTCGGGGTCCAGCTCATGCTCCTGCTCGGATTGCGGTGAAGATGAGATTGAACGCCCGGCATAATTACGGGGGAGTTCTTGGCGCTGCGAGTCGTTTATTAACCGATGAATATGCAACAGCCCTTCAGCCATTGCGTAAATGAATGCCATAAAGCGGTCATTAGCTTGATTCACAATTTACCCAAGAATATCGGACTCTTAATTAGTTATATTCCTGGCTATTGTAATCCTGGTTTCCTTTCACTAGGCAGGTATCCTTGGTCCAGATTTGTGGTAACTTTTTCCAGCCCGTCTTCGGATGTCATTCTACTGCAGCTTGGCGACACTGAATGGAATTCAATTACCGCTCCAGTCAGCCGTGCAGGTGGTGAACGACGCATGGCATAAATAGGATATTAAATAAGCGAAGGAGATGAGCCCAGGAAGCGATGGGCACGATACGAACTGACGAGCCGTCAATTCGTGACATCCAACACATGCTCAAAGGAGGTGGCAGCTCAGCCTGTCAGGTGAAAGGAGTCGTCTTTTGTGCCGGCGTAAGGATTCACCTGTTTCGCAAGAAAATGTTACTCATTTCCCCCCGATTTCTCCGCTTGCCTGATTTTAACCGCGTTATGCTGCTTGATAAATGACAGCTTGGCTGGTCGGCAGTCATCGACTCAGCTTTCCACGAATTGTCTACTGCTAATGCCATACATTTGACTGAATCTGGGCGTTTGCCCAATGATTTATTGAAGGCACTTCAGGACTTCGGGAATGTCTCAGCTAATGTTGTCACATCGAGCTCAACTAGTTGAAGAACGATGATGATGATGATGAATTTTTGATTGACTGCAAGTTGCAAATTAATCAAAGAAGAAAAGGGCGACCCATCTTATATTTGCTCAGCTCAGGTGAACTTGGTCGGAAACCAGAGTCGCACTTTTCTGCTTCGCCATCCGAGCTGGACTATCAAGCCAGTTACCCTTCCCTGTGTCCTTTTGTATTCGAGGATTGACCGGGAGTCGTTTATCATAAAATCCTCCCCCATCCCAATCTCTTGGGCCTGACTGGACACGGACCACAGGAGGCCATAAATAATCCCAAGGAGCTGTTAAAGAAAGACGTTTGTAACTTGTATCTTTTTTTTCCTTTTGGTGTTCCACACACTCCATCCCTTTTCCTTTGGCTAGCAAATAATGCGTTGGCCGATTGCAGAGGGGAATGCAAATGAAAAGCAGGAATCGAGTAAAAGAACAAATGATTAATTTGCATAAAGATTTCGATTTAAATTGAATGGAAGGTGACCAAGGCTCCCCATTGTGTGGGCTAACTTAATTTTCCATTAGGCGTTGAGGAAAGTGTTTTCATTTCCCCAAGCTCACTCGCCTCCTTGTTTTGTTGGGATCTAATTTATTTTGGCCAGACCAAAAGTGTCTCCAGTTAGGTCGCAAACCACAACAGGCTGAGCCCCAAATCGAATTTTCTTCTTGTGGAGCAACACTTTGTTGAAAAGTGCCATATGTAATGCTTTACCAGGCAATTTATTCAGTTAGGGTAGAACATTTTTTTCCGGAAATCGTAAATAAAAAGACTTTTTTGTACTTGCGGAAGAACTTTTCAGTTATTTTCTTTTGGCCTTTTTGCGCTAGATTTAAAAAAATGTATATTAAGGTAATTCCTTCAATAGTTTTATTATTATACTTTTGTTAATATAATAACAACTATTAAACTTTTATTTTTTTTGAATTGGAGTGTACCTTTTGAATAATATGTATGTATATGGCAGGGTCCAATTTTTTAAATTGTTTTTGTCTTTTAACCAAATAAGTTTTAAGACTCACACTCTTAAATGTATTTTTAAAATAATTATTCAGAGGAAAACAGAAACTTAACAATTGAATAAAACATTTACATTGTAACACTTTAAGGTTCAGTTCGTGTAAGAAATTTTATTCCTCAGCTGCTGTCTTAGAAGGTTTTCAGACAACTTCCGTTCTTGTTTACGTTCACCTCCAGTATTTTCTTAGAAGTCCCCCTACCCATCGAGTCATACCTTTCCCTTTGACCTCCCCCCTTCTTGTATTTATTTTCCTGTTTTGCTATATAGGACTTTATCGCGAAAATTCAATGGCTCAGGCATTCCCACGCACTAAACATGTTTGCGTGTGGCATTTTCAGGCTGCGGAAAGCCAGAAGAACGACCGACAGCAAGTGCCAAAACATCCTGTGATACATGGCTCTCAAGAGGGCAACTTGTCATAGTTAAACAATTTGTAATGAATTTTCGAGTGAGTGTCTGAACCACACGGTTTCATCCTAGAGCGAACTCTTCGAAAGGGTGATTTAAATTATGAGCGGTGAAGGGTAACCAACGCTATCGACAGTGATTAAAGTTCTCCCAAGAAATATTTATGGGTGAGGAAAGCAACTATGAACAATATAAAGTCTGATCAGCTGCAGCACCATGACCATTAGACGATCTGACATTAAGCAAATCCATTTCGGATAAACAGTCTATCGTAAACAACTCATTGGGATGGACGTGAATGTCGGGGCGAGAAAGCAAATGTTTACAAAACACAATATTTGGATAAGGGGCAGAGTCCTGGCCAAATGGCTGGCGTCGGGCCACATGAAATCAATTAAAATATTTGGCCAACTGCTTGCAGCACATAAAACAGCGTTGAGGGGGAAACGTGGACCATCATAATAAAAAGTAATTGAAAGTACGCCGCGAGATGCGACTATACTCGTAAAAAATTGTGTATCCGCGTGGTATCAGCGTGGCAACATAAATGAACTGCTGAAACTGCGGGAAATATCGGCGATAATTGAAAATTATCCAAATAATGAAAATATTCGAAAATAAAGTACTACGACCAAAGCCTCTTGTTTATTTCGAGAGCAATCACGCACCAATGGAAACCAAAACAAAGCAAAAGTAAAAGGAAAAAGCCAAAAACCAAAAGCCATAAGCCAAAAGCCTCAATCAGAATCGGGCCAGTGGGTCGTGGATAGGCAATTGTCGACTGTCGATTGTCGAGCAGGCGGAGGCGGAGGCGGAGGCGGAGGCACTTGGCCCGGCTGTCCATCACATGGCCGATGGAATGCTCACTAGTCGAACGAAAGTGAAAATTAATTAAAATACTCAACGGTTTTGGGTTTCCCTTCGTCCACCCCCTTGACACTCATAAAACTGCGAGTACGCATATATTTATGCTCTTACAGAAGGTGTTAGAATTTCATTTGGCAAGGCGTACGTATATATACATAATCTTGATTAGCATCACTAGGAGTGTAGATCTAGCCATGTCCGTCCATTCGTCTGTCCGATTCTACGCTAGACTGTCAGTTTAAAAGCTATATGGTTATAAGTTTTCCAAAAGTTGTCTTTTTATTGAAGCTACTACGTTTTCATATAGCTATCAAATTAACAATCGGATTACTAAATTTAAAGATATTATAACTTTGTTGTTATTAAATTTATACGAATATACTCCAAGACATAAAGTAAAACTAGTAAAAAAAATTCAATTAAAATATATATTCCTTTGACTTTTATTCATTGCGATTTTTAGTTATTTTGAATATGAAAATATAAAAAAATTTTTTATTTTTAAATTTGTCTATTTTCGGATATATTATATATGAACATTTTTTTTTGAATTAGATTGAAATATTATATAAGAACATTTTTCTTTGAATTAAAAACCAATTTTTAATTAAATAAAAAGAAATTATATCAAAAAGGAAAAATGTTAAACAAAATATTTTGCATATTAAATCATTTAATTTATTATGCATTGTATTTAATATTGTGTTTTCATATTTAATTTAAATATTTAATACACTATTTTAAAAGTGAGATATTGATTTTTACTATCGCAAAATCGGCATAGCTTCAATGTTTTTAAACATATGTATACGCATAAAAATCGAAAACTAATAGCTGCAAGGGTATATAAACTTCGGCTTGCCAATGTATTGTTCCTCTCCTGTTTATTTTATGATTTTCACTCATTGCCATAGTAGCGCCAGCTGAGCAGCAAGCACGGCATTTCAAATATTTGCCAAATAATTAATCATTCCACTTTGCGGCCCAAAATCTCTGACAGATCGGCGCGAAATGCCTACGTCAGCCGGAGTGCCTACACCTACACTCCCAGCATCCAGCTCCCAATGGGTACTGATTCCGCTTCCTATTCCAGGCCACCGATTCGCCTGCGGGCCACTGATAAGGGCGCACAGCTTCATCATCGCAGGCTGCTCGACTGCCCAGATTACGATGAATTTTTGAATAACGGCAACAGCTGAAGTTGTCTACACACCCCCCACGTTGACTGATGGCCCCCCATGTGCCCACCTCAAAATCGTACAGGTGCCTTTGCCACTTGTCCAGCACTGGGCACAGCCATGTCCGCCGATTAGTCAGCACCATGGCGAAATTAACGTAATCAATTACTGCCCACGCAGCTGCTCCCGCCCCACAAACACCGTGACTCAGACTACTGCCCATAAATCAGTTTATTTTGGCCAGTCAGCGGGATGGCGTGGGCAGGTACAAGAACTCGCTGTCCGTCCAGAAGTCCACCAGCGTACGCTGCTGCGGCTGGGCGTCCAAGTGCTTGAGGCACCGGGCGAACAGTTGGCCCTGCCGCACGTGCCGCATGTGCCCGGCGGCCACCTCGGCCATGAACTGCTCCACCAGGGCATCCTGGCCACTGCTGCTTCGCCGCGGCACCGCCCGCATGCGCAGGGTGTGCGTCTCGGCGGCGTTCACGTCGAGGAGCACGGTGCCGTTGGCCCTCAGGTTGTAGACACTCCGGTTCGGCTTGTTGTCCACGAAGAAGTCAAAATGGTCCACGTTGTCCAGGTCGTGGGTGAACCACTGTAGGGAGAGCGCACCGCCGTCCAGGCGACTGGCTCCGCAGATGCTCACCGGGTAACTGAGTCGCGCCGAAGGATGCCGACGAATGCCCAGCAGGTTGGCCCGCACCTGGCTGCGCACCTCCGCGAGGGCACACAGATCCATGAAGAAGTTCTTGGCCAGCAGCTTGGTCTCCAGTCGCTTCTGTCCCTCCGGCGACTGGAAGAAGTCGGCCCTCTTCAGCGCCCGCCGCATGTCCTGGCAGTGGTGGCACTTGCAATGCTCCTGGTACGTCCGGCAGCTGGTCAAGCCATCCTCTACCTCCCCGGCACTGCTCTCTACGGGCTGTTCGCCAACCTCCTCCTCCTGGGGGCTGACCAGGGCAAAGGCATAGTCCACATCGCTCTTCTGCTGTTTATACTCCGGGATCTTTGAGGCACTGGCTCGGGATCCTGAGCGGGAACTTCGACGAGAGCTGGTCTTCGACAGAACAGATCTGGGCGACTGGCCACCACCAGACTTGTCTAGTCCCGGTTTCGAGACGGAACTAACCGATACCCTAGCCGTAATTTTGGGTGATGCTCCGCCTGAGCCTTGGCTGCTCCTCCGACGGGATCTGCTCGAACGTTCCTGCTCAGAGTTGGGTCCAGAGGAACTGACCAAGGCAAATACGGGCTCCACAGCGGGCGAATCATGGTCTCTGCGGGGCGACATCTTGGGCGACTTTCTGGAGGAACTAGGAACGGAAGTCCGCCGTTTCTTGCGGACTGATCGACTGCTTGTCCTGGAGCGGACCTGACCAGGTGACCTACTTCCGGCCTGTCCACTTCCCGACGGTAGCTCCGACAAGCTGGCCAAGTCCTGCCCCAGACTTTTCGAGGCGGTCTGTATGGAGGCATCGGTTCGGTAGCCAGCCTCCTCAGTTTTGGCCGTATAGCCCGTCAGCGGAGTGACGGAGTCAGAGAGAAGGCTTGTGCGGTCGTAAATGGCGTTATTGAAGGAGTAGTTCGAGTTCCGAATGCTCGTGGTCATCTGCGAAGTGCTGGGGATTGTGAGCTGGGGCGGTAAATCGGACAGAAGCGTGTCATTGGACCTGCTAAGATAAGGGTTATCCTTCCTAATGCCTTGGGAGGAGTTTGAGGAGTCGTGCGAGGTCGAAAGATTGGAATTCGAGCCGCTGCTGTTCTTGATAAACTTGTGAAAAAGACGCTTCACCGATGTGAAGGATTCACCTGCCCGAACGAGAGCAACTGTGCTGCGGAGGAACTGCTTTATCGAGGTGCTGGCCGATTCGTAGTTAGCCGTTTGCTGGGAATTCGTCGTAGAGCCGGTGTGGACCAAGGCGCCGCTTTCCGGAGATGGAACAGCTTCAATGCTGGATGTCCCTTCCCCGGATCCGGATACGTCCTTAACCGGATTTGTTAGGGAGCTGATGCTTATCTGCTGACCTGAGCTCATCGAGCTCTGGCTAGTCTGCGGACTAACGACCACAAACACGGGGGGTACAAGATCCCTTTGAACGCTGGCGGTGCTCTTGATGGCACTCTTCATGGTTGGGCTCTGCTTTGGCGGCTTCTTTTTTATCGAAGGAGCCGAAGGCATCTCCTCCGGCAACACTATGCTCACCCTCTTGGACATACTGATAATTTGAAGTGCGATTTATGAAATCTGCCGGGATTGTTGACAAACTTTATCAATCGGAACATTAAGTGTGTGTGTGTGTGTGTGTGTGTGTAGGCGAATCCCAGATTGCCATCTAACTCAGGGGCAACTTTTCAGGCCCAGCTGGCATTCTGCTTCCCGAAGTGCAGAAGCACGCCCTGCCCTGTGTACTCAATCATCGCCAATGACGACTAATGGCTGGACCTTCGGGGCAAGGCAGGGATATCCATCCATGACTTGCCTCTGCCGCCGTGAATTACCGTCCATGAGCGGCGATGGCGCATAATTAAGTCAATGGTTGTCGCCTTGAAGGGAGGGGGTAAATTTGCATAAGTCTCGCGGACCTTTCAGCTCACATTAAGTATGGCCAAGGCAAGCTCAGGGCACAGCCAAATTTTTTGACTCCAATTAGGGCAGCATGGTCCATAATGAGTTGCCGCCGGGCGGCGGGGCTCTGCAGTGATGACTTCTGATTTTGATGCTGATTTCAACCTTTAAGAGTGACGAGTGCGGCTTTAAGTCTGCCTCTGCCTGCTAGGCTTATTATTCGGCATGGCTGCTCACAAAATACGACTTGCCACATTGCACATACGCCGGGTTGCCACAGCTACAACCGGAGCACGCAAGTGTATTAAATTATTTTTGCTATATGATTTATCTAACACGTATTATAGCGAAACGATGCACAGTGTCTTGTTTGTCGGATTTTCGGGGGCAAAATTCGGTTCTTTTCTACCAGGTCTGAAATGAATAATATACGTTTTTGGCTACTCAGCCAACAGGGCGAATGATTAACCGACATCTTTCTCTCTAACAAAATACGCCACGTTGCCACATCTTCAACAGCAGCACGCAAGTGTACTAAATTATTTTTGCTTCTTGGTTCGGGTTACGAGTTCGAGTTACGTGTTACTCAAATCGGAAACTGGGGAGAACAACAATCGGTTTTTCAACTAGGTTTAAAAATAAACATATTCAACTTCAATACTTCATGAAAAATGTACCCCAATGAAAGAGAGACAAATAAAAGGTGCATAGGAACACATTAGTTCCAAAGCTATTTTAATATCTGGCTGACTATTTTAAACTATATTTAAATATTTGTCTAAGTCAGCGAAATCTAAAGAATAATTGTTGGCAACATTTTAAATTTAAGTTCTCTGTTTTTCTTAAAAAAAAATCTTTTAGAGCTGCGAATGACAATGCTTATCGAAAATAAATAGTGGCCATTTCCTTATTATTAAAAAACTTTTTTCAATGTGAGATGGGATTGTTGGCACATTTTTTTTTGGCAAGGAGTCACTGTGCTGCGGAGAAAGTAAAACATCCCAGGCTATGCAATGTAATATCTGTCTTCGTCCTTAACTATGCGGAGGTTCACAGCGGGATGCCCAAGATATCCTCTGTTAGACAATGGCAGCGGGTGGCAAACGCCTCCAACGCTCGTGTTCCGACATTTGAAATTGCCTGACTGCCGGCTTTTATCTGCCGCACACCAAATTCTGCTTGTACAACAATCCTTAATCATAAATAAATGTTTTTACCTAGCAAGCCGCCCAGAACATTGTCTAATGTCTGCCGCAGATGCGATTTACAGTCACACCACCAAATTGTGACACTCTTAAAGAGCTGAATTTAATAAAGGAAAAGCATATAAACAAATTCAATTTAAATGATTGAGGTCAATCGATGACATTCGCTCCTCGTGACTTCGGGGCGTGTCTGGTCAGTCCAAGTTTAATCATTTCTCTTGTTGATGGCTGTGACGATGATGCCTATTGCCTGCCAACAATCCCCTGGGACAGCCTCTTAAAGTAAATTGAACAAACATGTCCACGGGCTCGGACCAAGCGGAAACTTTAACTTTTCCCGTTTCGCTTAGAAAAAAAAACTTATTCAAAAGTTTCGCTCAGCCAAAAAAAGTTTCCTTATTTTTTAGGAAACAAGACTGATGTGTTCTTTGTCGTTGCCAGCAGCTATTTGATTTTTTGCTGGACAGTTTTTTTTAGTGGCATAAATAATTGACTAGCGGAGTGAATTTATAAGGGATAAGATGATTAAGTTCGGCAAAAGGGGAGGATTCTTAAGCATACACCAAAAAAGCTTTTTCTCCTATAAATGTGTAGCGATCCCTTTCGTTTAGAGGCCGTTGTTCAGGTTAAACTCATCAACAGAGGAAGGATGAAATCATAAAAAGTCAAGACCCCAACGATTACATGTGCTTGACTGTGTGTGAAATTTTATTTATTTCCATGCCTTTCATCAACACATTTGTGAAGACTATTAAGCCTGGCCGAGAGTTCCATTTGCCGACACTTGGCCATTTTGGCTTGGGGTTAACGAGTGTTGTTCTTGATGAGAGGTCGGGGTCAAACCCGCTTATCGGGCCAAACATGCCATCTTATACATTGCTCTTAGCGGGTTACAAAATGCTTGCAATATTTTAGCTCTGGATGGAACGACTAGGCCTCTCCTTTAATTAAATTTTCTCAAGTATTTTCAAGCACTTTTCCTTAAAAACTATTACTTATCCTGGGAATGCACTTTCACACTGCCCGCTTGATTAGATTTTCCAGTAAATAGTCTCACGATCCGGAACTTGAGGGAATTTCATTTAACAAATGGGGAGACACGCACTCGTAGGCCACAATCAAAATAAATAAATAACGAAAACGGAAACGGAATCAATAGCAGGCAGCCAAATGGCACCGATAGCTGGGGCAATCTAGTATCAAATTGAAATTGAAACAACAGCGAGTGGAGCAGAGTCCCTCGCAAGCTGACAGGAGCCAGGATAAACCCGGCTCTGTCGCCTCCTTGGAGTCGGTATCAGTGAAAGTCTCAGTTAAAGTCTCAGTGAAAGTCTGAGTCGGGCATCAGAATCAGCATCATCATCATCAGCCTCGTCTCGCTTTCTTATTGTGGGATAAACGCATTTGATTGCGACTTGAAAGTATTTGCTTCTACACGAATGATTTTGTATTAGTTTGGCGTGGGTTGGTGGAATTGCGGGTCCGGAAAGAACAACTGAGCGTGAGAGATAATCACGGCTAGGAGGGTGGGTGGCTAAGAAGGAAGGCCAGAAATAATTGGATGTTCGAAAGAATGCGATTGCAACGGAACAAAAACCCTGTTAGCCGCTTAGGGGAAGTATGTATTTCGAAATTTATGATTATGGGCGCTGTAAAGTCGTGTTAAATGCAAACATGGTCAGCGATTGCATGTTAAGGAGATTCTTTATTATGCAGAGATACAGTAACGCACGCACACACACACTGCTGCTGGCTCATAAATCCTAACTGCGCACTCCGTTGCACACGTTGCGTATGCGTGATATTTATGCGCCTCGTAGGTAATGCACACGCCTGTCTGGATAAGCCGCAGCCACTACTTCACGTTCAGGCAAATGCACACCGATTAACATTGTTCAAATTAGTCCAAACTTACTTTCTCCACTTTCTTTTCCCCCATCCCTGACAGCGAACAGCTTCCGGCGAAAGTCATGCTGCAAAAGCAGACGGGCAGCGGTCACGGCCAAACACAATGTGCAAAATAAAACACGGACCTGTGGCCACACCCTCAACATAAGCACAGAGAAGCGCTGGCTTTTGGCTTTCGGCATTTGGCGTTTGGCGTTTGGCATTTGGCGAACGGAGGCACGGACCCACGGAAACGGAAGTGGCCAAAAGCGAGGCCATAAAACGCCACGCCACGCATAGCGACAGCATTGAGACATCAGCTCACCCGAAAAACATGTTCGCCGCCCTGATGGACGTGGGCCAGACGTTGGCGGGCAGCCTGGCGACGGAGGGCAACGACAGCGGACTCCTGGCAACGGGACAGGATGAGGGTGGGGTCGAAGTGGGCATGGAGATGGGCATGGGTCAGCACAACGCCAGTGCCGACGGCGGCATGGTGCCGTATGTGCCCGTGCTGGACCGCCCGGAGACGTACATTGTCACCGTGCTGTACACGCTCATCTTCATCGTGGGAGTGCTGGGCAACGGCACGCTGGTCATAATCTTCTTTCGCCATCGCTCCATGCGCAACATACCCAACACGTAAGTGGATATCGGGGGCGCCCCGTCGGGCTCCCCAGAGGGCGGGCCGGGGAATAATATTTATTGACGGGCTTCCGCTTTGATAAGGCCTTCTTCCCCGGGGCCCATAAATAATAATGCCTTTATATGGCCGCACATTTGGAGGCAAAATGAGCTCGTCACTCCGCGAAAAATGCTTTCAATTGCTACTTGAAATTCATGGGCTGTCTTATGAGCTGCATTTGATTTTATTGCTTCGGCACAAACGACAACCTTCCCTAGTCCGATAAGTAAATTAAGAAAAAAGCCTCATAACTTTTCAGAAGCGGACAACAAACATAGTGTCAAAGCATCTGTTGTCTGCCATTCCCGAATTTAGAGTAGCAACGGCTGCGAACATAGTTCTTCAAATTTTGAATTAATGCTCCTTCATCTCGACTAGCAAGATTTCGTTCTTCATTCCTTTTACATTTAAACACCCTCAAAGTATGCCGCCGTATACGCAATGTGTGTCCCACAAATCCGACTTCACATCCAACTTAGAGAATCCCATGCTGTTTTTTGGCTAGCAAACTACGAGGCAAAGTCAAACCAACAGCTGGCGGCAAAACTCTGGAGGCAGGACGTCTGCTATGCAAATGTTTATTAACTTTTCCAAGTTTTGCAGTCCTGTAGCTGGCGAAATTCAAATGTATGTGCTCAAATGTTGATTCAATCAAAAGTTTTTGGGCCAAAATGCTGGCATGACGGCTGAAATTAAGGAAATCCCAGTCGCTTGCTATTAAAGCTAGACATCACCGCTTTTGGCTAAAACTGGCAGCCGCAGTTGGTCATAATTTGGCCCTGATTGTCCGCAAATTGTCACTCTCAATTGAACTGGCTGATTGCAGTGGGTCAGTAGTAGGTCAGTAGTGGGTCAGTAGTGGGTCAGTAGTTGTGGCTATAATCTTCCTGCCGTTAAAGGCCAAAATGGCAGCTTGTTGGCCGACTAAGTCGCGACCGTTTGTCTAGACACGTTGGCTGGGAAGGTGAAAGGTTGGAATTCATGTCACATGCAATCAGCCAAATCCAGCAGCTCTAATGATTCCCCCATCCAGAAAGCGAAGCTCTATGGCTCCATGGCTGGTTCACGGGCGGTCGTTGGTGTCAATGTCAAGCCGATTTGCTCTCAGTCTCAGTCGTTCCCCTAACTTGTAGTCAGAAATGGGTTGAAAACTTGGGCGCCAGGACCTGCTCGAAGGGTTCTCAACTTGCCATTGACACTAACAAAGGCATTCCGGGACCAAACCAGCCAAGGATCTCGTTCCGAGTGAGCGGACATCAAAGCAGAAGGGTAAAGTGACCCATTCCCGATACCACACATACATACTTTCAGCTACATTCTGTCGCTGGCTTTGGCCGATCTGCTGGTGATTCTGGTGTGCGTGCCCGTGGCCACGATTGTCTACACGCAGGAGAGCTGGCCCTTCGAGCGGAACATGTGCCGCATCAGCGAGTTCTTCAAGGACATCTCCATCGGGGTGTCCGTCTTCACACTGACCGCTCTGTCCGGCGAGCGGTACTGCGCCATTGTGAATCCCCTACGCAAGCTTCAGGTGAGTGGATGACGATGACAATGACGATGACGATGACGACCAATGGGATAACACATACCCTCTTCCCGCTTAGACCAAGCCCCTCACCGTCTTCACGGCGGTGATTATCTGGATATTGGCCATTTTGCTGGGAATGCCATCGTTCCTGGTCTCCGACATCAAGTCCTATCCCGTGTACACGGCCAATGGCAACATGACCATCGAGGTGTGCTCCCCATTCCGAGACCCGGAGTATGCGAAGTAAGTTTTTGCCGCTGCTTGTAAGGGATCTAGGTGAAATGATACAAAAAATGGAACAGTTAATATTAATATCTGGCTATTGAAATCTGATTTTCATTTTAAACAAATCATGAAATCATAAAATTAATGGATACTAAATATTAAATCATTTTATGACTTTTAAATTCATGTGGCATATTTGTGTTTAAAATTACGATCTCTTTGTGTTATATGCTTTATATTTAAGTTAAATATGGCTTAATATAAATTAATCAAATAGAGCAGTTGAAATTCATATCTAGCTATTGGTTTCAAATTTTTATATTTAAACCAAGTTTTTTTATTTTTGAATTTAAGTTAAATATGGTTTAAATTTAAATTAAGTATTTCAGAAATTTAAATCTATTCTAGAATTTTTGTAAGAGTATTGTTTTCTGGGTATCCGCAAAAAAGAGTTATTTAATACTAATTTACCAATTTGTCTGATTTTTATGAATTTTGTGGGCAAGGATCTCTTTAGCATTATTTGTTTTCCAAATTCACTGATTTTTACATACTTTGTAGACAAAAGCAGCACTATTTGTTATTTTTGGGTTTTTAAAATATAACATCCTTAGCCATTGTTTCCTGCAGAGACTGTAACTAAGGGTTTTTTTTATATTAAGACTTTTAAAGGGACCAATTTACCAATTTGGCTGATTTTAATTCATTTTGTAGGCAAGCTTTATTTGTTTTTTCCAATTTCACTGATTTTAATATACCTTCTATCCAAAGCAACACTATTTGTGATTTTTTAAGTTTAAAAATATACTATCCTCAGCCTTAACGCTTATTAAAGGTCCCTGGTTTCTTGTTTATAAGGTTGTGAGCCAGAGAAGATGACTTCCTTGGCGGTCAATGAGGTTGAATCGATGCGAACGGAACTCTGAATTTATGACAACTGCGAAGTTGTGCCCTGGCACTGCTGGCAATAGCCACAGACCCTTTAAGCGGTGCTCATTTCCCCTTAAATGGTATTAATCATTAATGCACCCACACCCTATCCACATCCACGTACTGTTTTTCCCGCCATCCGATGCAGCTGCTTTCACAGCTTTCACCTGTTGTCCTGCCTGCGCCACCTCAGACTCCTCATTGACGTGCTTAAGCTTGGCAAGTTGAACTTAATTCCTTTTCCCATCAATGTAGCTGCTGTGGCGCAAGTTGGAAATCCTTTCGTGCGGCTTGCGTCAGCTGCTGCCACATAATCTGGCTGTGATGTAATTCACACAGATCCGGAAGCCGGAAGGGAGGAGCCCCAACAGCCACAGCCGTGGTCGCCCTTCAACTGGTCGCTAATTTTTCATTTAAGGCATGCCGACATGCTTTATTTTTATGCCACTTGGTGGCATGTGTTTCGGCCACATTAAGAGCTGCAGAATAGAGAGAGGAAATGGTATTCGAAGTTGGTAGGTCGAGAGTCTTGCCTCTTCAGCTTTTATGGTCATCCCTTCGTGCGTAGGCACAATTTAATGTCGTTCGTTCGTACGGCCAGTTTTATAGTCACCCATGTTGCTCCCTGTAAATTGTGTTTAAAATGGAGAATGGAAAATGGAAAATGCTTACATTGGTTGGATTTTGGCTAGCTTCATGGCCATGACGAATTTAGTTTATGGCATCCGATGGCTTAATGGCAATCCTCTTTTGGATCTCTTCTCCAGGTACATGGTGGCGGCCAAGGCGTTCATCTACTACCTGCTCCCGCTGTCCATTATCGGCGCCCTTTACATCATGATGGCCAAGCGGCTCCACATGAGTGCCCGCAACATGCCCGGCGAGCAGCAGAGCATGCAGAGTCGCACCCAGGCCAGAGCTCGTCGTCATGTGGCCCGCATGGTGGTGGCCTTTGTGGTGGGTAAGTCATCGCATCTCGCATCTCGCATTCCGCATTCCGCACTCTGCATTCCTGGATGCGGTATTCCTGCATCCCGCAGCGGGAATTTCTAATCCTACAGCACCAATGGACAAACTAATTGGCTGACGACTATCCTTGCAGTGTTCTTCATCTGCTTTTTCCCGTACCACGTGTTCGAGCTGTGGTACCACTTCTATCCCACGGCGGAGGAGGACTTCGATGACTTCTGGAACGTGCTCCGCATCGTGGGATTCTGCACAAGGTGAGTGGGGATGAACTGCAGGTTGGCTGGTTGGCAGGTCGAAGTTTAGTCGCAGCAGCAGTTTCAGCAGTTTTCGGTGGCCCTCCATCACCACTTACCCTCTTCAGAGGGACATTTTTCTTGAGCGCCAGCAGTTGCAGTCGCCATCCGAGAGCATTCCTAGAGGGTTTCAAAATTTATGGCCACCACGACACTCAGTCACACCCGTGGAGCGAGGAAGAGCGTTGCTATTCTGCAGCGAATGCATATGGTTGTTCTTGGCCGTTAGTTCCCTAAAGTTTTACCACACTCATTTTCGCTGCATTGCCCTTGGCATCGGCTTTTGGCATAATTTTTAATTGAAACAGATTATGCAAGCACACAACCCCTTTCCCTCCCTCATCCACCTCGTCGTCTGCTAGTACATTTATTTTTGTTGACATCCCCACCCCGCTCCACTGGGAACCAATTTGGGCGTCACTTAGCGCGGTAAAACTGGGAAAATAATGTGTCAGCAATTCGGTGGCTGTGTTCGCTGAAGAGCGACGGGTATACGACTGTATACTAAAAGCAATTTGCATTCTGCCCAAGTGGGTGGAAATAAGAGCCAATATAGGGGCACAAAATAGAGTAGTCATCTCAGGAATGGTATTGCCACTTTATAGTCAAGCAGAGAGGGTCAATGAAATTCGGATGTTTTGATGGCCATTTGATATTACCAAATACCTTGTTAATACTTCCAAATACCTTGTTAAATACATTTACATTCTTCTTTAACACCATTTTTTAACATGATAATAAAAAATATTTTTGTGTTTATAAACTGAATGAGTGGGGCTATGAGTGCATTTTATTTATTAGAATAGTACTGTATAGTAGTAATATATCTAGTTAAAAATTTTAGACTTGTCAGCAGTAGGCTTTTTAACTGCCAGTTAATAGCCAACTTTTAGCCTTTCATATGTATGGAGTAGGTAATTAACTGAAAAAAAAGTTTCTTAGCTTAAAACCTAGTTTTATTGTGTAATGGGTAGAAGTGCGTTTTCACTAGAAATTACATTATCTTTCCCAGTTTAAAATATATTTTTAGTTTATCATGAGGATACAGTAGGTAATAGAATGCAATATTTAAAATATACTTTAGGCTTTAAACAGCCCATTTCTAATTTAGATTAATTAATGAATATATCAAAAGAGTGTTAAACAGCTGTTGTGAATCCATTTCTGATCCACTAACAGCCGAATTGCGCATCATTGATTGGCACTAACTGGGCCGTGCGTTTTCAATTTGCAGCTTCCTCAACTCCTGCGTGAATCCAGTGGCCCTCTACTGCGTGTCCGGGGTGTTCCGGCAGCACTTCAACCGCTACCTGTGCTGCATCTGCGTGAAGCGGCAGCCGCACCTGCGGCAGCACTCCACGGCCACGGGAATGATGGACAATACCAGCGTGATGTCGATGCGTCGCTCCACCTACGTGGGCGGAGCAGCAGCTGGCCAGCTGCGGGCCTCCCTGCACCGGAACAGCAGCAATCACGGCGGGGGCGTGGGATTTGGGAGTGGTCGTGTGGGCAGTTTCCATCGGCAGGACTCGATGGCGCTGCAGCATGGCAATGGGCATGGAGCTGCGACAGGCGGGGCATCCTGCGGACCTGGATCCGGCGGACGTGCCCCGGCCGTGGGCGAGAAGAGGTGAGGCACGCTTATTGTGGAGCTGCTGGCCGAGGAGGAGGTGGTGGTGTCCGTGTCCTTGCAGGCCGACGAGCAGCTCTGAGCGGGCACAATTGGCCCGTGATCTCACTTTGTGCTTGCACCACCCGCACTTCGCATCATGCACTAAGCACTTGAATCTATACACTCGGCACTTGGTACTTTTCCCCTGTCCCATTTGGCATTTGCCAGGTAATTTGTTTATTGGCGCGAGACTGGACTAATTTGAAATCGCAACGATGCCGAGGACAATGGGTTGACCCGATTTTATGTGCGCGTTACCTTGGCGTAAATGTACATATGCTTTAATTTTAGATACATACATACATACATTGTTCCTGGCAGAAAGGGATGTTCGATTTAGGCCACATTAGCAGTTTATGTGCCATTGTATATACATATATGTTACAAACAAAGTTTTACCTATTAACACACATTTTATGTAATGTTATTATATTGTGTGTGCCATACATTAGTCGTACATATGTTTTGTGTTAATTGAGTAAGTCACTAAGCACATTAAATGTAACTCGTTATTACCTGCCCCAGTGCAATAAAATAGTATTAAGAACTCAAAAAACCAAAATGGAAACACAGTCCCAGCTTAATTATATATTATAGAAGTTGCATATATCAATAGGCTGATAAGATTTAGCATACAATTATTGTAAATAAATGAATTCCATAATGCTAAGAGCATAAGTGTTGTGTGGACTGCTGTGAAATTTCAGATCCAAAGGAGCATAATAATATGCAGGTATAAGTTTGTAAATACACTCTTTTGGTTTGTTTGATCTATGATTGACTTGGATCTGTTTTAAGAATAAGTGTTTTCTTGTGTTGAATAATTTCAGCCTTATAAATCGTTACGAAAGTGACCGTATACGTTACTAAATCTTTTGGAGACGATTTCCTAATCCCGATGACAATGAAGGAGCCTCCAGTCCAAGTGAAATACATAAATCATGGCCGACGGATAGGTGCGCTTTAATATTTAACCTATTTAAATTGTAAATTGAAACCCAAAACGTAAATAAATCGAAATTTTATGTAAAATAGGATTATCTATTAAAATACCCAAATCGACATGTGTCATTCAAATGGGACAAATTCGTTTTTGTTGGCGCAGTTGAAAAAGAATCCTTTGTTTGCGAAAAAATGTTGTTCCTTTTATTTATCTGTTTGCAACAGGGGGAATAAAAAAGAGTGGAAATTCAGTTGCCATCAGTACTTGAAGTTATTTTTAGGGTCTATTGTGTTGTGCTTCCCATCAAAACGATGTTCAAAAAAATAAAACAAGTTAAAGCAAATAAATTGAAGAGATACATTTTGGTAAAATTAAAGTAGTTTGTTGTAGTATACCAGTGTTCAAGTGTTTTCGTTCTTATTTTCTCAGGGCTTCAGTGCATGGCAAAAAATTAGTAGTTTTAATCACAAGCACAGAATTTCCTTTCTAAATATAAAACCCCTCGATTTTGTATGAGTATACCCTTTAAAAGAAGGTTTAAATCAAGCAAAATATTTTGCCTTTTGAGCTTGGCGCAAATTGCTAAATTCTTGCAATATCAAAACGGGTGCCTGTTTGATAGATCCAATTTGCGAAAATACGCCCACAATGCCCCTAAAAACCGGATAACAACCTTAACTTATTTCGTTACTTCAATTTATTTGGGAACATTGGTGGGGCAACCACCCTTATCGTGTGGAAATCGCAAAATTGCTTTGAAGTTTGGGCCACTCGAACAACCACAACTGCAACCGGCCCATCACACTCAAACTTTCACACGACGAAAGCAATTTGCTTATTTAGACAAAGGAAATCGACAGGACGAGACCAGAAAGGACAATAAATACAATCTGGCCCCGAACACACACAAAATTTCATTATGGTATGCCAATCAGGAGGTCACAGGCACAGGCCACACACCACCGGAGTTGGTGTATGTAAATTGGCCAAACACGGCATGTATTATCTGAGGGCATCCCGATTGCGCCCCCCCAAAACAAGCAGAGTATGCCCCGGACAACTGTCGAGCCCATAGTTATTGGCATCCAATAAACGGGGGACTCGAAAAGTTCCAAACTTGGGGGGGATAGCAAGGGAGCCTGTCCGTCCGCGACCCTGGCAGCCGATCGACCTATCGCCCCCTCTAAATCACAACTGGAACTGGTCCGAGAGATAATTCCGGACCCGCACTGACATCACAACATTTCGGGTTGCGGGGGCATGGGCATTCAACGTCCGGCACAGCGGGAGTCAAAGGGCATCAGCAAACGGCATCGGGATTGGATTTATGCCATCGCAACGGAAAGGTAAATGCCACTACCCCCAGCTTTTGCCACAATTGCGGCGCTGATTCGCAGGCATCTGGGCTCCGATTCTGGGATCTGTGATGACCATCGCACAATTAGCTAATTATACTCTGAACCGCATTGAGTGAGCGGTTCAGAATGGCAGGCTGTGCAGGCTGGGCAGGCTGAAACTGTTTAGGGCCAGTTAAGTTGAAAGTTTACGACCACCGAAAGACTGAAAGTCATTTAGCTAGTGAGCCGGAAAGTAGCTCAGGCTCATACAGCACAAGTATAGCCCATTCCGGACAAGAGTTTATGCGGACAAGAGTTTATGCGGACAGTACCGGCGCAAGACATCCTTAAAGTAGCAACACGTGCTGAACCAACAGACTTGCGTGCATGCAAATTAGGAGAGTGTGCGATTCCGATGCAAGACCTGGTAATGAGATTATCAAGTGCAGAGCGGGACTCCAATGACCCGGCACACACACACACACACACACATACACACACTCAAGTAGTTCTAAGTGATTTATCGAAGGACCGGATGAGCACATCCTTTATAGCATAGACAGCACGAATATAACTAACAATTAGTGGCCTCTCCACCTGCTTGGATCTTATCTTTTATGTGTTCACGCATTCATAAGTCCTCATTATCCAGCATGTCCCCGGGAAAGCAGACAGACAGCCGCTTTCTCCGCACAGGCTGTTACTTTCTCTTTTATGTTGGGCCAACACGCAGCCTGCTCCTCCGGTTGGTCTTCTTTGACGGCTGGACCGTGGCCAATATACACTAGCCGGTGGTGTCATCCTTTAACTGAACCGCTTACGGCAATGTAAATGTCTTCCTGGCCACAACTAAGTCTAATGAAAACCACAAGGGCTTTACGTGTGTGCTCCTTGTACTTGGACCTCTATAAATACACACACTTCACAGCCAGAAAAGTCTCTTACATTTGTTTCTTCGTTTTATGATTACTCTCCAATGCTATTTTTATTGGGGAAAGCAAAGAATGTTGTGTTAAGGACTTATATACAGTTAAAAGGACGAAAAAAAGAATTTTTAAACATTTTTTCTGAGTAAACTATTAAATTAAATTATCTTATATTTTGTATACATAACATGTTGTATTTTAACTGTATTTTAAGACTAAGTATTGAAAAAAAGACGTATTTGGAAACGAGCTAGAGCTAATCTCCGGGAGCTCCTCTCAAAAAAAGGCGTCTTGCGGTGACCACTATATCCTCCGAAATTAAAAAATCAAAGAGATGTCGTTAAAGTATGGTCTTATCTAGTAATTAATCGAGGGAATAAGAAAAATTTTCAACAAAATTGCGGTTCCTCAAAAAAAAATTTTGAGTTTTAAGCAAAATTTCGGTCTGCTTATAAAAAATATTTATCAAAAAAAAATTCTTTTGTGTATTCTTAAATATATGTACACTAACAAAATAATATACATAAAATCTTTAAAAATTTCTAGCTATATAGAACCCTTTGAACGACTTGCTAAGATCTAACCGATACCAATGTATAAGTATACACTATATCTAAGGGCATTTAAGGTTCGGCCTGCTCTGATTTCGCCGCTTTTCGCCTTGTTAATTGCAAAGCCCTGCTAAACAATTCAAGTAAGTGGAAGGAAGGAAGAAGCCGGAACAGATGTCTGAGCAGGAGCAGAGGCTAGGTCCTCATCCTGTCTGGTTATGGTCCACTGCCGAATCGTGTTTTGATTGCGGCTAAATTCTTATTTACATTCCGGTCTGCCTAAGTCTATAGGCCAGCAAGTTGTTTCCGGCATTATTACGGCTTTGCTTGTTTGCTTCATGTTTTATATTTTGCTTGAGATCTAATAAATTGCCTTAACTTGGGACTCGACCATTTAATTGGCCTGAATGAAGCTTAAACAGAAAACATCATCAATATATTCTTTATCCTCCGACCCATTTGTCATGGCAATTATGTAATGAATTTTAGATGAACCAGACGTCGTTCCTATCCGCAGTCTACACTTTCAACTTTATTAAATTTCAATCCCTTGTATTTAATTCGTGTGTGCAAATTCACCATTACCATTAAATTGGAATCAATAGAAAACGTTTGGCCAGGAGATTAGCAATGGCGGATTAACGATGTAGCCAAAGTATGGGCCCATTACTTTTTGGGGCTCACATATAAATTCAGATGAGAGCGTGAACATATTTTTTAAATCAATGTATTTGGCTTATACAAATTTGTATAAAGATTTGCAAATTTTAAACACAAAAAAAAAGCTTAATAAACAATAAAAAAATGTATACAAGATGAGCAAGGAGCGTACTACCTTAAAAGTTTATATTTATTGCTTAGTTTTGATATTTTTACAAATAAAATCTAGATTAATCGTAACAGTTCTTATTGTTGCAAAACCATAAACTTGAAGAAAATCAAGGGCCCCTTGACAGAACTTGAAACAGGCCCAGCGCTGGCCTAATCCGGCCATGGAAGGCAGAGTAAGCAGGAAGGCCTGGCCAAAAGGGTAGGAAACGGTCCTTAACAAAGGAATTCACTGAAAAAGGGATGGTAAAGAGTAAGTTGGATGGAGTGTTGCTGGCGTAAGACCACAACACTGGGTTCCACCTGCCCAATTTTAGTACTATAGCTATTATAGCTACCCACATGTCGCTGGTATCAAGATTGTATATAGTACCTTATAGGGTAAGCTTAAGCGCCGTATAAGATCTATAACTCCTGTTCAGCAGCGGCATCACATCAAATCAGCAGCTTTTCTGCTCCAGCTACCTGTCGCTTATTTTTTTGCATGCGAAACGGCGGTGGGGCTCACGTAATAGGCTTACCAGCCGCCCAAAGCCGGCTTAAATACACACGCACTTTATTTAATGACAGTTTTAAGCAAAAACAACAATTACAAGACAATCAGGAGCAGCAGGTGGGTCAAGATGGTCGAACATTTCCCACGGTAGAATCTATGCAAATGATTTACCATAGAAAGAGGAGCACAAAGAAAAAATAAGACGAAATCAGTTCTAATTTGTCATGATTTGCCATTTTTTATGAGTGCTTAAGGTGCACAACACTGATGAAATCAAAGATTTTACATAATCTTGGTATTCATAGAATATTTATGACTTTAGATATGATATCATAGGAAATATCCAAAAATAAATAAATTTGCAGTAGCAGTAGAATCTAATTATGTTTTTTTTGCCGTGTGCTTGTGAATAAAATAAACTTATTTGCGAAACGGTGCCCTCGTCACCTGCCTCGGGCTTCATTGGAAATCAAATGAAAAGTAATTAGTCAAGACGTGTCTCCTTCCCTTCGTGTTTTCGCCCTGTTCGGCATTAGTGGGATTTACTGGAAGACTTCCAAGCGGATTTCAGGCATTCAAAATGGGAACGAGCGATGCCCGAAAAAAAGCCTGCAACTGTAGACGGCTGAGTAAGAGGCTTTCTTTTTTATCTCACCCAAAAGCAATTTCAATATTTTGCAACCCTTTTTTTTTTTGTTTTCTGTCCTTGGGTTTAACTTTGTTGTTTCATCCGCATCACAGGAGCCATCAAAAGTCAATTGGGCCAGAAATGCAAAGTGCCAGACAGTCTACAGTCGTCGAGTGCCGTGTCGTGGCACATCTGCAACTCACACAATTTTCCTTCGCCCATGGCTAAGCACTGGTTAGCCCACATATATTGTCCTGGCCACATTCCGCTAAATTGACTTCGAACTTACGAAAATTGGCACACATGCCAAAATATTTGGTATCTGGTAGGGGGCGTAACTCGTGCTAAGGAAAGTCCCATATCGGTCCACTTTAAAACAGTGTATGGGACAGGCCTCCAATATGCTAACTACTTCATCGATCGATTGCGTCCCCAGGGCCCCACGTCCTCCATGTAGCATTCGTTGGAGATCCTGGCTTCCGTTTCGATTTCTCCTCGGGTGCGGACGAAAGCGCATGATTCCCCTGCAATGCACATAATTTCCGACCCATCTTGGCAACTCCTTTGTGGCTCCACATCCTCCTCCTCCTTTTCCTCCTCCTCCAAAGGACTGGCCAGCTGTCGTGGCACTGGCCAACGATACAAATCTTAGCCCGGAACCCGGGAATCCGCCAGTGGCAGTGGCAGTGGCAGTGCCTTTACCAGAAACAGAGCCAGTGAATTGCTTGCCTTCTTTACGATTATGGGCCACTTCTCATTGTGTTCGAATCGTAATAAGGCTCGTTGTGGCTTTCAGCATTCGATGTGTATGCAAATAAACGCGCAGCTCGTTTTTATGGCCGCGGACAGCTGACACTCCAGGCCAAGGATATCCCCCAATCGAAAAGACATGCCCAAGTGGTGTCCAAATGGGCAAACATCACCATCCCAGAGCTCATCAGATGGGTTTATTTGATTGATTCGGGCGGGGTTGACTTACCATTAGGGCGATGAGCTTGAGGCGCTACAAGGACATTGTTCAACTAATGCTGAATAAACACACACACACACACACACACAAACACACACCCCCGATGGGCAAAATAGTTTCCAGTTTGTAGTTAGTTCAAATCCTTTGTCACTGCAACTTTTGGCCCAATATATAAGCTAAGCTATTTGCAAATTGCAACATAATCACGAGCACAAACTTTGCACTTACATTAAAAATTCCTAGCTCTGCTCCGGCGAAGTCCAACTTTGGCGGCGTCAAAGCTCACGCGCCAAATTTCCGATGACGATGATGATGGTAACCAGAGCGAGGCGCTAACTTTCGGAGCCAAATTATATTTGGGCAAATGAAAAGTTTTTGCTGGCTCGTATCCGAAACTAGCTAACATTTCAGCAGGGCCAGTAAATGCCAAGATGAAATTAAAATTTTACCCATCGCTTTTTCCTTCCACATTTTTCACTGAAATCCAGGCTTCAATCACCGCCATCTCATTTTTGTGGCACGCTTAGCTAATTTTCCTAAACGCTGTGAGATTACTAACAGGCAATCTGGCATCAGTATTGGGTTGAGTGTGTTTAGGATGTGGGCAGGTGTTTAAAAGAGAAGGTAACTGAGGGGTGGAATTAGGGCTTCTGGCTTATCTACCGGCAACCTTTATGACATCCCCCAAATCGGGACGCGTGCTCGCGATAGAAAGTTTGTTTGTTCGTTGTCTGGTATCTCAGAATAAGAATTAACCTGCCCGACTTTTAGTTGCAAAGAAAAGCGAAAAGTTTTTAGCTCAAATTAAATTCTTCAACTTGCCAGTACACATTTGCTTTAATCAACATGAAAAATTATCAACTTGCATTCACAGTGGCAGGTGTCTGGATCGTGACTAATTAAAATCCACTCAGAGCTATTGAGCAATGACAACCGAGGACTACGGACCTAAGGACCTAAGGACGCCGACAAATATTGAACTGAGTCAACATCTAGTCGAGGTCCTCCTCTTGCTACCAACTGCAATTTTCAGAAAGAAAAAAAAACTCTTCTAAATTGTTTCCCCCTGCTGCAACTTCGATTCAATGTCCTTTTAATGCTGGGCAAGCACAAGTTGGGAATTTTATTGTCCCGGCTTAGGGACTCCAGATCTCCAGATGCTAGAGATTTGAACACGCAAAACTTCTGGTACGAGGAGGAGAAAGGGCTGGCTGGAAAACTGGGCCACATAGTTTGCCAACTTGTTTTAAAGGCGTTTAACTTCCTGGCTGGGAGTGTGGGTCCTTTAAAAGACACTTAAGCATGTTTTTGGTTTTGGGCGGGAAAAGTGGGGTAAAATAATGTGACTAATAACGTGTTTCCGACCATATTAAATTAGTGGAGTGGAATTATGCGCTTTCTACTATCAGAAAAAAAACAAGAAAATAAGGAATTAAACTACAATGTATAACATTTGAATTGAAAATCTGCTATTAACGTATTAACTGTATGCTGTACACCGAAAAAAACAAACCTACAGCCAATTTGCGGTTTTTTTAGTTTTGGTTTACACGTAAACCTAACAAAAATATTTTTAGCCATATGTTAGTTTTCGGTGGTTGAGTAACCAAAACAGAAAGGTACTGTGGTTCAACTTTTCTGTAAAACCCCAAACAAATATTTTGTAACTTCAAATTTTTCTTTACCTTTTTACAATTCCAACCAATTCCTTTTCCGTTCTGAAACTTTTGTAAACCACATTTAAATGTAGAAACATTGACATGATAGGCAAAATTAAGAAACGCAACCAAACGACTCCTCATGCCACGCGGTTAACTTTGGAAGGTGGGCCACTGCCTGTTTATATTCTTACATATCCAATACTTCATCGGACTTACTGCCACTTCTGGTTATTAGGGCGGCCCACTTACAACGATTTGGGAGGCTAGCAGGACTCTGCGACGGCTTCTTCGACATTTCTGCTCTTTCATCCGGCCTTTTTTGACAAGTTTTCCATATATCTGCTCTTTTGGTTTCTGTGGTTTTTGTGTAGGTGTTACGACTTTACCACCGTCGTCCTCTGCTGTACTTGCTTTCATTTCATAACTTATATTAAATATTCATGTTACTCATGTGCCTAGGAATCTCTTTAATTTGGTGTGTCTTAAAATAAAAAAAGAGTTAAGTGCACAGGAACTTCTTGGAGCAAACCTTTTGCTTTTCCTTTTTCACATTCCTCACTGCCTTTCGCAAAACGGGAAACATGAAAATTTTCAGGCCTCTGCTTGTTTCTTTTTTTTTTTGAACAGAATTTCTAAACTTGCTTGGTCACAATTAAATTTCAAAACCTGTGCTGGTCAGGACTACATTTTAAATGATTCAAACTCGGACTGCATTATGTCTATTTATCTACTGTCAACTCACGAATACTCAGCTTCCAAAAAATGTGGGAAAAGAAACTGTATTCTATTATTAAACCTTAATATTTTATTTTTTACTTTAAGCTACTTATTAACAAGCAAACAGATTATGCTTTAATTATTTACAACTTTTTCTTTTTTATTTTCAATGACTGATTAAGAGACTTTCGTTTCAGCTTGGTCTTTGATTGCTTGGTAGTTGTCTCCCCTTCTCCTTCAGACTCATTGTCGCTGTCGCTGTTGGGAAAAAAGAGGGGAATTTGTATCTTATAAGTAGAGTAGAATAATTAGAGCAGGAAACAAACTCACCCCACAGTGGGCATCTGATCAAACAAGTCCTCGTACTCATTGTCTACGGGTGTTGCCTTAAGGCTCTTGTTTTCCATCACATTGTTATCCACTTCTAGATCTGCGTCCTCTTCGGGCTGTTCACTGTCCTGTGGCTCGTTTTCCAGCTGACGGATTAGGATTTTGGTGGCTTTTGATTTGACGTAGCATTGGTAGAGCAGCACTGTGGATTCAGCGTCATGGATGCGCACATATCGGTCTAGGCTGGCCGAGCTCAGATAGCGACCGGTGGCATCCAGATGAAGGTCACTGATCCCGCCGGTGAATCCCTTGTAGGTATGCACATGGGTTTTCATGCGTCGTGTGTCAAAGGCCTTCAGAGCGCCCATTGTGGTGCCTGTGTAAATGAAATTGCCCCGCGCCACCAACGTCGTGAAACTCATTCCGTGCTCCTCGCTGGCAAAGCAGGCAACTGGACGGCGCTGCTTGCGCGTATCGTAGAGGCGAACGTAGCCGGTTCGGGAGCAGGTGGCCAGGACACTGGGTCCATCCACAAAGCCGATGTCGCTGTCCCAGACGGGCACCTCCAACTGCAGATAGTCGTTTGGCAGGTTCTTGGAACTGAAGATCTGTTTGCCGTCATTGCTCAGGTCGTAGACCTTCAGATTGTTCTGCCGCTCCTTTCCGCCGGTGGCCACAATGTTCCTGACCTGCGCACACTGACGCAGGTGGTCGATTTGATTGCCCGTGGTGATGACCACAGGCTCGGCTTCCTCGTCCGCCTCCAGCTCCAGACTCTGTATTTGTCCGTTGCCAATGCCGGCAATCAGCTTGTCATTGTACCGGGCCAAGCCCACGATTGGTGCGGCTGTGAAGGACACCGACTTCCTGGAGCTCTTTCCCTCTGCAAAGGAGTGCAGCTCAACAGTGTTCTTGGCCCGACCGAGCAGGATTTCCGTCTGAGCCTCGTTGCCAAAGGCCAGCGATGTGACGCGAGAATCCTTGTCCAAGCCAACCAGGTCACTCAAGTTGCTTTGTCCATGCGGAGACTTTTCCGAAGCGGGCACCAGGTCTGCAAAAGTTCAAATTATTGCACTGCCATTTGCAAGAACAACAAGCAGACTTACGCTTGAAGGAGCCCGTGTGCGTTCCCACATACAGTTCATGCTTCGCCGTGTAGTTGGCGTGCTTTAAATTCGCAGTAGTCCACTTCATTGCGAAAAACTTATTTATCCAGGATTTGGGCTGGAAATAAAAAAGGAACGAACAAATTTCGGCAACGGTCAGTAAAAACAAATTTTACACGTGCAGCGCGAATAATGTGACCAAACTGCGAGCGCCAATATAATCCGCCAAATCTTGCATCAAAAATTTAGCTACAAATCAAGCTATTAATGCTGAAAATAGCTAAAGAGTCTACAAACACGTTTGAACAAAGCCAAAATATGCATAGAAAATAGTTGGTTAACTAATTGTTTTCCTCGAGTTGTTTTTAAGTAATAAATTATATTTTGTTATTAATTTTTAAAAGAAATAAAAATAAGTTTAAGTAACACGGGTTGGCAGCCCTACTTTAATTCGACTAGGGCTGGATAGTATGATTGGCATGTCAGCTGTTTCTGCGTGTTTCCTAACACTATCCGTCTATTTGAAAACAAAAACATTCATAGCTGCGCTTAATTTATGTAATTTCTGAGGATAAATGGCTCTCACGAAGGTCTACGATGCTGCCACAGTGTTTAAGCACTTAAACGGCATTCTAAATGTGTATAAACCGGCCGGCATGAAGGTAAAACACGTGCGCAATGCCATTATCGGCAACATTTGCAAGGGTAAGGAGAAGTGATTGAAATCCTCAAATCATGCTGAAATCAAATATGGCTTTTAGGTCTCAACGAAATGGAGCAACGGGAGCCTCGTAAATTGCCGGAGAACCGACCCCTTCTGGGGACAGGCACCGCCGCAGACCACGTGCTGCACAACATAGCCAGCCAGACGGATCTGTCGGACCACGTTCTGTCCGCCGGTCCGCGGTATCTTCCGCGGGACCTGATCTGCACCACAGTATCCAGCCTGGGCGAACACACCAGCGGCGTCCTGCGTGAGTCGATTGTGCAGCGCTAGTTTCCTTACTAATAACCACTTCCTTACAGTCTTGGGCATCAACAGGGGAACGGGTCAGTCCATCAGCATTCGGAAAAACCGACCTGTGCGAGTCTACCACATCACGGGCCGCCTGGGCAGCGCCACGGAGACCCACCTGCCAGACTCACGGGTCACTGCGCGCTCCAACCACCGACACGTTTCGGCGGATAGAATCAGCGGCCTGGCCTCCTCCATGCAGGCCTCGCATCAGCGGAAGATGTTCGAGCTCTGCGGCGTCGATCTGCAGACCCAGGAGGCCTATGAACTGGCCTGCAAGGGCCTTCTCCGCCCCGCAGACGACAGCCAGCCCGTTGTCTATGGCATAAAACTGATACAGTTCGAGCGGCCGCACTTCACGCTGGAAGTGCACGCCATCAACGAGACGCAGGAGTACCTGGCCATGCTTGTCAATGACATGGCCTTGGAGCTCCGCACCGTGGCGCACTGCTCCCAGCTGCGCTGCGTGCGGCACGCCCACTTCGATGTGCGGGACAGTCTGCTGAGACACGCCTGGCACTTGCCAGGAGTCGTCAAGAACCTGCGCCAGCAGCGTGACATCCTCCGAACGCACCCACAACTGCTGCGACAGTCGCGAGTCGAGCTGCAAGCTACACAGTAATTTAAGGCTTAATCATTTGTTATACATAAATAAATGTAGGTTTTAACGAAACTTATGGTTATGGTTTTCTATAATCCATATAGATTTTTTAAAAGTAAAGTAATTTAAAATATATTAAGTATAAGCCAGGAATTATCCGCAATTTTGTTGCATAGCCATAGCAACCTGGAATTTATTTCAAACACTCTTGACAATATTTATGTCTCTTAAATTTGAAACAGCAGGAATTTTCACATCTAAATAATTCAAAAATTGCATAATTTTGCGGGCAAACCTTAAATGGTTGTTTTCGGTGTTAAGTTGGCTATGCTTTCAACTACGAAAACAAAAACTTAAAAATGTTTACTAGGATATAGTCAAATTTTAAATTGTATCAGAAAATATTTTTAAATGGTGGTTATAATTATCATTACAATAAAATAGTAAAATTAGTGAAGAATTAAGGCAAATTAATAAATCAACTAATTGGTTTATATGTAGATATATACTTAATTGCTTTAATTAAATTACTATTGAGAAAATTAATAATAATTTTTACTTACGAAAAGTAAACGAGAATGTAATATTGTATTGTTTTATATTCCATATAAAGAGTTTAAGCTTTATTAAAATGAGGCAACAACAACCTTTAGCTTTCATATGAACATTTAACTGAGAGAATATTTTCTTTTTGGGGTAAAAGATTAATGCTATGCTGGTGCTTTAAATTAGAGGATTAAATTCCGTATTGTTAAGTAGATAAAAATCATTTTTGACCAACGTCACGTTTTTGGTTATAGGATAGCGTCAGTATTTGTTTTTCGCACTCAAAAATCTCCTTCTGCAGCTTGTCGTTCAACTTTTTGCCAGCCACCGAATCTTGTTCCCTTTGCAGGACCACCTCCGCCTCCTTGAGACGAGCCTGTGCCAATGCCAGAAGAGCGGATACCTCCTCTTCTGGCGCCCTGCGCGCCTGCTCCTCCAGTGTGTGGGCAATCTCGATCAGAATGACCGTCACGTAGATGGCGAGCTTGATGCTGTACGGATCCAGGCGCCGGCAGACGTTGTACAGCTCATCGCACAGGCGCAGTTTCCGCTCCAACTGATCGCTGCTTAGGCTGCCCAGTTCCAAGCCCGCTTCGTTGCCGTACAGCTGGATCAAGGTGTGCTTCAGGTTGAACGTGTGAAAGTGGTTGGGGTGCAGGATCTGGGATAGGCGGGCCAGGAGCAGTTCAATCTGATTGGCGGACGGACAGCCGGCCATCAAGCTCTCCACCTGTTCGGTCATGTGGGTCTGCAACTCGGCCACGTAGGCCCCATCCACGACCATTGGACAAGTGTCGCACTTCCACTGCGTGTTCTCGTCCAGCGGATCCACGGGAAGATGGGTGCCACCGCACGTCTGGTTGACATCGCCCAGACATGCCAGTGCACTGATATAGGTCCCATATTCCGTTGGATCCAGGCAGCGGCTGCAGCGGCAGCTAAAGTGCTTCGTTAGACGCAGATGGTGCTGTCGCAGCTGAGTGCCCCAGAGGATGTTGGTGTAGCTGATCCGCAGGTGGTCGCCCTTCTGCAGGTCGCAGCCGGCTCGCACAGCAATTTGCTGAGTTATCGCATCGAACTGGAAGTCACAATTGGGCTGGCAGGCGTGCTCCATCATGCAGGCCTGCCGAAACAAGCCGCTCAGCTCCACACCCGTCGGCAGCTCGATGACCATAAAGTTGGTCTCAATGATGCCGCACAGGCGATGCAGTAGCTCCGGTCCGCAGTCGGGCAGTAAGTTTGGCTTGGTCTTCTTGAGCCGCCCCAGGAAACGCTGCTGCAGGTAGTTGACGACCCGCTTTTCCGCCTCATCGTGCAGCTCGGTGCCCCTGCGCTCCTCCTCGTGAGACTGCATCTCCAGCAGAGCCGTCCACTTGGCCGGACTCTGTCGCTGCAGCAGCAGGCACTTAAGCACCAGCAGGGCATCGCCCCTAAAGTGGTCGTTCAACGAGCGGGCATCCGTCCGTGGTGCAGGTGCCGCCGATCCCAGGCTAAGCACACTGCACTCCAGGGCCTCGTGCTCACAGCCGGAACTGCAGACTGGCCAGCGGCATCTGGAAAATAGATGGATAGTTCAATTGGATACCTACTGTGGGCAGGAGAAAAGGGTGTTTCACCTGCGACACTGGTGCTTGCCGAGACGGCAGGGCGTGCTGCAGCCCACGCACGCAACTATGGGGGCCTCCTTGTCCGCGTCGGAGTGGTACCACTTGGGCCCAACCACCAGTGGCTCCTCGACGAACACCGTCTGGCCGGCGGCAATGTCCTGGGTTACCATTAGATACCTGCCCAGCTGGGCATCCTGCTCCTCGCTGATGGGCCTGCAACTGCGCTTGTGCTGCGGCCAGTGCTGCTTTTGGTGCTCCCGATCGCAGTAGCGCACCATTTTGCACCTGGTGCAAGCCTGCGAGGCAGCCACTCCACAAACGGGACAGTCCGTGCTCGACACCATTGCTGATCCCCAAATATGTATGTATACTTTTCCACTGGCAGACCACTGGCCCCGCGCCGTGTTACGTTGGCAAAGGAAATTTTCTTTTTGACTCGGTTGAGACACTTCAGCATGCCGGCCATAGCGGTCTTATTTTTAGCACGCTTCTCCAAATACTATACTCTTGCTTCTAGCCAAGAGAAGGCGTTGCTCTCTTCGAACCAGCGCCCTCCCATTGTTCTCTGTTTACGATGGGTTAAGTGGAGAACGAGAGCCCACAGGGTGCTCCTTTAAAAAGAAGCTCTAAAAATTCGCTTTTCATTCGCACTTTATTTCGCTTTCTTCCGTGAAATACAAATGTAAACCGTACAAAACAGGCGTCAATTGAGATAACTTAAGTTGAGTTGTGTGTTTAGCAGTTAATGTGATAAATACAATTGATTTAGATTTAGTTTGTGATCTGGGCACAGCTAGTTCTAGTACGGTTCTTGCGGCGCGTCCAAGTCCCGGTAGTGTGATCTGGGTCGATAATCAAAACCACCGGGTCTGTAAGCAACGAGAATGGATATAGATATTGGAATTATTCACGCAAGACTTTTGAGGGGGCAGGGCAGATATGCAAAATATTACAGAGTTTCGTTTTTTATTAGGCTATGGATTCGCATTTATTTCGGGCAAATGAAAGTTAGCAACGTTCTTTGTCGGATTCTTAATACAATTGGCATAATATTGTACAGGAAAACGGATATCGGTAGTCGCATTATATAAACCATCTTTATATGCAGTAGATACTTTTGCTAGCATTGCTTGAATTGCATTTAAAACTTGAGCTCGCCAAAACGATAATTGCTGCATCGAGTGGGCCTGTTTGTTTTCATTTGTATTTGTATTGTATTGTGCTAATCAATTAGTCAAACATATCGGAATTGGCAGGCGCATCCAAATCATGGTAACCGACAAGCCGGCGCTGGTGTTCCAAAGGCAATTCTCTGCAAAAAATTTGCGACACAAGAAAGTTGTGACAAATTTCGATTTAGACCAACAAAAGAGAAATCAAAGTAAAAATCAGGTAAGAGAGAGGGTCGCCTAAATGCTAAAAGTGTGTGTTTATTGAGGCGTGACTGTGGTCGAGGTTTTAATCCGCTGTAGTGAAAAATTCACTCAATGTTTATGATGTCTAGGGTTCTGTATGTTTCTCCTTACTAACTACACCAAGCAAAAGAATAGGTGGCGAGTTTAAGATCATGATCGATACGATCCTTAGAGAAAGGTTGAGAAAACAAATAGATCGAATTGATCTATTGATTGGTTTTGGGTAATACTATTGTGAATCCTATGGTCGCTAGAGCTCCTACACTGCAAGTAAATCTTAGGGCGATGTACTAACCTGCGAACGGGAGGGAAGTTGCGTCCTCCACGGCCACCACCCATCATGGGTGGGCCAAAGCCGTAGGGCATCGCCGAAAAGGGTGGGTACATGGGCGCTCGATAACTGTGTTAAACGAAGAAGTTCATTATTTAAGTATAAGAATGATCATCGACTGCTGCACTCACCCTCCTCCGCCTCCACGGACCGACTCCGATTCTGGGCGCTTAGAGCTGCCGGGATGCTCGGGCAGCTGGGGGCGCTTCGGATCGCGCAAGTAGTTGTTAAAGTACTGCACCTCGTTGCGCACCTCGTCGACCTTCTCTTCGTGCTTGTTCAAGATGTGCTTGCGAATGAACTCGGGCCCCTTAAACTTCTTGCCCGACAGCGGGCACAGCCACTTGTCCTTGGCCAGCTCCTGAGTGTTCGCCTGCACGAACTTTTCCACCTCGGTCTCGGCGTCCTTAGAGCCAAGATCCTTAATCTCCTCGTCGCTGAGTAGGACAACCTTGGTAAGGAACTGCTGCAGCTTGCTCTCGTACGTCTTGATGTACTCCTGCACCTCGTTGCTGGTCACCCGGGCAGGAGCTGGACCGCGGGCATGTATGATGCCGCAGCGGTTGGGCATCTCGTCCTCGTACGGGTACTCGCAGTGGTTGTAATAGTCCACCGAGTGCACAATGCGCAAGTAAAGCACCAGTCGGTCAAGAACGGCTATCAATTGCTCGTCTCGCTCGATGGGTTCGCCCTCACTGTCCTTGTTTTCGCCGGTGAGACCGAGAAGCTCCTCCTCCTCGGCGGACGCCTCTTCGATAAGGTAGTCGGTAATGTTTTGCAGCACCGGGTTTTTCGAATTGAAGCCATACGTGGAGGCGTTGCCATTTGCCGAGGACTCGCTGGCACGGTTGGCAGAGTTTGCATCGTTTGCAGACGGCTCCGTCCACAGTTTGAACCTTTCGTCCAGATTCATAGCGATCTTGGCGCATAGCTTAATGTCTGACCGCACCACCTGTTTGTGGGCTGTGATTCCGTTGGCTGGGCGTACCCGTCGACTGAGGTCTCGATTGACAATGGCACCCATTTCGCAGTCTCGCAGCCGCTGGTTATTCAGGCCCCAGCAAATCTCTTTGATGTTAACGTCCCGCATGAAGGTTATCCATCCGCGGCGATACCAACGGCGCTCAACCAAGGGATCTGCAATGGCCACCCTTAGGTAGCCGTTAAAACGGTTGCATACACCCTCGATCTCGGCCCTGGTTATGGAGGGGGCCAAGTTGCGCAGGAAAATGGAGGAGGTGCGGTGTAGGGCTCTTGGCTGGAATTCCTTAACTTTGTCCAGATCAATGGTCTCAGTTTCAGCGGCCTTGTTGTCCTCAGCAGAAGCTTTTTCTTCTCCTTCTTCTGTTTTGATGGCGTCACCATTTTCCGCCTCTTTGGGCGCACTTGAACCTGACTCCGGTGACTTTTCTGCCTCGTCATTATCGGCAGCTTTGCCTTCTGCGTCTGGTTCTTTGGGCTCGGGGGCTGGCTTTTCAACGGGCGCTTCTGGTTTAGGACTTTCCGGTGCCTGCTTTGCTTTGGCCGCTTCCTGCCGATCCTTCTCCGCCTCGGCTTTTTGCTCGCTCCTCAGACCATCCTCCACATCGTACTTCTCCTTTAGCTTCTCATCGTCTGAGCTGGAACTGGAATCGGAGTCGGATGAGGAGCTATCATCATCGCTGCTATTCCGTTTGCGCTTCTTCGTCTTTTTTTTATTCGCCTGCTTGTCCTCAGCGCTGGAATCGTTGGCCTTGGAATCCTCTGCCACCTCCTTCTTGGGTGGCGCACTTTCGGCTTCCTCATCATCCCAGTTCTCCTCGTCGGAGGCGACAGGTTTCACAGCTTTCCGCTGTGGTGACACAACCACTGGCAGCGAGTCCTCCTCGTTCTGCTTCTCTTCTTTGGGGCTCTTAATTGTTTCCTCTGGCACCTTGGCCGAGTCGGTGGGCTCCGTCTTTCGCTCATAGACCACCGGCTCCTTGGGCTTCTCGTCGAGCACTTTAAGGTCCTCGTCGGTGCCGCCTTCCAGCTTTATGACACATGTGTCCAATACACGGATCAGGGCATCACCCTGCGAGGAATCCACCTTGACACCGCCAATAGTTCCGTTTTCGAGCAACTCTACGAAGACATCCGTGCGTCTCTGTAACAAAAGCGTTTGAAAATAGTTGCGCGATACAAAGGTGAACAAAGTTATAGTACCTGTAGGAAGCCGCGCTGTTCCTCGCTGCGCCTTACACTGTCCTCCGGGTGATATTTGTTTTTGAACCTGCAGATAAACAATTAGTTGTGGTAATTAGTGAGAAGCTGAAACAGGATTTTTTTCCCGATGACGATTTAGTTTCTACTATTTCGTTTCTTCGCCCGGGCGAAGACTATGGCGCTGTTGATAGTCAGTTTTGTTAATTTTTCACTGGTTTAGATAGGTTTTTTTTTTGGTTTTAGTTATCACCCAAAATCTTACCTTGCAAGCTTTGCGCTTTCGTTATTTATGGGATTGTTTTTATAGTTATTTGGGCTTTTGCTCGACAATCGAATTTAAATAAATCGCGGTTTTAAAATATGAACACACCTCGGCATTGCTCGCCGGGTAATTTACAAGTTTGAATTTAGTAGATATCAGCAGCTCTGCGACATGGCGCAGAACCTCTCAGAGAAGTCTCTGTCTCACAAACCCAATAAGCTGCAGAGAAAAACTTAATATATAGAAAGTTATGAGTGGCGAACAGGAGGGGCTCAGGAACAGGGCAAAAAACGCAAGGGGCTGCACAGGCAGAGATATCAACAAGACCGTAGTAGTAGGAGTAGTAGATGCACCCTCTGGTCAGCTACTAACCATTCCTCGTCCTTGTGGGCCACGAAGAACTCGTTTAGCTGCTGCCGCTTGAAGTCCGTCTTGTACTCGGTGTATTTGCGCATCACCTCCGAGTCGGAGATGTTCTCGTCCTGGGTGTCGAGGAACTGCTTCAAGGTGAGCATGGCCGGTTGGGTGAGCGTGTCGCCGCCGCCGCCGCTGCTCACGGATTCCCGGGCAGGTGGTGCATGGCCGGCATGGGAATAGGCCGAGTGCATGGACTGATAATGGTCGTTCCAAGCCTGCATCAAGTACGGATCATAGCCTCCGAAGCGGGGATTGGGGCGCACATCGCCATCGCCCCAGTCGGGCCGCATCCGCTTGGCGGGCGGCAGATCCCGGCCAGGTGAACCGTAACGCGGCCTTGCCCCCGGACCCCGGTAGTCGCTGTAGTCCGGCCTGTGGCGTGCTCCTCCTCCACCGCCGCCGCCACCGCCTGCAGAAGCCGCGCCCCTGAAGGGATTGCTGTAAAGTCCAGTAATGGTGTCATGTCATGGCGCATAGGTGACCTCCACTTACCGTTCCGACCACTCGTCGCGGGCGCCGGCAGAACCACCCACCGGGCGGCGCTCGTCGCGGCGTTCCGTGCGGTAACTGTCACTGCGCTCCCCGCGGAACTTGTCCCGCCGCTTGCGGTCGTACTCGTCGTCCGAATCAGCCATTGGTTGGTTGTCTGCAAGGAGTTAAGAGGCTGTGTTAGTGAAAGTGGCTCGTCCATAACCTCACTTCTAGGCCGCTCTGTGCTTTCGCTTTTACGACTTCAATAGTTTTAGTGGCTCAATGATGCACAGTGGCCAATATGGGCTGGCAAGCCAGCATCTTTATATTCTGGTTGGTGCAATTTTGTGTTTTTCATCGAGCCGACTTTAGCCGCCATCTTGCCAATTTGGCCACAATCGCTTACGTGTTTCGCGACACGGCAATGTAATACGTTTGGTGCCCTTGTCGATTTACGAATGTAAATTGCAAGCTTACAATGGCTTTTTTAAGGTTTCTTCGCTATCAACAAATCACACAATTACCTTTTACTTAAATATAGTAAATTTTCCGCAAAACGGAGCGTCTATCGTTCAGTGTGACCGTTTTTCAGCAACGCAATAAACTTTTTGAACAATTACCCAATTAAAAAATACCAAATTAGTAAAATACTCGGTATCCACTGGAATTACGTTCATACAATTCGCAACAACGGCTTCTTGTTGCGAAGCGTTCACACAGGTTTTCATTTCTTGGGAGAATTATTATATCATTTTTTATTGCGATTAATATTATTAAATTTGTTCCGGGTATCAGAAATTAGTTTGCATAAGAAAAATATTTTTAATATATTTTGGAAACCGTCCCAATGAGTGTTGGGTAAACTTGCTCACTTTGGTGAACAAGTTCAGTTGCTCACTTGTTCAGTTGTTCAGTTGCTCATTTGTTCAGTTTTTATTTGATCAGTTATTTAGTTGTTCAGTTGATCTAGTTTGCTCACAAGTTTCACTTGCTGACCATTTTTTTTTAGGTTTTTATCCAAATATTTAGCCAAATATTTTATCGTTAACATCAACCGAACTCTAGTCCCAATAAAAAAATATATTTTCTGATCACACCTTAAATTTTGCAATAAAACTTTCAAAAATTTTTAAGCGTCAAATTTGTATATTCAATTTTTTAAACATTTTTTAAAGTAAATTATTTGTTTTTGTACTTTTTTCAATGCAAAAAAACTTTTAAACGGCATTTAGCATTTATGGAATTGCGATCGATCTTGGCCCATTTCTGAATTACACAAGTGAAACAACAGTTTTAAATATATCATTTTTATTTTATTACACGTTTCATATATCGTATATATAGACTTCTGTTAGATTTATGTGTATGTATATATTTACAACTTAGTTATACAACTATGCAAAGTGTAAGTGTATCTAGGCCTAAATAAATGTTAATTATGAAATAAGATCCAAAAATGTAATTATTAACGCCTTAAGTTGCAGCTTTAGCTGCTGACGATGCGTCAGACCCTCGAAAATGCCCTATTCCACAATAACCTGTTTATAATCGTCCCAATCTTTTTTCTGTTTCTCGTCCTTTAACTTAATGTAGTGTTTCGATTTTTAAAGTATAAAAGTTTCCAACTTGCTGTATTGTAAGATATTAGCAATAATATTAAATTTAGTAAACAGATTTTCAAATTAGATGTCAGAATCCGTACATTTAAATTAGTGCAGATACATACATAGATACGTATCCCGAGGGTATGTATTTTATGCACCGTGATTTTTGGACACCTCAAATGAATTCTTCATATTGGTGAACCCAATGTCAAGCCCGGGGAAATACACAGTAAGGAGAAGGTAATGCATACGCTTGCATTTGCTTAATCGGTTTAAATGCTAACAATCTCTACTTCTCTCTCGTTATCAAAATCGGTATACGGCAATTCAGGGAATATTTGCAATATGGGAAGATATTGAAAGGAAACAATATTTGGTATTTGACTTAACACTTTCCGCGGATAAGTCTAAAAAGGTGAAGAAAAAGTTTGCTGGCAGTGTAGCATGTAAATAATAATGCAAGTGAAATAGAAAACTATTTCTTGACGATCCGTCCATCCACCCAATTTCCTCTGGAGAGGGTTGATCGATACAAATCTGTTATTTTCGCTTTTCGTTTACTATTTTATTTCTTCTTACGTATCTCGAGTGTAATGGGCTTTGTTTAGAATATGCTGATTGGATTATCGACTCTGTTTGTATTTCTCGTTACACTAAAATGCCATCAATTCAGTTTTCAGTTTGTATTCGGTATTCTCTATTTGTGTTTTCCGGAAAAATGATTTTACTCGCTAAGTTCTTTGTCTTCGAATTGTGTGCGTTGTCAATCCATATACGTATAGGTTCTGACTTAAAGATATACTCGAAATCGTATCTTGAACTGCTTGTTATAGTTGTATATATTTCGTAGATATTCATGTTACCATTTAGATTTATATTACTGATTGCTAGACATTTTTCAAATGAAATTAGACTTATGGCGTCTCCCCTTTTATTTACTCTAAGTTCGAAAAATGGATGCGGCTCGATAACTTAGTCAATCTGCATGGTATTAGATCTCAATTTCGATTTGGCAGTGAGAAAAACTAAGCTACTCAACTCAAGTCAACTTATGAAGCTTTTAGCACGAGTTATGTTCTCGCTTGCGTTATGAAAATCAAAAACTAAACTTCAATATCGCGTATTATAAGTCTGATTGCGCCTAAAGCTAGGCAATGATTTGCGGCAAACCAGGTACCTCTAAAAAGGCATGGGGTGTTTTTATTCTTAGTTCGAAACAATGTCGTCGTGGGCTGAGAGTGCGTGAAAAACAAATTTCTACAACGGAAATAATATCTTTGTCAAGGTATATATCTGTTTTTTTCTTTTTATTTTCCTGCTCTTGCTCTGCTGCTAAGGTCTCGCTTGTAGTTACATTTATTTTTATAATGCTTAAAACCTTTCGATCACCCTACATCTGTCGCCCGCCTGCTTCATCATCATTTGTTTTTGCTTGAGGTAGTTTTTCAATTCAGGATCAATATCTACAAGTTGAACACAAAATGCTTGTAATTGTGTGTGAGTGTCAATCAATTTCTCGTGGGTTCTACATAGTTAGGTCTAGAGATTGGGGGCAAAACAAGTTACACGAGTTTACACATAACAGAAAACAGTGCATAAAAATAAAACAAAGTTTCGAATTTCAAAAATCTACATAACGATTTTGTTTCACGATTCAGCTTTAGCTTTGTGTATTTGTTTTGGTTATTTTCTTTATATGAATGGATCTGTCAACAAATTGTTACTTTATACCATACAATCTTTTATTTTCGTAATTCATCAGGTTGCATTATTTGTATTTTTGTTAGTCGCATTCTTTGTTTTCATTCTTATAGAGCGAGAGCTATAAATATATATTTATTAATATATGCATATGTACAGATCTTAGGCGAGCTATAATGTAATATTTGAAAGATTTAGCGAGGGTCTATCGAGGGTATTTATTATTTTGACTTATACTATATTCAACACTCGACTTGGGTTTGGAATTGCAAATCGAATATCTATAATAATGTTGAAAGTCATCCGTTTCCGGCCACATTCGGAGTTTCAAAAATGTGTTTAGCAAATAAAATTGACTTAAACATTACATCTTAAAGCTATTTAATAGCTTTGTTGCTGATTCATCCATTGAAAAGATAACCAATCATAAACCAAGTGTCGAAAAGATACAAAACTGCTTTCTGCTTACTAATTCCTCCATTTTTCATCTGTTCCTTTCGTTCTTAGCCAATTTCACAGCCATTTGCATCGAATGCAAATTTTGTTCAAATTCTGAATTTCTAGCTCATAAGTCTTTCACTCACATCCCAATTGTTGTTATCTTTTCCCTAGTAACGAAAATAAAACGCATTGAATATGACTGAAAAATATTTGGCAAAAATAAAAACACTGGGGATTTGGTTTATGTTTTTTTGCAAATTTTTTTGTTGTCTTGTTTTTGTTTTGTTCAACATATTTTTTCATATATTGTATATATTTTGCTTGCTTTCACTTCTTCCACTTGCGGCAATTAGGTAAAAAGGTAAAAATATTCCGTATTACGATAGAGTTTGCTTCTTTACATTACGTGTAGAACTACAAAACAAGTTATGCATAAACGTAACTATGTATATTTTTATAATAATAATTGAACGTGCTCGAGTGCATGCTAGAAAGAATCAAACTTAAACCGATTGTAAAAACAAACTTATAATGAATTTGATGAGCGGGGTCATTGCTGTTTTGGATCTTCCCTTGCAGGTGCCCTCCGTCCAATTTCGAATATGATGAATAAATAATTCGCTGCTTTCTGTTTGTCAAAGTGCAGGCTACATTTAATAAGAATTCTCTTTTCGAAAGCATTGCACTCGTTTGATAAGAGTTACTTCCAAATATATCCTTGATATCATCCTACTTTTAGTTCAACTTTACACAAATTCATCTTTATAAATTAAGTTTACTTAAATGTTTACATGTGTGGCTGTGTGTGTAGGCGTGTGTGTATGCGTTGTGTGTAAAATTATATTTAAATTAAGATTAGTAGTAAAAGTAAAAAATTGCACAATTCAAGTAGAAAGCTACGTAAGATGCTATTTTATCTTCTTTTTACACAATAAAAGAATTCCACTTTTAACTTTACGTTTAATTTTATTAATATTTTACAATTGTTTCTTCTTTTTTTGTTTTCAAACACAAATTGCTACTAAAATTAGAATAAATTTGATTTAAGTTAAAATAAGGCCAACAATTTTAAAAATGTATTTCAAATGTACATCTCAAAGCAAAATAAAACTAATAAAAACTAGAAAAAGATGTTTGAAAATCAATTGCATTCAATTTTGTTTAACATAAAATTGCCAAAGTAAAGAAATTTGCACGTTTTTTGTGGTGGTTTTCATTAAATTAATTTTGATTTCGCCAAATTTGTTGAATTTTGTCACTCACACAAATTTTGAGTTACCAATGTAAATTTTATAAATATATATTGAAGTCTTTTGGTGTGTGTGTGTGTATTTATATGTGTGTGGCTGTTATCAAAGTGATTGAAAACTATTTTCCACCTAAAAGTGCTCGTTGAATTTGAAATGAATATTTATTTTAGACTTAATACCTTTTGATGCCTTTTGGTTTTTGAGTAAGACTCCAATCACTTTAATTTCATTTTCTTTTGTTAAAGTTCAATATAAAAATTTTGTTGAAAAAAATGTCTAAAAACGATGCCAATATTCAAAGGTTCTTGGTTTTTGCTTGCAAATATATTTGGGTGGAAATTATCAAAATCTTAGAATTTTAATTCTCGTTTTTAAAAAATATAAGGAGGGCATAATAATATATTTTCGTTTTTGTTATTTGTTTAGTTTTGCTTTTTTGTAATTTTTTTTACAGTTCGCCATTTGTTATGATTAAAAAATATTTATAAAATCAGTCCAAGTTTTGCGTGTTTTTTTTTTAGAGTTTGTTTGTTTTGAATTAATTTAAATGTATTTAGTTATGGTTGATGTTAAATGGTATTATCATAACTATTACTTTCATTTAACAGATTTACTCGCTTCTCTAGAGTAAGGATTTAGAGTTATAGTTAGATATTATACAGTTGCTTTCATTAAGTTTACAGTTAGTAATTATTATTTTATATATTTTTAAAATATAAACAATCTTTATTCTCTTCTCTCTTCCCTCTGTTCTCGCTCTATTCTCTATTCTCTGTTCTTCTTTTCTGATCTGTTTTTGCATGCAGTTTCGAGGATCAAATTGAAAAATAAAATTCGAGAATTTATCGTGGAGCAGAACATCTGCCCACAAAAGAATTGATTCTATATTTCATGATTTTCAATGGTTCTCTTTTCAATTTGTCTCTCTCTCTCTCTATCTGTCCCTCAACGCGTTTGTCCAATTGTGGTTGAAGCTGGTTTCAAGAAAGCTTTTGTGTAATTGTTAATAGGCTGTATTATCAGTTAAATCGTATGGATAATGGCTAAACTCTAATATTTGCAGGCTTAAGACTAAATAACTGCATATTACGCTTGTCCATTAATTATTCACTTCTTTTTATCCTTACTAAGCTCGCCCGGAACTCGGCCGCGGGACAGAACTTCCCCATTCCCCTAGACCCCTGTGGGTTCAGCTGCGCATCTCAATCCAGCAGAACGCCGATGGTCTGTTGGTGACGCTGCGTCTGCTATGCCGTCGTCGAGTGCTCCGACTTGACCGCCACTCCGCCGATTAGTTGCTCCTGGTGCGAGTGCAGGGCCACGCCCATCAAGGCCATCGCCGTCTGGGCGTTCGCATACATGCTGACGTTACCACCCACTCCCACTCCCACCCCTACACCAACTCCACCTACCACTCCGTTGCCCATCGACACCGCTGATGTGGTAGAGATGGCTGGAACGGCGGCCGCTATGTTGCTGGAGGAGGTGGGCGCCGGCGTGGTGGCTCCTATGGCCCCACTGCCGCCAATGAAGTCGCTGCTCGTGCTGACCGCCGACACGGAACCAGAGCCGGTTACGTTTACGGATGCGGATGCGGGCACGGGAACGGAAATGGAAACGGGAAGGTGCTGTTGCTGCGGCAGAAGCTGCGACTGCAGCTGCGGCTGAAGTTGCGGCTGAAGCTGTGGTTGCAGCTGAGCCTGCAGCTGGGGACGCAACTGCGGCTGTGGCTGCGTCTGCCCCTGCGACTGATGTTGCGCCTCGTTCTGTGTCTGCGTCTGGGCCGGAGGCTGAGGTTGATGCTGGGATGCGGCTGCCGCCGCCGCCGAAGTGGAGGCGGACTCGGAGTCGATGCCGGCGGTGATGGCGCCGCCAACGGAGGCGCGCATTCGCTCCGCCCGCTCGTGCCGCTCCGCCTCCTCCTGGGTGATCTGCAGGTGCGACTGGACCGAGGGCGGGATGGCGTGCACGTCCCAGATCTCCTCGAGGAACTTGGGCAGCTTGCGGTTCTTGAGCTTGAGCGAGAAGCACATCTCGGCGTTCTGGTTGCCAAGCGTGCGCAGCTCGGTGAGAATGGAGAGCAGCTTGGCGTAGAAGACGAGACTCATGGAGTCGCCGCAGTGGCGGTTGAGTATATAAATGCGTAGCGTGTCGATGTAGTAGCTCTGGATCGCTTCGACTAGTTGAGCCTTCTCCAGGCCCGGCCGGTCCGAGAAGATCACAATGGCAGTGAGTAGCGCATATTCGACGTTGTCCACCTTCATCGAGAACATTTGGCGGCAGAAATGCAGCAGGTCTTCAATGTTGTCGGCCATTCCGGCCATTTTGTACGAGTCCCGCGTATAGGATCTATTATTCGCGAAGAATATGGAATCCGAGCTGTGATCGTAGCGGCGAGCCATACGCAGCATCATCACCTCCGACGAGCAGGCCTATATAACATAATGGAGTGTTAGTTTTTTGGTCTTCAAACCCTAGCTTTGTTGGTACTCACCTTGAGTAACGTGATCTGGTCCTCCTGGGGTATCTTTGTAAACGCTGGTAGACCTTTAGCAAACTCAACAATCAGCTGCACTGTGAGAATGGTTATCTCGGTGATGTGCCGAAAGCTGACGTCCGTCTGGCTCTCGTTCTCATCGGGTTGACTCTGCAGGGGAAACGCGACTTTAGACTTATGAGCATAGGCGGGATTTGTAGTAAGACTCACCATTATACGCCTGAGATCCTCTTCGGATGGCTGCTCATAGCCATCCTGGTACCAAATTAATTTGTATATAACGGCCAACTGATTGAACGTTAATGCAGGTATATTGTTCGCTTGGCACTTGGCCAAAATTTCATCAGGTAGTAGCTGTAGCGAAAAATGAAAATTGTTATCAAAGGAATACATTTCATTAGTTTTCATTCTTACCGGAATAGTGGGATGCTGTGGCGCATCGCATGTCATCAGGTCAAGAATCTCCTTCTTGACAAACTCGTGGGCGTGGCCGGAGCCCAAGCTGCCGCTGTTGCCGCCATGCTGCGAGCTGGGCGAAGTGGTCATCTTGTCCTTCTCCTTCTGTGCCTTCTTCTCGCGCCGCTTCATCGCGCACTGGTTCTCCGGCACAACGCACTCCGGCCGCATGCCCACGGCCAGGCACTTTTTCAGGCGGCACTCCTGGCACTTGCGCCTCATGTACATGTCCATTTCGCAGGCGCGTCCGAATTTGCAGCAGTACACGGCGCTCTTGGTCACGCTGCGCCGAAAGAAGCCCTTGCAGCCCTCGCAGGTGAGGGCATTGTAGTGGTAGCCGGAGGCCCGATCGCCGCAGACCAGGCACAGCTCCTCCTGCACCCGCGGCGCAGGACCCTTCTTGCTCTTCTTCGCATCGCAGCTCTCGTTCGCCGAATATCCATTCAGGCTGCTGGAGGGCGAGAGATCGTCGCGACCTGTTGGCGAAACGAGGGGAAAAGAGGGAGACACATCTAGTTAGTATGGACTGTTCAGCAGTCGATCCATAAAACATTAGACCCAAATAAATAAATTTACTGTGACGGAGTTCTATGTTCTTCGTCATTTGCATGTTTTGCAAGCTCCAGATTCAACTGGAACACGTTTGCTTGCTTGCTAATCTGTTTCGCTGTATCCGATAGCTGGTAAACGGAGTTTGGCAACAACCACCCCCGCCAGTGTCCCCCGAGAAATTTAAAATTCAATTAACGTTGTCGCTCAAAGTCAACGAGAATGAGGCACGAAATTATTCCCGCCAACCAAAATCGATCAAGGGAATGTTTGGACAGGAAAGTTAAAGCATCCGATAGCGAAAGATTACTGCAAAAGTGGATTTCGAATTTAATTTTCGAAAAATGTTTCATTAGGCTACTAGCAAGCCATAAAAGTTAAGCCTTACTAAAAGTCTGGATATAAAATTTGACCAAACCCTTCAAGCTTGGTACTTGTGGTACAAGTTTACATTACTTTTTTTCTCTTTCTACACATAAATCATCAAGACCCAAAATCGATTACGTTTAGAAAGGGGAATTGAGTGGGAGACCGGGAACTATGAATGGTGCTGGAGAGACATTATACGAATAGTCACGTTCACAACACTCCCACAAAGAGATAAAAGAATATCAAGTGCAAGTTTTCCCCACAAAGACACTAACTATATGCCAAGGAGGGGCAGTTAGAAAAGGGGCTGGATAGGTGGGAAAGTGGGCGTTGGCAGCGCTTAAGTACGCGCTGCTGCTGTTGCAACAGCAACAGAAACAGCCACAGGAATGACAGTGACAGCAGCAGCAAAGGCCCAAGACACGTCTCAGACAGTTGACTAAAGTACAAGGAGCAGGAGGAATCGAAGCCAAAGCGGCTAAGACGTCACTTGGCCACAAGTGCAACCAGTGCCTCCTGCTCCTGCTCCGCCTTCCTACACACCACTTCACCACCCGGTCTGCAACTGCAACCGAGTGCAACGCAGTGCATTGTCGGCCTAACACAGTTTCTAGCAACCATTTTCCCCCTTCAGCCCACGAGGCGCATGACCATAAATATTACCCATACGCCCCGTTGTCTTGGCTCTTGGATCTTGGCTCACGACTACTTTCCCTCCCCTGCTGCAGTCGCTGCGTTTCAATTTCACTGCCAGCGAAGGAAGGAGCGCGGGACAGCAGAGAAAATGAAATAAACGACGGCGTCATGCAAACTTTGTCTGCTCCAGCGGCTCATGGAAAATGGAAAAAGGAAAATGGAAAAAAAGGGAGACGCCAACTTGACTGCATTTTCACTGCACTCGAAAGCCGCGTTTCTGTGTGTGTGTGTGTGTGAGCGCCAAAGTAGAAATGTGGAAAATTGCCGCTGCTTCGACAGGGAAATCGCGTGGCTTAAAGTAAAAACCTGCTGCAGTTACCGGCTCCTCTAAGCTGGTTGCAGTAGCAATGTCATGGAAAAAGGGGATTGACTACATCCCACGGGATGGCCACTGCCGCTGCAAATCCAATGGAGCACAGCTAAGTAGGCGCCAGGCGACTGGAAAAGCTGCACAATTACCTGCCCGCACACAAAATTCTTTGCGCCCCAGAGAGCGTGTATGTAACATCAACTTTATGACTGGCGGTAATTATTTCCCTACGCTGAAATGCAACTTGCCTACAAACACCAAGCACAGGGGAGCACAAACACAGCACAGCCACATTTCATTTTCCATCCATGAAAAGACATTTTCCATCGCACGCAATGCCAGCAGAGGAGCGAAACGCCATCGAGTAAGAGAAACAAAGGCAGAACGGCAATGGATGAAAAAAAAAGGGACGCCAAAGCGGCAACAGAGTAGCGCACAAAAGACACCCCCGTGTCCACCCAAGGCCCACCCATTCGCCCCCTTTTGGAGCTGCCCACGTTTGGAGTTCATTGTGTTATTGTGCTTAGTCGCTCGGCCTCCGTTCGCCATTCCGCACTACATACCCACATAATCCATGTAAGCGACTCTGCCGACTGAGGGCCAAGGCAGCGCCATCGGGACGGACGGAGGGGGAGAAGCGGTGCCAGAAAGCTATATCCATATATACATGGCCACGAAAACAAACTGCAGCCAGAGCCCAACAACTTCCACTTTAGTGCTGGCAGTGCAGACTTTTCCGCTGGATGAAAAAACATCGTGACTATCAAGTGAACACAAAAGCATACATATGAACCAATAAGAGTAAAAAACTTTTTCATTTAAATGTACGTCTTAGACGAATTGCTAAAATTTATACTGTAATTTGTCAAAAAAAAATTTTTAGTTGTATCCCAATATTTAAGTAAAACACCCTTTAAAGATAAATAAGAGAACACAAGCATATTTTATAAGAGCTATGTATCTATAGATCTTACTAACACTTATTTTATCAGCTATTGGGGTAGGTCGGCTTTGCCCCATACAAGTTTTTTAAGTATTAAAAAATGGTTTAACAACTTTTAACCCACTAAGTCGAGAAAACGGATTTATGTATAAACTTAAATTAGCTTGTCTAGCTTTTTTTTGAGATGTCAGCACTGGGCGCCCAGCAGCCTGCGCTCTCTTCGCACGATATCTCTCTCTCACTCTCTTTCTCTCCCTCTTTGTGCCTCCTTGTCTGCTCGTGCTGTCTCCCTTGTACTGCACGCCCTTGCTGAAAAAGCTGAAAAATGTTGATGTAGGCCTCGAAAATATGCAGTTTGCCTTTGGCATTGCCACTGTCACTGCGGGCAGCGCAGTCGGCGTCAGTGACCCCCCTACCCCACTTATGTTTGCGAGTGTGTGTGTGTGTGTGTGTGTGTGCGGGAGAGTGGATTGCATGTCGCACAAGTTTCCACAGTGGTATAGGTAAGTTCTCCCTTCTGGCTTCGTTTGCTGCATTTCGCATTTTGCATTTTGCATCTCATTTCGCCCGTTCGCTTTGGCTTTTCAATGCTTTTTTTTCACACACACTTTTTTGTTCTAGGCAAAGAAATATAAGTTTTTGTTACTGCTGATCCTGTTGTTGCTGTTGTTGCTGTTCTTCTTGTTTTTGTTCTTCGGCTTTATTCTATGGCGAAAATGTCTCTTTGTATGCATTTTGCAGTGTACGTGTGTGTGCGAGTGCTGTGAATGCAATATTTTTAAGCGGCTTGTTTTCTGTGAATGCATAAAAAGAGGCAAATAAGAGAAGAGGCAGGCGGGCCTGTACAAATAGCGCCTTCTGTGCAGCGAACAGAGAAGCAAAGTAAATAGGTTCTTTTCAAACCCCCCTCGCATATTAGCAAGTTGATGTCTAGTAGAGCCGAAAGTCGTGGAAAAAAGTCGGGCTAGCCAAAGTTTGCTTGAACGATTTGCAACTTCAAAATAAAAGCCGAATATTAACAGAATCGTTTTTTATCGACATATTTCTGATTCAACTGGTATTGGTGAGCTGGTTCTAAACGGTGCAGCGGCTGTACGTGCATCATTCATGTCTACTGGGTATTCTTTGTCCTATCTCAAAATTAAACTTTTGAGAAACGAATCATTCACTGGCCTATCAAAACCTTAGTCCGAAAATTTGTGGTAAGCAGGGGTTTTCGAAATTTGTCTTTAAATACTCCATAGCAAATTGTTCACAACTTGCAATTTAATGTGCAGCAAGAGAATACGAATTCTGTTATGAGAATGTGTAGATTTTTATTGTCTTGTCCTGGCGCCACATCCATCGTTAATCATAACTCACATTGCAAATCATCCGAAATGGCTATTTGTGGATTTTTTTAGCGGTGGGAATCTACTTGTTATATTTTAGTACATTTTCCGCTTTGGTCAAGATGGATTTGCGGAATTTCCTTAACTGGAATTTCCTTAACAAGAAAAGACAGAAATGATTTGATAGTCCAAAAAAATATTCGGTTTGAAACACCAATTATCCTAAGAAAATTCCTATAAAACTCGTCTCACATCATTGACACATTTTCTGTGTATATCGCTCGTTTTTTTGCATTAACCTAGGGACTAAGAATTTGACTACGACGACATTGCAGGCGATTATATAATCGAAAGCCGACGACCCTAAATCAAAACAAGTTGAGCAGGCCCAACTAACCACCAAAACTGCAGAGTTTTCCCTCAAAGGGGATGATTGTTGCAGGTGGTTGGGGTTTTTTGGGGGTGCTCCACCTTGGCTTTGGCCGTAGCTAGGATGATTTGTGATGGCCAGCCGGTCGAGTAGCTAAGGCCAAAATCAACCTAGTCCGCCCAGCAAAACAAGCTGGGTGGGTTTCGGGTTTGTTTGAGCACGGTAAGCTGAAAAACTGTACCACAGAAAGCGCATGTCCGATGCACTGTCTGCAGTACTCATTCTCTCTCTCTCTCTTTTAATACCCCGTCTCTTTCGCTTGTTTGGGGTTGCACACGTTTTTCTGTTTCAGGGGGTTCTCTAGTGCAAGGCTGCAATTTATTTTGCACGAGTTTGTCAGTTGTTAGGCACGTTTTGCCACCCCCAACCCCCGACCAGCCCACTTTCCGCCTTCTGTGGGCTTGGAATTATATGGTTGAAAAATTGATTTTTTCAGTTCGTTGGCATGTTGCCGCCTAGCCATGTACTTTCTTGTTTCTGACCAGGGGCAGGGACACGGGCACGAATACGGACACGGACACGGACACGGACTCGGAAGAAGGGAGGGGGTGAGGGATGCACTGTGTGCAATAGGTGGCTGAAAAATGATTTTTAACCTACTTTGAGCCCAGGTCGACATTTAGACGAGGGTCGTTGCATGACCTTTCGTGTGTTTCGGAACGCATTATATGACTTTTTCGCTTCTACTTGCGCCAGATTGTTTGTTGTAGTTGCAATTGGCAAGAAAGCGCTCCTGAAATTGCATTTGGTGAAAGCGCCAACAGCACCGACAACTAGAAAAAGGTGACGCCATTTACAAGTCTGCCATTTATATCTTCAAAATGGCTACCTTGGCAAAGGATTGCGGAAAGGGGACAGTTTCCGTTTCCGGAGAACGTTTTATTCACAACTTCAAGGAAAATTTAAATACGTTGACATTATTATGGGAAATCATTTACCTAAGTCTTAAAAAAAAAGGATTTGTTTAAGAACGATTGCTTATAATATCAAAGATTTGAAAAGAAATTACATTATTTTATTCTTTTCTTTGATATAAATCTTACTAACTGTAAAATTTCAAGATCATTTTAAATTCTTCTTGTACAATCCTTAGAACAAGCTTTTCCGCTCTCCTGTTTCACGGTTTATATACATCAAATTCCCAACGCTATATGCCATTTCTGCCCCACTGAAACCCGCCCCCTTTTTTGCGCATTCCTGCCTTAATGATATGTGTTTGCATTTGTGTGCTGCAACACATACACACACATATAGAGTCTCGTGTAAAATTGCATTGGTGTGCGAGGCACCGGATTTGTTTACAATTTGCTTTTTACCATGTGCGATGCTTTATTTACGCGACTGTTCCTCACTGACACCGCTTACCAACACTGGCCAGCTGCAATCTCAAACAGATATTAACGTATACGAGATCGAGTGGTAGAAGGGAATGGGTTTTGAAGGCGGAGGAGGAGAGGCAAAGCTGTTACACTTATGGGCAAAAGAAAAGCAGCAGCCCAGCGAACAATAGAGCTCAAAACAAATGGCAACGGAGTGAAGCCATTAGGAACACAAAGCAAAAAGCGAGCTAGAAAAAAAATTAAACAAAAACAAGCCTGGAGAGAATAAGAGCTAAAATAGATGGGCAAAGAAATGAAGAAGTTTCAGGGTAGCCAACAAAAGCGTCACAGTCAGTCGCGTATTGTTGATTCTTTTTTTTTTGGGGTGTGGAAACCCTCCAAAATGTGCACAGACATATGTATATTACCCTCATAATAATGAAGCTAGACAGCGTGGATAAAACTAAGTGCTTAAAGTTACAGATAAACATAGAAAAAAACAAACATACACTTTAAATTCTTATGTCCATTATATTTTATGGTATTTTTGACATTTATACAAACATCGCCATTTAGATTTAAAATTATATTTATTTTATTTGTTAACTGTATCTTAAATGTATTTCTGTATACTAAAAACTTCGTTAAATTTCATCTGTGAATATTAACAAGAGGTAAAAGTTGTCTTCAATAAAAAAAGGGTTCAATAAAAACAAAACACGTTCGTTCACAATATTTTTGGATATAACAAATTTGAATGTAATATACAGAATCATATCATAATCGTTTTTATCAGTGTACAGCTTCCCCCGAAAAGAAAGCTTTATATTTTCTCCGTCAATTACTATCTACTTCTCCTGTTCCACGTTATCACTATAAATCACCCCCTGGCAGACCACACTCCACCCATTGCAGCGTGATTAATGCAAGCAGTGAAGCGTTCTCCTCAGCTGCTATGCAAAATCAGGCACACAGCTTTGGTTCAAGTGCAGTGGCAGCCGCTATTGGAGTTCCAGCAAACGGAAGTTTTTAATTAAATGTGAAAAAATAAAAACGAAATGAAACGCCGAGCATGGCACAGAACCATAACCATCGTCATAGTTGAGCTCAAATACGACCTTGTTGCGGTAGGTAAAAGTCGAGTTCGGCTTTGCCCCCGCCAGTGGGATCCCCACTGACCCGCCCATCGTCTGGAATTTTCATTTTATGGTTATTGTTATTACATTATCAACATGTTGTTATGCAGCATCCCAGCAGCCAAGCAGCCAAGCAGCCCAGCATTCGCTTCACCCACTCGCCCGCTGGCGATTTGTGTGGCTTTGTCGTCGTCTTGGCTGCAGACTTATTAAATATCAGCCACATTGTTGCTGGTCAGTGATTTTTATTGAGCGACACGGACAACGACAGACTTTGTTCTGGCTCTAGAGCGATGTACGATGTACGATACACAATGAACATGTACAAGTTTTTGTTGCTGTATGTGTCTTTTATTATTATAACTGTCTGACGGGCGTGGGCTAGTCGTCTTCGTCCTTGAAAGTCATTTAAAGACGGGGGGCGGCTTGGGTGGCAGCGGGGATCGACAGGGCGTCAGATAATGCATTCAATGCGAACCGCATTAATGGAAATGCTGAGTGACACGGGGTGGCAGTCGGAGGGAATGTGAGCGAGAAATGAAGAAGCTCGCTTTCATAGGGAATGTGTAATATGATTTTCTTCTTCTTTGGCATGCTCTTAAAGGTGGCAATAGGTAAATAATTTATCCGAAGCCACAAGTACATAATAAGTAATAAAATTTGAACAGATTTGAACAGACATAAGAACGCATTTTTCCAAGAAATTCCTACTGTTACGCCTTAAATGGATTTTTAAAATTTTTTTTACAGCCTTGGACGTCTCAAAGGTTAATTTATCAATCAATTATATTAAATAATTTGTGTTTTAAAATAAACTTAAGTTATTTAATTTCTTTTTTATATCCCATATTAATTTATATCCCATATTTAATGTATAACTCATATTAATTTAGAAACTCATTGGCATGTCTGTAACTCTGAAAATATTCTAAAAAAGATTTCCAGGTTAGTTTAATTTTATATTAAACCGACACCCAAGCCATTGAACTGCATTAACGGCAGGCACAAAAATTGTTAAAAAAAAAACAGCGAACGGGAGCAACAAAGCAGACAATTGCAACAAATTATTCCAACCGAAAAACGTAGGCCATTTGAAGCTTCACTTGGCAGGCGAAACCACTTCGCGCTGAACGTTGCCGACGGCCGCCAACTGTGCGTATGCGCGATTTCTCTGGCTCTTGACATTGTGGGAAATTCTTTTGCCGAATGCAGCAAAAACGTTTTTCGTTTGAGTGTGTATTTTTGTGTACGGTATATTACATTACAACGTCGCCTTTGGTTGTAAAACGAACCGAAAAACCCTCTCAAGTGGAAAAGGGAGGGTGTCGCTGGTTGAGGTAAGGCATTCGCTCGATATTACAAAATTCACTTCCAGGAATTTTGAAGCAATTTTTTTAAGCAAGCATATTTTCCCCGATTAACAATTCGGCTTTTGGTTTTTGCAGCGCTGTGCAAGAATAAATAAGAATCGGATGCCACAAAAAAGCTATCGTTTGGGGGCTTAGTAATAAACAATCTGGTTCCTAGACTGATTTACGTTTAAAAGGCATTCAAATCTGTAGTTTTGAAAAACACAAAAAAAAACAAGACAATTCTGATGAGAACTAAGGTTTTTTGGGTTTAAAAAATGTTCATATGGCCCGAACCATCTTGGTAGTATTTGTTATAATTTATTGTATTTAAGTAGGAGCCTGAATTCAGATATCCACCAAGTTCTTGGAATATAAAAGTTAGTTAAGCCACCAATGTCAATATATGAGTTTAAAACTTTAAATGTCTACACATTTTTTGTAGCTTTATTTCCGCTTTGTTACTTTTTATGATAAATTGGTAGCATCATTCTCTTGCCTCTGAATCTCCATACATACATAATCCTAATAGCCCTCATTTGCCACCTTTTTTTTAATGTGGACTAATCCCAACAGCCCTCATTGTTTTCATTTTTGTTTTATGTTTTTTTGTGGGGTATATTTTTTGTGAGCAGCCAAATTGTCTGGTTTGGACCAGTGATTTCAGTTTTGTGCCAATTGTTGAGCATACTCGTTTGCTGGTGTTTTTTATATTGAAAACAATTTATAAATTTTATTTTTGGCGTTGCTATGACAAAATGTGTGTCAAGGGGCAACTTGTCAGTCATAGGATTTCTGCCTGCCTGTCAAATGCTTTTTTGCTCATGAAAAGAAATTGCGCAAAGGCAGCTGCTGTGAATGCCTATTTTCGAGTGTGGGAGTCGATTGCCAAAGATAAGTTCGAATATAGGTGCGCAGATACCAGTACTTAACGCAATTACAGATATGTACAAAATTGGCCCACTGTGTGGGCCTTACCTGCTCGCGAAAGGGAAAATTTCATTTGCTATTTTCAGAGCGTCGGTTGTCATGTGTCATTACCTGCAAAGAAACAGAAGCAGAGATGTAAATGAGCAAAGGTTTCATACAGCATATGGTTAGGTGGTAGGTCGACCTAATGCATGCAGCTCCCATTACATTTCCGCGCCTAAGCAGCGAAAACAAGCTGAACTTCACAGCTCGGCTCACTTCCGCTGGCCACTTTAATTACAGGCCATAGCCAAAGCCGAAGCCAAAGCCGGAGCCGTAGTCTAAGCCAAGCGATTTTCTTGGCCGGGTAATTGAAACCGAACCCCAAGGCAAAGCTCGAGAGCATCGAGAACTGAGCGAAAACTCTGAAATCGCTTTCGGCTCGAGTGTTTCCACAACTAATTATAAACATGCGATCATCACAGGCCGCTCTGGCATCATCACGATGGGCAGCAGAAAAAAGCAAAATAAGCTTCAACACTAGAGCAAAAGATTGCCCTGTGAGGCAGTTCCTTTTTTTAAAGCTTTCAAGTAACCAAGGGGAGTTGGCACATTGGTAGCAGTTTGTCAATTGCAATTGCCCCCGAAGAAGCAGTATTAAACGAGTTCCGCCAGAGGGAGGGATCCGAATCTAGCCCATTAATACCAACTTGTTGGGCTGGGCATGAAAGTTATTCGAGTTTGCAAAGTAATGCAAAAAAAAAAAAAATATGCTATTTCTGACAGAATGGCTGTGGCCACTCCAGATTTCGTATCGCTTACGGTTCGCAGTCAAGCTCGGGCTGATCTTTATGGCCAATTGTCATTACAGGCGACTTGGCTTGCCCACCTGACGGCAATTAAATAAAGTCCAATTAAATCCACGGAATGAAAACAAAATACGAATACAGATAAAGATGGAAATGCAAACAGAAATAAACATGAAAAGACAAAGCGAACAATTGCAAATAATTTACCATAAAATCCATGGAAAATGAAAACCCAGAGAAGGAAAACGGTGAGCAAAAGTGGCCGTGGCAGCCTTTTTTACATGGACCGGCTAAAATGGAAACCACTTTCAGCAATCCGCAACTAGTTTCAGAGTCTAAGTAGGTTTGGCAAGTGCAACGAGTGCACTGGGCAAGCGGAGCGCGCTGCGATCGCAATCTCTAGCTCGCTCCGCATATCTGCATCTTGCAGATACAAAGCCACAGCAGCAGCCGCTTTCTAAACACAACTCCAGACGCACATGATGCGGTGGGCAGTAGGGGGGGGGGGGGGACCTGAGATCTGGTTGGTCTGGTCTGGTTTGGTCTGGTCTTGTCTTAACTGGTGTACGTGTACGTGCTTTCGTTTCAGCTCGTATCGTATCGCTTCAAATGCTCGTTTGTGCCACAACATGGCCTTGAATTTTTAATCAAGTTTCGCGCTAGTCTCCGACTTGAAAGAGAGCCCAAAGGCATGAGCTTGGCTGCCCCTGCCCCTGCCCCTTTGCCACAAAATGCCTCGTCATTTTGGCTAAGTTCGTCTTAGGCAGACTTTGTGAGTGTGCGTTTTAGGCACTAAGATCAAAACACGTTCTTTTGAACTTGGCTCGGCACTGCTCTTCAAAACAGCAAATCAGAAACAAACAAAAATATTGCCTGGGTTTTTTGTATGATTTTCGGACTTTATTTTTTTTCAAAATGATTAATGAAATATCTGAATTTTGTCTCTCTTTTTTTTTGGCAACAATACTCGTGAAGTATATATGCACATATCTGAGTATGTGTATAATATATTAAAAGAAAAAAAAAATATTAATTTACCCGACGGACCGAAAAGTAACAGCAACAAAAACTGCCCGCTGTGCACGAAGGATGGATAAATAATGCAAAAAAAAGGGTAAAACATAAGTAAGAAACAAAAAAACCAAATTATTTTAACACCGAAATTATCCATGCACTTATTGTTATTTCCTACTCTTGTTATTAGCAGATATTTACTATTTTACTGTTGCAAAATAAAACGTTTGTATTGTCAACGAGTATGCATATGATCTATAAAAGGAGAATAATTTTTAACTTCCCAATAATAATATAGATTTCGTTTTAATCGCCTTTGAATTGCCTTTTGCTTTCACATTCTTATGGTCAAATTTATTGTACCCTTTTAACAAACTTTTTTTTGTTTATGCGGTCTGCATAAATATTATCAGTGAGAGTTAATATCGAAAATGAAAAAAGCAAATTGAAAATGAACCGAAAAAAAAACCCAAAGTCTTAATGTAAAGAAACAACCATTTCGGCGACTGCTGCTCGTGTAGAATTTCAATTCTTCTTGTGTATTTCTTTTTCTTCGCGTATTTTTGTTTTGTTTGCAAAATCGAATTTCTTCGACAGAAAGTTAAACATATTTTTAATTAAGTTATGAGAAAACATTGGCAGAAATAAATATAAAAATAAAAAGAAATGATTGCTTTACTACATTACATACTTTTTTCGAGTGAATATTTTAAGGTGCTTCTATTTCCTGTTTAAACATTGTTCGCTACATGTATGTAAACGTTGTTTAATATAAACAGACAAAAATTTGTCACACCGCAGTCCAAACAAGCGACAAATTTTCTCGGCTCTTACTCTTTTCTGTCTTTCCCTTTTTGTGTGTGCGCATTTTAATGACTTTGACTTTGCATTCGGGGTACAAAATACACATATGAAAATGACAGAGTCCGTCCTTATGCACATGTTTTTATATATATTTTATATGTGTTTGCATACTCAGATTGGACAGATCGGACAGGACAGACAGACAAACAGGCGGAGGCCGAGTGAAATAAATGCCAAATGAGCCACAGTTTTGATTTATTGGTCCCTGCATATTTTTGCATACGCCAACCTCTAGCTTTTCTTCTTAAAATCGCACTTTAAAATCTGTGCGACAACTCCTTCACTTTAAGATTGGGTCAAATTTGTTGGATCTACAGCTTCTACCTAAACGCATAATTTGCATTTCGAGCAAAAGTTCTCGGTGGAGAGGCTTTACCAAATGATTCAATTTCAACGTTGACTGAAAATGCATTCCGAACCGATATGTATAACCCAACCCATCTCAAAAATGGTTTTCTTGTTAAAAATTGTTTTATGTCGGTGTCTTCGTTTTTTGGGTGTGTGCACAAATGTTAAAATGTAAGCGAATCGGTTCTGTCTGTTTGTCTCCCCAGAGTGTTCTTGGTATTAAAAGTCAAATGAATGCAAAGTCCACATCCTTTCCGATTGCTCTCCTCCAACCCCTGGCCCCGTGAATGTCACATTTTACATGTGTTGTCGACTTTTAACTCGCTTCGCTTGCCTTCTTCATTTGGTTTTCAGTATATCATGTTATGATTATAGGATAGGGGGGTTTATTCGTCATGAGTTGCATGGAATTTGGCCATTACTAAGCCGAGAAAGTCACGCCCGAAATATGTGGTAGTAATTAATCAAATCGCCAGAATTTAAACCAAAAAAGGAATACAACTTTTATTGGTCCTTGAGTTTTAAATCGAACGATCAAACGTATTGTTGTATTTTTAGGGATTAAAATAATTATGGAAATAAAAAAATATCAGTTGGATATTTTTATAAAGTCATAAATCTCTATATTTCAAATTGTGGTTAGTATATGTAGTAGCAAAACTTTACATCAACTTGATAACATTTTACACTATTTTTGGAAGTCAACCTATAACAATTGTTCAAAGTGTTAACTTGCTAAGTATTAATTATGGGTTGCCACTTTGTATACAAAAAATTAGAAAAGCTCTCAGTCTTCAAAAGGGATAAAAATAGCATAGCCTAACCTAATATTTGGCGCTTCAAACCAAAGATATTGTAGTATTGTTGTCCCCAAACATTTTCCGGTTGCGTGAGCTAACGACTTTCGTTTCATTTATATTTTCTTTTATTCCTGCCGGCGACGCCCATTAAGTATGCGTAATACTTACTAATATGTGAGGATGAGTAATTGAGCGATCCCAATTTGACACTGAGTTGCGTGTGCTCGAGCGTAGCCCGATAAATGAACACTCTCTATGCCCGAAAGCCAATTATTAGTCAGATGCAGATAAGGCAGACCGGCAGGCTAAAGAAAATTGCAAGCAAATGTTTTGCATTCGTTCGCTCTTGTTACGTTCTTTTGTCTGCTGCCAATTAAATTTTCAAATTCGATAAAAATCGCAAAAACTCAAAAAACACAAAAAAAAAAAGGATCAAAAGCATTTGCAAACTATTTAAAATATAAATAAATGGCCGAGAGCCAGGAGCCCGAGTAGAAGTAGAAGAGCGAAGCGAGGCAGATGCCACAATGGAGACCGCAACAGCTGCCAATCCAAGGGGCAGGCAGCACTGGAGGGCCAAAAAGAAGACAGAGGACGACAGCAATTGGAATCTAATTTAAAATTAGTGCTTAAAGGATTGAAATAAATTTAGTCAAGCGACGGCTGCCGCTTTCGGCCGCTTTTTGCCTTTTGGCCGACAGCAAAAAAGCAACAGCAGCAGTAAACTCATTGAAAATGCGTCTTTGAGCTCCGGTTCCGGTTGATGCGGTGGCAGGTGGCTTGATCTTGATCAGGAAATATTGTGGGGAGCTCTTCGCAAAAGGTTTCGGAAATTTGGTAACGAGATAAAAGCAAGCAGAGGATAGCTTATGCCTCTGAAAATGGATCTGTTTGGCTAAATAGTACAGACTTTGACAGAATAGATGTCATAATTGGCAGAATAAATGTCGTAATTGTTAGAATTATTATTGTTATAATTACTATGTGTCGTATTTTCCTACTACTGAATTAATTACTTTTATATTTGCTTTTTTTCTGTTTCGTTTTTTGGCTTTTGATCTTTTGTTTTGTTTTGCCGATTGCCTTCGTTGTTCTTGGGCTCTCTTTTTGCCAGCCTACGGATGTCAGTTTATAATTATAATTCAAAATTTATGGGTTCGAGCCATGGAATGTGCCAAAGACAATTATATACTTTTTTACCGGGTCGTGGAGAGTGCTTCAAATTTGTACTGCCCACGTGAAGAAAAGAGTTTATTGTTTTGACCAAACCTTAAATGTAGAGTAAATACCGTTAGTTGCCTACGCATATTCAACTGGTGGGTTGCTAATTGAATTATCGTCAGCATTAAGCTGCCTGTGACACATTTATCCCGTGTATAGTTATTGTTGTTTTAGAAAAATTTAGCTGCCTTAAACATTTTTGTATTTAAAATGGTGAAATATTAATTTAAAATGCAAGCCCCTATTTTGGATTCTAACAAAATCAAAAGACTTAGACAACAAACTTCTGAAAAACTAAAAATAAAAATGTCTAGCACATAGCAACTAAGAACGTGATGTGTATACTTTTTTGCGAATAAAAAAGTACCCTTTTACTATACGAGTCTCGGGTAAAATACACACATTCAAAACTGACCACTGCAAAGCAAACGAAAAAAAAAATTGTTAGAAAATTTAATAAATCACTTTTGATTGCGGCATTGTTATTTTAAATGAAAAAAAAAACAAAAACACTCCAAAATTTATAATTTGGTTAGACAAAGGGAGAAAAAGCGAGCAGAACAAAAGCTCGGCTCACACATGGCTTAAAATCAACAAAACAGAGTGACAAAAAAGGGGGAAGTCTAAAAGAGGGGCACGGTGAAGCTATTCTAAAGTAAACAGAAAATATTATTTCGCTCTGGCATTGAATGGAAACGATAATCATCCAACATCATAATCATTTCAACCACGTAATTACAAATGAAAATTGTTAACAAACCCCGCGAAAGGGGCTGAGGGTTTTATAGCAGTAAGAATAACCAAGAGCAAGAACAAGAAGTAACAAAAACAGCAATAGCAAATAGAAATCGCGTGTGCGCTGACGCAGCAGAATAATAACCAAGAATACATTCAAATAAAAATTCTACTATTCAGAAACCACCTCCGCCTTCCCTTTACCACTCCACCAATAGTATAGAACAATTTTTCAAACAGTAAAACTATAGAGGGAGCGATACGGATACCACGCACAGAAGTTGTATTATTATTATTTCTATTTCTATTTCTTTATTTTTGTGGCCCAGCACACACGTTTTGAGCCAAAAGTGTGAAACGTCTTTTGTTGTTCTTGTTGCCTTATTACGCATCAACATTCAACCTTGAGTCGGGGGGTCAACGGCCGTTTTGGCCAGCGAAAATTCTAACGATTTTTTGTTACCAGCCACAACAACCATAACAATCAGAATAAAAAAACAAAAAATAAGTGGTAAACCTGATGGGAATTACAAAAGCACAACTTGCTTTTGTTAGATGATCGTGCTGGTGATTCGCTTTTATCTGAGTTTGCAGTCATACCAGGCGTATGCGTAATAATTGAAAGTTTAATGAAGGGGTACATAAAATTAAATTTTAAATGGGTTCGAATTAATTAGTCCTTAAATTAAAATATCTTTTTTTTTTAGTTTATAAATTTATTTATAAATTGTAATTAACTTTTCTGACACTTCTCCTCTCAATTGAGATTGAGTAGCAGGAGATTGAGTTTGGTAAACAAAGAAAGCTCAACTTTGCAGATCTTCCGCCCTGCAGACTGACACTGACCTTGTCATGAGCAGATCAAATTAATGATATATTGCTTCCCTTCCCACTGTCAAAATGCGATTGAACAAAGCAAACAAAACCTAAAAAATCAACTCAAAAATTAAAAAAAAATTTTTAACGGTACATTAGCAATGTGATCATTGTATTTGCCGACAGCAAATTTTTTCAGATTTTGACCTTTACCTAGACGGTGTTGTAATATGATATATGGCAAATGTGCGGTCTCAGATCTGTCTCTATCTCTTTTTGTCCTCCACTCCACTCCGATGAGGAACAGCCAAAGCCATCAACACGTGTCTTGATTAATACTCACTGATTTTTTCGCACAACGTTTTTAATGGTTGTTATTTCCCACCGAACGCTACTATGCCCTTCCCCACATTTCCCCTTAAACCACCTTCGAAATCGCTTACTTTATGGGTAAGGAAAAAATACTGCAAATAATGAAGGCGAAGCCCCAAAACAACAATATACAAAACAATGAATGTACATATGGACTGATTGTCCCTTTCCATGCCATCTACTTGACCACGATATGTCGGTTTGTGTACAGGTATGAATGTATTTTATATAATAACCGCATATGTGTTTGCGTTTAATTCAAGTTCGTAACGCGTTTTTTTTTTTTGTCAATGCGAATCGAAAATAATTGTTTGACCCTGCTGACTTGATTTAAATTCACCAGCAAGAAAATCAACACAACCCACCTGTACAAATATTAAAATTCATGGTTTATCAAATTAGAAACGAATACGAAGAGTAAAACGGTTTTAAATTGCCATAAGTGAACGCAAACTAATATTTCTTAGTGATCATAATATGACTATAACTTTCTTTTGCATTAATAAAACATATTCTCAGTATTAATTTTAAATCCTACATATCAAACATCAGTCAAATTCCACCCTACACCAAAGCTCAATTTGGTGTCTGAATTATAAGCAAGTAAAAAACAAAAAGAAAGTAGCTACCATACTGGATTGGTTTGTGTGTGGGAGTTTGGCGATTGCAATTACCCAGTAATTTCTTAATTGCTTTGCCACACTTCACTTGGGGCGAGTGCGTTTATCGTCATAATTATATAAAAATCCACAAACATACATACAAGTAAAAGTGGCTGAAACTGTGTCAGCTCTAACCGCAGGCATCAATTGCCGGCTCAAAGCTGAAGGCTAACTCAACCCAAGTCCAAGTCTGAGAGTTTTGCGTTACAAATTTCTTTGATTCCATCGATTGTTTGTGGTGGGTGTTGCTCGTGCTGCTGTTTTTAATTTTTGTTCGAAGCTATAGCTGTTGTTTCATGAAGGTTTTTGCAAAAAAAAAAAAACAAAATAAAAAGAAACAGCTCAGGCTAAACAAATAAACGTTAAGCCGCAAAATGTATACACATAAAAATGAAATGTTAAATAAGCACGCACTTACTGCTTATTTGTTTAGAAAAAATAAAAAACAAAAATACAAAAAATAAAATGTTACAAGGTTAGGCCCTGACAACGGCACGAATTTATTGTTTAAATTGAACAAACAAAACTTTTAGCACAGAAAAATAATGAGCGAAACCAAATTTTGCGAATAATTGGGCTAATTGTTGACCGATTTTTGTTGGCCGAAAAAAATGAAAAGTGATTTAAGTAATTGGAGATTTATAACATTTACTTCACAACACTATAGTTTTGGTAAGCTTTCTTTCTTTCTTTTTTATTTCAAAAGAGTTTAGATGCTAGGTTGTCTATTTCATAAAGTCAATAAACTATTATCTTTACTACCTATACAGTTGACTAATAATTATACCAATTTGAGTTTTTATGGACTGATTCCGATGAAAACTTCAGTTGAATAAAAATATTTATGTTGCCCCCATTATACTTGATTAACTCTCAATTTCGACCGATAGTACTATTCCCATCTCTAAAGTGAAACGTCTTAAATAAAATAAAAATCTTTATTTCCATACACTCAATCTAAAGATCCAACTATTAAATTCGCTTTCATTTGGCTTCCCAGAAATTGTAGTGTGCATTCCACTTGGCTAAGGCAATCTGCGTTTCAGTCTGGGACAGCTCTATATGCGCTTTCCGTACATTTACTACAACCTAGTCGTTGCCTTATCTTATCAGGCTGACAGAGCCGAAGAAAACACGGGGAACAATCAAGGCGAGGAGCGTACGTTGAGGAGGAAGCAATGGAATATTGTTTATATTAAGAACAAGAAAAAGAGCAGTATTTTTATGGCAAAATAAATAGCACAAATGTGCATTATCAGCTAAGTGCTGGTATCTACAATGTACACACGCATAGGCGCACACACTCTCCGATCCATCAACACACAGGCACTAACCCCAATTTGAACTGAACGATTGTGGGGCACCGTGTTATCATCGACGCCCGAAAAAAGTAAACCCAAGCACACAAAACATACAACGCTGTGAAAGAGAAGCAAACAAAAATGGGCAGCGAAAGTTGACAGTCACTTTTCTACTTCCCCTCTCTTTGTTTTGTATAAACCTGATTAGACGTACCTCAAAAAATGTATTTGGAGCAATTGAGCAGGGTGGTACTAAAATATTGATTCCCTGCACGCAAATATCGCATCAACCTCAATTACAAACCACTGACCAACCTGCCGCGAACCCTGTCCCCAACCCAAGTTGAACGAACCAAACTAAAACACCTAAACTAGCTAATTCAGTTCGTTTATGCCCTGCGACTAATTAAAATAATTATTGCTGGGACTTCCGTACTTCTCAGCCTGCAGTTTTAGTGGGCCCCCGACGACCCTGAACTTGAACCGCCAACTATGAGTCAAATAAAAAATAAGCAACAGCGCGGCATAGTGCAAATTAACCAAAATCGTTAAAAGTGAACACAAAACCCGACTGCCAGTTCATGAACTCTTTGGCCAAGTGTGAAGGCTAAATAGCTTTGAACAAAGGAAAATAAACACGTTTGGTTTATAGGAAATGCGTGTATGATTTTTAAAGCCCTATCATAAAGTAGTTAGTTCGTTGTCTCTTCTCGGCGCCATTTACATATCCAGATGTCAGAGTCTAGTGGTCGTTAGCAAAGTTAGCGATGCGTTCAATTGTTCCCTTTTTTATTAAGAAAGAAATAAATATATATTTCTTTTTTTTTTAATATCACACGTCATTTAATTTTTAAAATGTAATTAACAAATCAAATGTGTATAAATAAATACAAAAATCTTTCTTAAATGAGTGCTAAACTAGTTCGAGCCCAGTGTTTTTGGATTATATTCTCTTAAGACATTATAACGAGCGTTTAAAGAGAACTATTCGTGGACAGAAAGAGAAAGAGCATCGCTCTAGCGAGCTATTCCCATTCACATTTCAAATAATACGAAACAAATTCTGATTACGAAAAAGATTTGTTGTTTGTTGTAGTGCGTGCGGGTGAGTGGCTTTTTGGAGTGAGTTCTAGTTGAGTCAAATCACCTTAATCACCTTTCGGCCCATTACGAAAGAGTGAAAGATGACGCCCACGCACCAGAAATGCGTGTGCGTTTCCAATTTGGGTTATTATTTGTGTGCTGCCGAATGCTGCCCTACTTTCCAACATACAGATACGTATACCCGTGCGGGTGGAATAGTTGTTGCTGCCCGGCCGGCGATTGGAGTTCCGAATGTTTTGGGGCCGCCACAAGATGCGTTTCGGGCAACAAGAACAACAAAAACCGATAAGTGACCGACCGGCCTTCCCGACCTATTTCTCGGGCGGCACAGTTTTGATGGGTACCGAATTCGGTGTGTGCTTGCCTACCATATTTTTGCTCGTTCGTTTGGTTCAATTGACAGATTCAGGTCAGCGCTTTATTCAGTCGCCCTCGAAGAATAATTAATGTAAATATTGACTGCTTATATTTAAATCAGGAATACAAAAAATGTACAATAAAGAAATAAGACGATTTTTAGTGTATAGTAAACAGGGAAATGGAAAAAGAATTGGTTTTTTGGGAAAACCAAGTTTTAAAATTGTAAAATCATAGTACTTTTTTTTTTTTGTTTTATTAAACAACTCAATGACACCTTTCAAGCCTCCAATGTATCAACATTCATTATATTCACTTTTAACGTACTATTTTGATTCACCCTATATCCGAGTTTGTCTACTCAGTAAAGCTTAACCGGACATGAGCTAGGTCTAAGAACTGAATTCACTACTCAACTCAGCACATAACATAAAAAATCCAGCAGATTTCCTTTGCCCGAAAAGAAAACTCATGTTCAATTTTCCAGGTCATTGTGTGCCCGTTCAAGTAATACAATACAGCCCAAAACGATTGCGTTTATTTAGTTGGAGGGGGAAATAACTTCCTTAATTGATTGTGAAACCGTACTCCGCAAGAAATCTTCAATTGAAATTGCCACCAGCAGCAACTCTCATTTACTCAATCGTAGCAATTGATTGGGGAAAAGGAGAGAGAATTTAACGTTGCTGTGGAAAAGTTTTTCCAGCATTTCCCTAGGTGTTTTGCCTGCATCTCCTCAGCTATGCCGTTGCGGAGCGTGGGCGCCTCATGCTGAGTGAGAATTTATAGCTAATGGCTGTTGTCGTGGTCGAGCTAGCTGACCTAGTTTCTGGCACGCACTATCAGACGCACCGCCTCCAGCCGCCGCCGCAATTCCCCCCACTTCATTGGTCTTACTCGCTGACGCTCGGTAAGCGTAATCAGAAAAGCTTTGATAAGGTGTTAAGTTTACACATACCTGTAAAGAGAGAAAAAAATGATTCAATTAGTCAATGATATCTTGGATAGGGGGAAAGGGATTTAATATTTATTTAAAGTACATTACATTAAGATTTTGTTTTGAATTATTCTTCTATCTTTGGATCCAAAAAAATTTGCATTTTCAATTAAACTCATCTATTTTACATGAAGAAATAAAAAGCCTCACTTAATATGCCTAATTTTAGCTCCGTTTATTTTTGTTTAGCTGTTAAACTTTGCGTGACAACTTTTTACGATTTGCAGGGTCAAGGGTTAAGCTCACGTAATACTCTTAACTTAATGTGGAAATCCACCTCATTTTCGCCGGACGAGCCAAATTACGGTCAAAATTATTTTAATGAGCTCATCATAAGGCGTGTGAATACCTCATATAAATCCCAAAAGATGGCATATATATATTTTTTTTCGATGATTAATCATATTTTTTCGACTCAAATTAATTGGCATAACGCAAACAATTTGACTGCTTAGCATGAGGTGCAAAACAAATTAGAAGCAAAAATTAAAATAATTGTAAAACGCGAATGTTTGAATATTTTATTGCGGATATACATTTAGTTATTATTGCGCATTTAATTGTGCCCGTATTGGTGTCAATGCCAAAGAATTGATTATGCATTAAATGTAAAGATAAATTACATTTAATTGTGATACCCATAAACCAGACTTTAAAGAACAACTAGACAATTTTATTTTTTTTTGACAAAGTGAAATGAATAAAATATTAAAGTTTTAAATTAGCTTAGACATTTAAATTCCGTAACCGACAATATGAAATTTGTTTGCTTTTGTTTTTAGCTTTGTTGCTGATCAATAGAAATAAAATCGGTATTTTTTTATTGCTAACGGTCAAATTCCGTTTGCCGCATTAACAACAATCCATCGAAATGATCTCTTAGACGAATTTTTCTCGTGAGCCAGGATCGCTGAAATCTATTTTGCATTTTCAGATCAATCAAGACAGAAGCTGCATTTGAGATTTCTCCGCACACTGTCTACATGATCCCCAAAAGCCTTTCGCCGCATCCAATTTTGCACTTTCCTCCAAACGCTGCCCGCCAGCTGATTTCAAGTTCACAATCGACAGACAGACGGCAAACAATGGGAAATTTATGCAAAAATGATTATGCTGTTTTAGGGGAGTGGGGTGAGGGAGAAAATTGCCAGCAATCAGCGGCGCATAAATCAAAAAATTTGATTTTGATACAGCCATCTTTAGTCTCTCTCTCCTCTGTGGCCACCTCTTTTTGCCGCGATGCAGCTGAACATGAACATGAAAATGAAAAAAAGAGGGGCAAAGAAAAAGTGGAAAATCATGGCTCAGCGGCGAGCAACAACAACTTTCACCCGGCCAAAGAGAGCGAGATGGGGCAGAAAGAAAGTGAGACAACAACTTTATTGCTTTTATAGAAGCTCAAAGTGAAGAAGAAAGTTAAGAAGCAGAATTCCCATTTGTCGTAACTGAGTTTGTGTTGGTGCATGGCTGAAAACTCGTTTGGGGAGTAGAAGAAAGTTGCTTCGGCCGCTTTAAGAATGCTGCACTAATTGGACGGTGGCGAGAAAGAGATGGCTACTGACCAGGGCTGGCCAGTGTGTTAGTTGGTCGGCATTTAAACCTTTGATTGAGGAAGATGTATCTCTTACAACACTTTTCTGCCCCAAGGGGATCTCTATACCTTGGCGTCTTTCTTTTTGGTATTGCCTAATGCCAAGTATTCTTGGAATATTTGGTTATTTCTCGCCTGCTTTTTGTTTGTTGTTTTCATTTATTTATGATCGCCCTCTCGCTCTCTCTTTCTTTCTTTTCACTTTTTATTTCTCTGTGGCTAATCGAGAATAGAAACAGACACTCACACTCGTTTTGGGCGTGTGTGTATTTTTTATACACAAATATTTCACAATCTTTTTTTTCGCTTTTTATTTGGACAACATTTGTGCATACACACTACTGACATAGTTCGGCCTTTTCTCTAATAATTGTCTATAATATTTTTAGGCACACAGTGGGGCAGAGCAGAGTTTGCAATTAATGAAATTTTATATTTTGAATTCTAGCTTTTTAAGTTTAAGCAAGTTATATCTAACCACTACCCATCCAAAAATGACCGCCACCCAGAAATTGTCTAATAATATTATATTGTTAATATAAACTTAAAAACTTAAACTTTAAAAATCTTGGGCAATGTATTTATATCAATTTAATGTCATTAATATCAAAAAATGTATTCATTAATGTCTTGTTAAAACATTTACGTGTAAGAACTTTACTTTTTGTTTCTCCAGCTTGATCTCTATCTTTTTCTTGCTCTTTCTTAGCTTTTTAAGCTGTGAACTATTGCAGCTGCATTTGATTGTAGCTCACTTCAATCGAATTTTAAATAGTTCGCACCACACACTCGGGCAGATGTGCTTGTATTATATATAAAACATTTCTAGTTGCGTCGACTTGCTTTTAGTCACAGCTGCAGGCCGGTTGTGTCATTAACCTATAAAAACGTGTTCGCCTAGAGTGGCAGTGCAAGTGAGAGAAGTGTCGGTGTGAGTGAGAGAGGAAGTGGGAAAGATAACTAACAGTTGTCCATTGCTTTATTGCAGTTGAGCGCCGCTCCCCTCTTTCTTTATTTAATTTCAAATTAATGCCAAGTGTACGAAAATAGCCAACAAGAATGCAGCACACATTTGCACATCTACATGCAAATGCCGAATCACGACGTCACATTCGGTTGTGAGTAACTGGCAAAATGGCAATTTGAATTTATAAATCTGTAGCATATGATATGAATCACGTCGAAATATTTAGCGAAAAGAGAGCAATAAAATTCTCATATTAAATATATAATAAAGATCTCTAGCTCGATGCATTATCTGATTCTTAGGTATTTCGAAAGAGAAGAAGCAAAAAAATGTTTAAAAAAAATTTTTATATTTGAATTGGATGTTTAAATTGGTCCAATGTATATTTTTAATCGTTCGGTTGCAACGAAAACTAACACGTTCCTTACAATATTTTAAATGTCCTTAAATTACTTAATAAAAAATAAAAATAGAAAGAGTGAAGACATTTAAATTTGTTTAAGTTATGGATATAATAATAATTTTTGTTGTCTTATTTTCAAAATTTATAGGATATAAATATAGATATAGGATATAGTCTTTCCAAGTTAAAGTTTATAGATCAAACCCAACGAGATTCAGTTAGTTCTTAAGAATTTTTGGAGCAGTTATTTATAAGTGTTATGGATGACGATTAATCGATATGCCCCCGACTCCGATATCTTAATGTCTTAATGACAGTTTTGCAAAAATATAAATAAACACGACTAGAAGTCAAAGTCAAGCGACTGTCAGAGGGACTTATCAATGTCAGTCGGCATTCTCGCACTGCAACTACAAACAAACAAAATAAATAGCCAGCCGCAACAACAACAATAACATCGAACAACTCGTTTACAACAACTGTGGACACAATGTATCCGACTGGGGAAAGAGGGGGGTTGTGGGTGGTGGTTGGTGGCAGGCGAGTTGAGAGCGAAAACAATTGCAATTGCAAAGAGAGAGAGAAAGAGAGCCGCTAATTAGTGGGGGCTCGGGTTCTTGGCGCTTCGCTTCGCTGGCACACGAAGTGCTTCGTGTTCGGTTCGCATGATCGCGATTGTCGATTGCTGACAGCAGCAACAGCAGCAACAACAACAACATCGAAAACAGCTACTACGACAACAACAACATCATCGAAAACAGCAAAAACGATAACAACAACAACACCACTGTGAAATGGCGGCACAAAATCATTGACCTCAATTTTTTCGTCATGCGAACACACACACACTCCTATATCTGAGTACTCGCGGGTAATTGCATCTGTGTGAGCGCGAGTGCAAGTTGAAATAAAAAGCTGAAAAATATATAAATAAGAAAAACTTGTCAACTGGTGTTATCGTTCGCAAGTACGGGTATTTTATTTAAATTGTATGCCATTGTATAACTGCTATTCAACTTCATTTGCGGCTGTCCTTGAGCATCGGGATTCGCTTTGAGCAAATTATGTCATAGAAAAGTACGAATATCGAACAACCCCAGAAGTTTGACAAAAGAAATGCAAATAAGCTAGCCGGAATGGAAGCAAAATGAAATGAAATGAAATAAAATGAGATGAAACGAGCAGCAGTTGTGCAAAGACACGCACACACGATTTGTTGTTGCTGCTGCAACAACACCTCTTTTTCAGGGGGTAAGGTCATGTACTTGAGCTTTTGCTCCGTTAAGCACGTACGCCAGAGCGGGATAGCTGGCTGTGCGAGAGAAACAGAGCTAACAGTCAATGTCCTTGAGGATTGTTTGGTTTTTCTCGAGTCTGGCCCAGTTGCAAATGCAGTTGTGACCCAGTTTGGAATTTTTGGGTGAATCGAGCTAAATCCGGTGCAGTAACAAAAAGGGTCAATGAAAACGTAATGTTGGCAACTGGAAATATTTTTAATCACTAACCGATAGAGATGAACCCTTAACCAGATAAAAGCTTGAAAAATATGTACTTACAAGTGTATATCCATTTATTTTTATTGCTTCCATTTAAATTAAAAAAATAAAGTCAGCTGTGAAGTGTTTGGCTAAAAATGCAACACTGTTTTTTTTTGTGATGTGATCAAACAGTAAGAAAACATCACTTTAGGATATTTGCATTTGCCACAATTGAGATGTGGGACAGTGTCTTATCTTGTTTGCATAGTAATTTTTGTTTCAGAAAAACAACTTTGTTTAAATCGAACTCAAACGAACAGCATTGCAGGAATGCAAATTCAAGATAATTTAAAGATATTATTGGGTTTACATTTGAGAGTAAATTTGAAGTGCATTGCTTAACTTGAAATTGATTTTTAGGATGAATGTGAAAACCAACAAATAGTAAACGAAAAACCATACCGAGCACCACATGGACTTATACAATAAAAACTGCATTGCATGCAACTGTCGTAACCCAGACTAGCCTTGACCTGCCCCACACGGATGTAGACCCAGTCCGGCAAAGAGACAAACACACAACCCATGACCCAGACGCCAACAAAGACGCATCGATTGCAGATATTGGCCTTGAACTCCCGCCCACATCCTCATACGATTTAGGTCAAATGCAAATGCCGTCCTGCTGCCACTGTTTCTGTTGCTGTTGCTGTTTCTGCTCCTGACCTGACCTGGTTTCCCCATTTGGCACGAGGTCAGTGCCACAACAACGAGCGAGGGCGAGCACGAATCGCCCGAGGTGACGTCACAACAGCCCTGCTCAACAATTGCAGTTGCAACGAGAAAGCAGGAAGCAAAGAGTCGAGGAGCCGAAGGGCCCAAGAGCCCAAGAAGCAGCATTCCTTCAGTTTCCCCTTTTCGGCTGCTCGCAGCGGGGCGGCCCTAAATATAGAACGACTTGAGGTAGGTTCGGGCTCGAAAGCAAGCGTTGCATCAGAATGGCCACCAAACCGCCCTTATGGCTGCACATGGCCCGGTGCAGCGTCTACATGACATGCACTCTTCCATGACGCTGCTGATAATGTCGAACAACAACAACAACAATAACAATGCTGGCTGAATGTGTGCGTGTTGATTGCACTTTCCAGCGAACGCGCTCTGAAGATCCAGGGGAACCAAAAGAAAAAAACCATAAAAAGTGTTTCATAAAAGACGCTCGTCCAATAAAATATAATTAGTAAGCCGTGCACTCGGAATACAGAACATGGGCGTTGCTGACTAAAAATGAAAAGGGAGAATGACGGTAGACTAAAGGTAAGCTTTAAAAGTAAAGCCAAATACTAAACATTTTCGTTACATTTTTCGCCAACTATCTGAACTGATGCAACGCGTTTTAGCTATTAGTTTTTTTATTTAATTTATTTACTTGTTCAAAAGAAAGCGATTTTGACTCTATCTGAATATGTATGACAACTTTAATTTTAGAACTGGTTAAGCCTGTCTGTAATACTAGACTATGAATTTTACCTTCTGAAGTTTGGATGAGTTAAGGCACACTTGTTGATTTCGTCAAAAGTGCATGTGAATATTTTATTTAATTTGCTTAGTATTATCTCTGATCAACTAATGGTAAAACGATCTCTGAAAGGTCTTTAGATCTTACCTGATGAAATGGAATTCGCCTGAGTCGCTTCGCGGCGTGTGCTGCATTCCCAGGCCACCCACTCCGACTCCGCCCACTCCGACACCACCTCCTCCGCCTCCGCCGCCTACAACTCCTATAATGCCATTGCCATTCGTGTGGTGGAGCAGACCCATTCCTCCGATACCGCCACCGCCACCGAGCCCATTCTGCTGCAGGTGAAGCTGCTGGTTGCTGGGCGTCGTCGGGGTGGTGGAGTTGATGAGGCCGTGGCCATTCTGCATCTGCTGCTGCATCCCGTTGAGCCCCCCATTGAGCATCCCGTGGCCATTGGCCAACGCACCCAGATTGGTGGCACCCGGCACATAGTGGCCATTGGCGGAGCCTCCATTCCCGTTGCCGTTGATCGGGATGATGGTCGTCTGGGCGGGCAAAGTGCTGGAGCAGTTGTGCATGGCCAGCGTGATGACGCTCTGCTGCTGCTGCTGATTCAGGCCGTTGCCGTTGGATGTGTTGTACGAGGCTGACTCGGGGCCGCAGAGCCAGAGGTCTTGGTCGCAGTAGTCGTGCGAGTCCAGCGACGAGGGCGACATGTTCACGCCCGAGGGCAGGACGAGCCCGTTCGAGGAGGAGGTGACCTTCCGAGGAAGACTCCTCCGGAAGGCGCATGAAGCCGCCGTTGTTCGACCAGCGCCGCTTCATCCTCTGGTAGCCGATGGTCGCCGTTTTGCTGCCGTTTCTCAGATCACTTCGCGTCGGCTGGGGACAAGGGGCTTGTCCCTGGCAGTTGTTCGATATTTACGGAGATGTACTTTCTCCTGGTAAGATCCTTTGTTGCTTTGCGAAGCTCGGCTGTGTTGTCCGAGGTTCTGCTTCTTACTTGTGGTGGTGTTTTTTTTTATTGTTTTTGGAGTTTGGTGGCTGCTCTAGTATTTTTTGCGCACTTGCTTGCGTTCAAAATACATTTTTGCCCGAACTCCTGCTCATTCAGTACGCGGAACAATCAGAGCTGCAATAAAGAGCGGGTACAACCCATAAAGATGACTCGAAAGTGTCGCAGAAAAACCCGTTCTAAGCTCGATTCGGGGGGTTACTTCAACATTTTGTGGTCACACTGGAAAACGACGAGACGGTTCAACGCACCTGGGCGGGGGCAAGCTCATGAAATTTTCATTTCATTTAATTGCAAATTTGCGCTCTACCTTGAACACGACGCTGGGCTGAAGCTAAGCCAGCCCCGGAGAGTGAGTGAAGTGAGCTAACCCAGGCGAAAGGAATACGTAATTCTTGAATAGATCAACCCCAGGCCGGCCCGACACATGTTGCGTATCTTGCGGGGAAATCTTCAGCTCGTTTAGCGGGAACTCTTCTGCAGAGATTGCAAACATTTGATAGGCTAACTCCAACTGAATTTATGGTCATATGTATATGAGTTGAACTGACAGCAGAATAGATTACTTCACTTTTCGCAACAATTAATCTGATTTTTTTTCTCACTTCTAGTGCGATTTATGGTCTTTGCGAATCTTGGACACATAATTGTCGCCAAAATTGATGGTCTATCTGTGCCGTGTTCTCAAATTTCTACTGAATTTAGCTCTGTCATGTTTATTTAGTCCAAGCCAATCTATCATTTTAAATAGAATTTTTACTTCCTCATCCTAACCAATCAATATTAGTTCCCTATTTGCGCACATTTTTCATGTGTGTACCTCTGTTTGAACACTTGTCATACTTATCTAAGCGTCTTGACAGCCGTTTCTGTTTACCATCTCCATCCTCAATGTCCGATGCGTGTTTGTAGCTCAAACAAAGTAGGAAACGCCAACAAAAACAGTTGGCGGGGAAATCGGCGGAATCTAGGCAGCTGAGGAAATTTTCCACCCTTCTATGCGATTCTCAACAACTTTACTTGTGTAGTTCTTTAAAAGAGTCCACTGCAATACAAAGTTTTCAGCCTCCCTTTGTCGCCCTTGAAGTCAGTAAAGCGGAAGTTATAAAGGGTTTATACAAACAACACACAATATTATTAAAATTTCCATTTCCATTGTAATAAAGTCCAACAATTACAATTTAATTATTCCCAATTGCCATTGTTAAATGGGTTAACTATTTATTGTCGGAACAATCTCTTCATCACCGCCATCATATATTAACATTCGTCCCATTTGGAAAGCGGGTAATTGCTGGCACTTAATTAGTGAAAGTCAATCGATATGCAAGACGATTGGCATAAATATTTAATGCCACCGGCATATACTACATTGGCAATTGTTAAGCAATTAGTCATGGTCAGGTCAGTGGAAGATGTGCATTATTCGAAATCTTAAACACAAGAATCGTTCGAATTTCGATTGATTTTGCAATGCAGGGCGAGCAGCGCGTTTGGATAGCCGCTTGACTCATTCCGCGACTTACAGGTGAATCATTATTTTGTGTACTGGATATCGACAGTTTCAAGCTGAGCTTCTCCACCCCTCGCACTCCCCCTCCCGATCTTCTTTTATGGGCTAACCACCATTAAGAGACCGGCACAATAATAACGAGAGGGAAAGAGCCAAACGATAATAAAGCAAAAGTCTGTAACTTTTCGTCTCTTTGTGTTATAAAGCACCAAAAACTGGTTTCATGCCAACTCTGGTTGCCTTGGAGAGAGCGAGACCGAGCGAAAGCTTAGAACAAAATCGAAAAGAATCACGATCATGCCCAAGAAGAAGAAGAAGTAGAAGAATCGCTAAGAAACAGGCAGCAGAAAAAGAAAAGGGAAGACTAGTCTAAGCTTGTGTGGCGAAGGGGGGTTTTAGGGGGAGGGTGGGGCATGGGCACTGAGCCGAGATTTGATTTTGGCCCGCATTAAGGAAAAAAACCTGTCGCCCTCGCTGCCAACGTCGCTGCCGACTGAATTCGTCGAGCAGCAACACAAAAACAAAACAAACAGGTTGTTCTTTGGCGTTTTTGCTTTGTTGTCTACAAAAATATTTCTGAAAACATCAGAAGAAGCAGCGAACGGAGCGCGTATTTATCGCATCGGGAATATACTATACACACATTATATATATATATATATATATATATATATATATACGGGGTGTATATGAGCGAGATGCGCTGAGATATATACGTATAAACGACATTTATTGCATTTTTGTTGTCTTGTTGTTTGCTGCTGATGTTCTCTGTTGCGTTGCCTTTTTTATTATTTTGCTCATTTTACTTTTTTCTGCGGTTTTCCCAGTTTTTGTTCTGCTTCTGGGGCTTGAGCTGGAGTACAAAAGGCATTAAAAAAGAGTCGGAAAGCTAAACGCGCAGAATCAGATACCTTTACCTTTCTCCTGCTCCCCTCACTCACCCTTTTCCTCTACTTTTCGCCTAAGCGCTAGAAGGGGTAAAAATAAGAACAAAACAAAACGGAAAATTCTTCTTCCAGCTAAAAAAATTTGTTACGCCTTGAGTGATGGATGAACAGCGGCGGATGAGGGGGGCTATGAAGGGAAGGGTGGCATACACCTCTATTTATAGAATCATAGAATACATAATGGGAATTTGAACAGTCAACAGGTTGGGAGTTCTAAAGTGTACTTCCCATCACGTTCACTTGGGTGCCATGAGAGTTTTGAGTCTAAAAACAAGGTCTGATAATATCTGAATTGGATCTACGGTCAATTAACTCAAAACAATCGTTAATAAAGTCTAAAAATGTACTTAGCTCAGTGAAATCAATACAAGTTTAAAGGAAAATATTTCCAAAGACTGTTAAATTACAAATTTATGGCAAATATTCTTTGAAAACCCACTCGATCTAATATTTTGATTTAAATCTATTACCATATGTTCAAGCGCAAAATGATTCGAACAGTATAGAACTGCCATTAATTGTAGCTTTAACCCAAGTTGACCCCAAAAGCTTGGCTGACCCCTGAATGTTAGAGGGATATCCTGCTGGAACGTTTCCACTCGTACAAAAGTATGTCAATGACTGGCACGCGACCAGCGATTGTCAGGAGTCCGCGCCTCTTCCCATACCCTTCCCATATCCTTTCCCTACCCACAGACTGCCCCAAAACAACGTTCTCCAATGCAATAAAGTTTATGAACAGTGCGACAGCGCCAACAATTGTTGTACACGCTACTGAAATCGGTGGGTGGTGGACATTTAAGCCCCCTTCTCTTGTAGAGCGAAAACAATTAAACATCCGCCATCGGCTTGTCCAGTAGGAATAATAGGCCCACAAACACAAATCGCCATCAGGGCACTCTCACACACAAAAACAAGTACGAACACTCCTGAGAGCGGATCCTTTTAATTTCCTGCTGTTATTTTCCTGCACGTAGAGCCAGCGCCGCGTGATTTCCATTTGCTGTGGATTCCAAATGGAAAAGGGAGTAATAACATGTGGGCGGTTGAAGAAACATATGCGACACATTCCCATAAACCCCTACCAAGAAAGAAAAGAAAACCAAATGATAATGGGCCTGAGGCCACCCAAAAGGCTTCAACTAATGTTCTGTGAAAGAAAAATAGCGAAACTGCCAAAGAGGAGCAAAAAGAGAGCCAGTTGTAGAGAAAAACCTCGTTCCTTAATGATGGTCATCATTGAAGACTATGTCTTCCAGCTCGCATCTAACTTAACATTTTACTTTAAACACCGCAACAATCCGGATCAGTAATAATATATATTAATATATTAATTAAAACGGTCTAAAGATCATTTGATGACATAAAATTCTAACTTGTTTGGGTTTTTTAATATCCAATAATAAATACTTGGACCATATTTTCAAAGCTGGTAAAAGTCAGTAGAACTAAATTAAAATAATCAAATTGATTATAAATTATTTAAAATGCTCTCGAGGGGAAAACTTTTAAGAAACCACCCTAACAAAACACATAACTCTGGGGTTGACCTTCTTTCTTTTCTCTCAGTTGTTTTTTTCTTTCTTGTGATTTCTGATTGAGATTGAGGTCTGTGCAAACAAACCAGACTCAAGAGTGGCCAAAATAAAACTTTACATATGTGCGTATACGTGATAAATTCGCACATGTGTACATATATATGGTAAGCCGCTGACAACTTAACGGTTGTTCCTCTCCAATATCTACCTATCTCTGTCTCCCACTACCAATAACAACAAAACTTAACCCAAAACAGGTTGAGCTTTACTTTCCGCGAATTCAGTTGGCTGTGTTTTTTACGGTTGACTTTATTAAGTTTGTGGTTTTCTTTTGAAGTTTGCTGATTTGGATAAACATGAAAAATGGTGCCATTCAATTGACACACATCCAATACTTCGCGTAAGACAAAACCAAAATAAAAAAACAGGTGGAGTTTGGATCAATCGGTGCAAGTGAATCATAAAAAAAAACGTTTTCTTCACTATAAACTACGTTGAATATCTCATTATGTTACGCTTATAACAATGAATTTCTACTAAAAAAGCATTATCCACTTTTCATAAGCCGGCTATGACATGGAACCCACATTTCCAAAAAAGCTTTTCCAACTTTTTCCATCGCTATCCTTTCAGCTGCTCGCATTCCCAGGGATATATATTCCACATGGATCCTCCAGTGTTTCCCAAGAATAATTTCCATGTTCTATTCCACTCTATCGGCCACTGTTTTTTTCACACAAAATCAATTAGCAATAAAAGCAAACCAAAAAAAATTATAGAAACTTTTTAATGCCTTGGGCCGAAAGAGATTTATAGCATTTGGCAATGGCCCGTTTTCGGCTTTTTCGGAGCACTTAAACCGCAAATCTGTGCCAGGGCACGCGTTTCAATTAATAGCCTAGCAAATTAATAAATAAAAGATTGCAAGCGATAATTTAGAACTTAGGGTATTTTAGAAAATCACACCAGTAATACAGCCTTGAAGCATCAAACAGCTATCAATATATATAAGAATGTATATGTATTACGAGACAAGAGGAAAAAAACCCCAAGCGAAGCGTCACCGTTCGCCCAATGTTTAGGACAACTGGTTGAGGTTGATTGGCCCGGCTCAAAAAATGCGCTTTAATCATTTCCTTTTCCGGTTAAGCGGCGTCTCTCTCTTTCCATTCTACGCCGTCTACGATTTGCATTTATAATCGATAATAAAATTTGCATATGTGGATCTGACTGATTGCCTGACCTTTTCGGCTGAGAAGAAGACTTTAATGTGACTTCTTTTCGGCAGAATGACAAAGTAACGTGACAAACAAATGTTCAAAGATAACATCATAGGAAAGCATGCGAAAACTTCCCTATCCACCATAATTATCGACCTTGATCACTCATCGTTTTTACAAAAAGAAATGTATTTGCTTGGCAGAGATTTGACCAACGACTATTTTCGAGAAAATGTGCCCAAAATATCTAACATTAAAAGGGCATTTGCTGTCAATTTTTGGCATTAGTCATAAATTTTATTATTTATTTGGAAAAAAGTCAGTGCCGAGGTTATAACCATAAAAGTCAGACGACGCCACACACCTCTTGCCCACTAAAAAAAAAAAAAACACTGAGTCAAGTTGAACAAAACATTTCATGTCTGAAGCTTGGGTATGTATTACAAATGCCTTTGCGTTGCTCGGCTAATCAACAACAACAATAAAATTGTAGCATCTACTAGGAAAATAGTGGAAAGTCATGGAAAATCTTCGACATCGTCAACGTCTACGACAATAGTCTGCGAAAGTGTTGACAGCTTGACTTTGTGGCCGGCCTGTGAAAGTACACAAACGCGGCGAAAAAGGGGGGTAAAACTCGTTCCAATCTCAACTGCTATATGGCAGGCTACTACTAATTGCACATGCACATGCACGGAACGGAGTAGGGTGAGTAGGGGGTTTTGGTCTCGGGCGGTCAGGAAAGCCATCCAGAAGACGAGTGACAAGATAAGGCACTCAAAGCAATTGCCACAAGAGCGCTTACAATGGCACCTGTTTGCCATTCCCCGTTCCCCGGGGAAAACTGCCGTCTAGGGGTTGGGAAAACGGGGGTGGTGCACTGTCTCATGACCCACTGGTCTGCACCCATCGATTCGGTCGGCCCCCAGCCGAGGTTACATTGAACCTTGTTGAATGGGAGTTTTACGTGGTTGCATGTTACACTTTGAAATCAGTTATGATGTGCAATGAACAGTGTGATAAGGGATGGTTGATGTTTTTTAATTGTATGAAATTAGCTAGAGGCATTGTAATTTTTGAGGTTTTAATTTCAATAGTTGTAAATATATAGCATTTCTATATAGGCTTGGCAGATAAAATAAAAATAACTTCTTAGGTATTCCTTCTTCTAAAGTTATCATTATTAATATAAGTTTTTAACTCTCAAAAGTCACCAAAAAAGGGACATAAACAACTTCCGAGTGTCATATAATGATATAAATTCGGCCATTAAGCACAGAACATCGAAATGTGAGTGCAGCGAGGAGGAGCCAGTCGAAAAACATTGGAATCTCGGAATACTCAACGTGGTAGCCGGCATGGGTCGCAAAACATTCGGCCCCCATGTATAGACATACATGTGTCTATATATTTGCATAAAATCGCATTAAAATTTGCCATTTTGCCAACTTTAATGTACCATAAAACACAAACAACAGCGGCGAAGACGATGACGATGACGATGTAGACGCCATAGGAAACAAGTAACTTTTTTGTGTTGTTTGCTTAGTGTCCAGAAAGTGTAGCAAAGGAGAAATAGCGAATAATTTAATGTGCAAAAAGTAGCGAAAGGGACGCGAGGAACGAGAACAAAATAAGAAAGAGCCAAGTCGCAACTTTAACCAGTCCCGCCCAGGAAACGAGGGTCAACGGGTGGCGGCGTGGTAGAGGCGACGGGGGCCAGAGTCAAATTAATTGTGGGAGAGTCTAACTAATGTCGTGGACTTTGCTTTAGAGCTGGAGCCAGAACCCAAGCCACGCTGTTACCTAATGCCTCATTAGGCGCCCAAAATAGGACAACAAAAAATTAAGAACCCAACGCATCGAAGGACTCGCTTTATATTCATTAAATATGTTTTGTCCCAAATTAAGTAAGGAACACTACAGTGTAATAAAACCTATCAAGCACAAACTTAACAACCTCTACTTTCAAGTAAGGTCTCGATCCTCGATTTATTTAATTAATAAAGCTAACCAAATTAATAAATTGTCAATGAAAACTTAATTTGGTAAATAACCAAAAAGAAAATCGTTGACTTAAAAAGATAACAAAACCTATGAAAATCTCAGGATTCCATTCAATAAAAAGACTAGTGCTAGAGCAGAATTAAAAAAAAACCAGGAATGACAATATATTTAAAGAATGGAAATAAGAGTGATTTCAAAAAAGTCAATACATTTTTCGATTCCCAGTTGCACTTGTAGAACTTCTTCTCCACCTCCTTTCAATTGATAATATTTTATCGAAATGTTCTCAACCCAACTTCCGTCATTTTACAAATCAAATTTGTTTACACCGATTTAAACCTCATCAACAGCATACTTGCGTAAAATAGAGTAAATCGGCTGTTTGAGGACAATCAATACCCACTTGAACATATGCGAGTGAATTTATGGATATTCATGCCAATTACGCAGTCAAGTGCTTGCCTAGACCATTATAAATCCCCCTGCATCGATGAGCTGTGGTGCCCTAGCGATATATATTTATTAATGTTTACGCAGGCAAAATTTACAATTTTCAGCGTTCACTCTTTAATTGGCCGTCTGTCAGTTGTCATGACAATAATTAATGTACTACCAATCGAACGTCCATCCCCGAACATGTGTATCATTCTGGGACATCATAATGCGTGTATCGGCTATCTGAGTGTACATCCATTCTTATGCTATATGTACCCATATATTTCTATGCTATGTGTATCTTGGCATTGAAAAGGCCAAATGGTAATGTAGTTTTCATTTCGGCTGGACGAAATAGAATTGGAAATTGACTTTGCTCACACACGGGGTGACAAGTGAGCCAAGACAAACACATTAGGGTCGAAAAAATACGAAAATGTTTTTCTTTTCAATTGGCGAACTTGTTGCTCAATTCACATCTATCGCTAAGCAGTTGACCACAAAATGTTGCAATGGAAATCGAGTCAGTTGGTTCTATTGGAGTCCCAGGTGCCCACACTCACCATATGCATCGATATAGTGCGCCAGTTCTGCTACTAATCCACAAGTATCCATGGGCTCACTGTGTTCTTGAATGGGAGATATTCCAGTTGCCGAAGCACGAATTGGAATTTTGGTAAATATCTTTTCACTTTTTAAATGTAACGGGGATCCAGAGCACAAATCCCTCACTCACACACTCGCGCACTATCTTCGAGATAATAATAATTTTGGGGATGCGATGGTGATGTTGACTCCGTCTCCTTGATTTGGGGTGGGGGACGTTCCACAGACGGCGACTAGACGCGAGTCTAAGCGTCTGTCCGTCGCTCTGTTTTGTTGATGTTAGATTTCGAGTTCTGTTTGTTTCGATTTCCGTTTGTTCTTGCTCTCACCGTCGAATTGCTTTGGGAATATTTTCCTTTTTACATTTCGAGCTCTTCGAATTTCTTCACCCGCGATTTGCACTATGCAGCCACTATATAATATCTGTACAAATATGAATATATGCTCTCGATTTGCGTTATTTAAAGAACTATTTCCTCCGCCTTCTTCTTCACTACTTATTTTTCCTATTTTCTGGGGTTCAGCTACAATGCATTTGCACTTTATTTCAATTTTTGCCGTCGAATTGCACTTGTTGTTTTTGTTGTTGATGAGGGGGGGATTGGTATTATTTGGGACTTTCTAACAATTTCTCATCAATAGAGGTGTGTGTGTGTATATAGGCGATTTAAATATGTATTATTTATTTGGTTGCAACATTTTGGGTTTTTGTTTTAAAACGTTCGGTGTTTTCTGGGGAAACCGTTCTGGTTGCTTTTGTGTTTCGAACTGTGTGTGCTGTGTTTTGTATCTTGTAGTTAGACGAACGCGATCGGGCGAACAACCGTTAACAACAAAGTCCAAAAAAATACTAAATCAATGAGCGAAACGAGCAGAATGTTAAACGCGAAATTCTCCCAGTGGCAAACCAAAACCACCTCCAAGTCGTCGGCGTCGCTCGGTCGATGAGCGAACTCACCACATACTCTCGCTCGCACGCACACCAACGCGCGGAGAGAGGGTCGAAAACGGAATCGGCACTAAAGTTAAATGTGAAGCGCAGACAGCAGTCACTCACACAGAAGCACAGACACACTGAGCGAGCGGCTTGAATGAAAAATGCCGATGCAATCGTGAGATACTCTTTGTTCGCTCTCCAAAACGTATCTGTGTATCCATGAGTACTTATATCTGTGAGTTGTGAGCGAACGTATTTAGGAGTGTATGCGTGAGCAGCCCACATTATAGGCGTGTGTGAGTGCCTTCGTCGCTTTCATTTCTCGCTGCCTTTATTTTCGGTTTCCTACACTTATTTGTTGTGTTTTTTTTCGTTGATTTTTTGTCGCTACTTTCGGGTGCACAAGTGCAAATTCACACGTACATTCAAAATGTACGCGCACAGTGGGACAAAAAGCTGCGAAACGAGATGGAAAATGTATGAATTGGAAATCCAGCAATGTACAAATGCCGTACGAGTTTTGTTTGTTTCTTAATTTTTTTTTAATTTATTTAGTATGATTAATAGAATGTAAGGAAAGCGAGATGTTTCTTTAAAGCTTTTACATATTTATCTGAATCACCTGATCCTGGTGATTGTTCACATATTGCTTTCACTTCCAGACGACTGATTACAGTTTTAGGAAAGAAGTGGTGCCCCCGCTATGCACATGAGGTGTTAAGAAAGTTAGCTTACTTGGCTATTCTAAACGCAATCCCGTCAATCCCATACTGAAATCTGAATTTAAACATATTTAAACACAATTGTCCGTCATTTTACAAGACAAAAAGTAAAAGTATTACAAATATTCTCAGTTTTCAAAGATACCCAAAAATGGAATTCCAGAGCAAACGTTGATCTTTCGAAGCAGAGGTCTGATCTTGAAAGCAATGCAAACGTTTCACCTGACCAAAAATACATTCCCACGTTTGCTTAATGAGTAATAGATCGAACCATGATCGAACCTCACTAAGTTCTCCGTAGGCCTTAACAAATTGGACAGTTTCCAATTCGTTGCAAACGGAAACCAACCAAAGGCGGCTATAATGTAGACACCAGGAATCGAACGAGAATATTGACACTGCTGAGACGTAATTGATGGAAAGGCAAGAAGATCAGCAGGGCAAACAAAACGCCGAGCAAACTAACACAAATCATGCAACAGCCACAGAAGTATCTATGAAGTACGTATACATATACACGTAACGCCGCCGTCTGTTGGGCGGCGTATAAATTGCACATTTCGAATACATTGTGGTTAAAAAGTAAGCGCAAAGCGAATCGAGATACTCAGATACAGATACGCACACATTGCTGCAGATAATTGTTCGTACCCCCATCCCCGCCACCGGACCCCCACCACCGGTACGTGTTTATTGAACGTATATGTGTGCGTTGAGTTGACGCTGGGCAAGTTCAAGTGTAGAATGCAATAGAGAATTGCATTGGCCAGAGCGAGAGAGCGAACTCCGACAGAGAGCTGCTTTATCGCTCTCTACGCATACGCATAGAAAAGCCGGCTAAATGCAAGGGCAATAGTGCAGGGGTGTGGGTTTGTGGGGGTGGTGATGGTGATGGATAGTGATGGTGATGGTGAGCATGTGGTGAGTTTCGCTCTGTTTGGGGTTGGCTAGACACATTGAACCACAAAAGTTCAAGATGAAAACACAAAATATCAACAATGACAGCTGAGTAGTGGGAACGACATGGTTGTGGGGAGGGGTTGCGGGGGTGTACTGGGGTCTCTCTCGCTCTTTGTCTCTCTATTTGTTCGGGTGCGGGGGGACACCAATACAAACACAGCTGCCTTCCATGACTGCGTCTATGATGCCTTTTCTTCTCATTCGCCCCCCTCTCCTCATTCTCATTCTTCTCCACCCCCTCCCTTCTTGGCCGACTGCCAAACGACTCTCAGTTCAGTAGTACACTGGAGCAATTGCTTAGAGTATGGGTGCAACATGTATCTGTGTCTAGCTATATGTATCTGTGTATTTAAATGTGTGGGTGAGAGAGTTTGTCTAGCTGCGGGGGTGAGGAAGGGAGCCGACCGAAGTCATGTGCATGCCGTTTGTTGGGGTAGTTCGCCGGCAAGTAAAATAAATGTAAAAGAACCGATATATATATAGAGCCATATAGTAAAAACTTGCATCAGTCGTCATACACAGACATAAACATTACGGAAAGAAAAGGGGATTTATCTTCACTATTAGAAAAGAAAGTAGTAAAGCAGTCGCAAAATCCTAGTTTTTAGAATAATGTGATCTCGGTTGTTTTGTAACTATTATTGAGAAACAACACTTTTTAATGTCTTAGTTATCTAAGTTATGACTTTTCTGTAAGTACACCTCAAAAATGCCTTAAACTGCAACACGGCTCCTTAGGTACAGCTTTAAACCTATTAGTCCATTACGTGCAATAACAGCATTTTAAGTCAAGAACACGTTCTCATAAGATAAGATAAGATAGTTTTCCGGCATCCAATTGGCATTAGTTAGCTCTAGGTCGGAACTAGTTCAATCTAATACTATTTATCCCATGGGATAACACCTTTAAAACCGAAACCTACAGTTGTTGCAGCGCTCAGATACATAATGTATCTGTGCACCTCTCTCCAGCCATCTGGTCTATGTGTGTGTGTGTGTGTATCTCCGGGCAATTGGCGAGCGAGATAGCTGGCTAGAAAAAAACAACAACAAAGGAGAAAAACTTGTCTACATGCCTGTCGCACAAGCTGCAAAATTTATGCGAAGACACACAAATCCACTGAACGAGAGACCGAGAACTCAGCCGATGGTTGTTGTTGCTGCAGTTGTTGTTGCTTTTATTATTGTTGTCGTTGTCGTTGTCGGTGCCTGGTGTTTTTGTTTTTTGTCCATAGACAGGCTGCACCAATCTGCTCCACAACACCCTGCCCCGCACCAGCAGCTCGAACCTTGTAGATGCATAAAACGCCGGCAGTGGCACACAGAGAAAAACATTTTGATTCAATCAAAACCATAACAAAAACTCTTTTATTTTATCTAACCAATGAAATCTACTGCTTATGTTAGATAGTTATGAAAACTGTGACGCTTTCCCTAAAAACTTATTTTATTAGAAATTATTTAATTTTGTTAATCTATTAATGTGTAGATTTAAGTATTTTTTTACCGTGCTCGGACATAATTTTATTTTGTTGAATTTTCTTTGCCAGTCTGGTTTGCCTTGTTTGGCTTGGTTTGCTTCGCCTCGGATCGGATCGGTTCGGTTTGGCTTTTGGTATGATTTTGACTTTGAATCGGGTGCCACACAGAGACAGAGGGCGGGCCAAGGAAGGAGGCAAAGTCAGGTTTAATGTCGTTCAGTGGCGCGGCGACGTTTTGCAGTTGAGGTAGTCAAAGCCACGAGGCAAAGATGGGGGGTATAGGTATAGCCAGTATTTGGAGGGGGAGGAACGGGCGGACGTTCGGTTGGGCGACTGACGACGACATCAAAAGTGGGCTGAGGCCGCTCGTGGGCAAAAAGGAACACAGGGCACAAGACACCGCGCGACTGTGGGCAAATAGTCAAACATTGGTGGTTGTTTACCGATAAGCGTCTATGAATGGGTAATGTGGAGTAGTCGGTGGACCGAAGGAGAGGCAGCGCCATAGTTGTCCGGCCGGAGCGGACTGTATGTGCTGCTATATAGGTACATGGCGCTGTCGCAAATGGGTGGTGAGAAGGTCGTGTCCAGGCACAGTGGTTTTAGTCCAGCTGATGCTTTTCTTATAAAATAAGTTATTTAGCTCAACAGATTGCACTCTCTTGCTCCATTAAAAAAAAATACCCTTTTCCCAAAAAAAAAATTATTATATTATAAATTTTAAATATTTGTTATAAAAACAAAACTCTACTACCATTAATTATATATATACATATATAATTATTATTCAATACTTAATAATAATAGGCTTTATAAGCATTATAATTTATTTGTAGATCGTTGGAAATTTTTTTTACATCGAAAGATATCTTTATTATAAGTTTATTTTTAACCAATAGCTTTGAGTCCCGAAATTATAGTTTTATATCTTGATTTTTGCCATTGACAATAGCAACAATAAAAAAAAATTATTATTTAATTGTTAAGACGTTGATTTTTTTATCACGGCCTTATACATTTAAAAATAATTTTTTTTAACTGAAAGATACCTATCCCACAGAACATTATCTGTAATGTCAATAAGCATATCTTCAAGTCGTTTACTGTGAACAATGTCCCTAATGCATTTCTCTTATCAATACCATTTTTTTTTGGTCTCCATCCGGAGGATCCACTCAATTGACCGCCAGTTCGTTTCTTTTATACTTTGAATTTTTTTATGAGCTTGCATTAGGTTCACTTTAATAAATTGTGACTTCTGTCTTTCTTTTAAATGATTTTCTTTCTGCATATTGACATTTCAATTGGTTTTTATCAGCGCAATTTATTTTTATGAATTTTTTTATGTCACTGGTCTCTTGGAAAAAGAAGGAGGTTGGCTTGTTAAAAACATAATATGAAATTAATATGTAAACATTTTTATTATATCCCTTTCGTAAAGATATTACTTTATGAAACTCTAAAAACTAAATAAATATTTTGCCGCAATCGCCCAGTCAAGATTTTTTTTATTTTGTTATTGATTCAAATGCTGGCCGAATCAAAGGCAAAATTTCGAAATTTTACGAATTTATTTCTATGAGTGTATATTTACCCAATTGAGAACCAACACAGAAATAGGAGTAGAAACTCACCTGAAAAGATAAAAAAACGATAAATTTGTTAATTAGCGTATGATGAAAATATATCACATTTTGTATTTAATGATTTTCAATTCAACCTAACGAAGGCCATTTCTGATTTCCAGATTTCATTAACCGACTCTATTCATTGACAAAAAATTAGCAACAATTCTCAACTTAACTTTCCGCTTAACACATATTCAACAACGCAACTGTCTTTTGTTTTTGCCTTATTTTTGTCGTCATATTTTTTTTTCACATTTTTGTTGGGTGCGGAAAAACCTTGACTGAGTTAAGCGTTTCACGCTTGCCAAGTGTGCAATTTCCCTAACTCAGACAGAGTCTGACTAATTTGCATTTTTGAAATGCAGGAAGGCTGTGGAGAGTTGAATTCACTTTTGAGAGGTATTGAGGACTGGATTGAGGTATTATCCAGACTACAGGCTTCAGTCAATCTAACTCTGAGCAGAGCACATAAATCTTTATTATTCGGCCCGCGCAAGCGTCGGGACGTAAATATGAATGCAAAAGGCAATTGAATTTGAAAAATTGTGAACCGACACTTGACGGGCTGTCTACAAAAATAAAAAGTTAAATTAAATATATACATAATGCCAACAAAACGTCAGAGGTTGATGGAGGGGGGACGGACTGTCTGCGTCCCAAAAATATTTGTTCCACAATTTGATTTGATTATTCAATTCGAGCTTCAGACGACCAAATTGTTTGCAGCTATAGACTTCTTTTCATGTGACAAAGTCAAGAAAAAATTGACAAGTTGTAACTTAAAACTTACAATTTTATAAATTGTCCATATTCGACCACCGAATTTATTTCTTCAAAATACTTAATTTGATCATATCGTTGTATCAAAAGTTGCAAGCTTACAAGTTTGCTTTATACTTTTAGCTTTTTATTAAAGTTATATTTCGAAACGAAGAAATATACCTAAGTAATTTAACAAATTGTTTTCAAATTAAATGCTGTAGATTACTTTAGCAGATTGCACTATGGCCTCGTAATTCATGTTGCATGCGAATATTATAATATTTTGTTATTTATGTTGTCGTGCGTGACATTATTTCATTCTATGTGACAATTTGAGGCGTTGCTGGCATTCGAATACCCACAAATGAGTTCCTAATCCTCCAGGGTGCCAACGATTCTGATCGTAATGCCCACTGACAGCCAGTCCCCTAGATTGCATACTAAGCAGAGGACCAGCTGTCTGTGATGGGCGTGCCCTTGTCCCGCCAGTTATCGATAGCGATTTCCTGCACAGTTAAATAGAAACGCAATACGGCCAAAACAAAAATTCATCAGCATTCAGAGGGTGAGGGCTGTGGGCTGGGGGCTGGTGGAACTGAGCACTTGTTGCCGCCGCAAATTCCAACTTATTTCAGTTGTCTTACTGGCTTAGCTGTAATTGGAGGAGGAGCGTGGTGTAAGTACAACACGCGCTGCTATTTTTTTCCGGGGGTTGGGCAACTGATGCTCCAGTAAGCAGCTGACACTGCGTTGGCCGATGAAAAGCTTCTGGTTACAGAAATAGCCACGCACTTGCCACAATACAGTCTGCGTTTTACTCAATTGGAGCCCCTATGCACCCACCGACCCACAGGCCAACCCTCGAACTAAAGCAAACTTGTGTAAATTATTTTTAAATTGCACATATTTAATCAAGTGTGAAGTCTGCTGCGTTGCTGTCGCAGCACTTTGTATGCATGTCAAACAATTAATTAGTGCACAATCCACTCACTGTTTGGTTTTTTCGTTAAAGTTGTTTTCTTATTCCAAAGTTGATTTGCCTTGAACTTGAATTCTTTGGGGGTGGTTTGCTAAGTATATTAGTTCTTTGCTTAGATAGATTTTAAAACTACTGTTGTTAGTTCAAAATAAATTACCAAAACAGTGGATTTTAATTTTTGGGCTTTATCTAGGTATAGTTATTTACCAAATCGACATTTTAATATTCGTTTTTTCCATCTGCATTAATGAACAATGAACGCGATTTATTTCAAATTCCAGCGATCTGTCACCAGCAACTAATTTAGGCAGCCATATGTCGCATTTGCACTCTTAAAATGCATACACACATTCACAAGTAGGTATTTTATGTGAATAATCGCTCGCCCACCGAAAGTTCATTGTACGAGCCACGACGCAGTTGCTGCGGTTCTTACTCATTTTGGTTTCTGGCTTAGCGCCGAGTTTTACCTAATTAAGTCAACAAAGTGGAAACCCCCAGACAGACACACGCACATTCACGCTGCCGACAATATAATTAATACCTTTGAAAATGAAAAATTAAAGCTTGGAGTGAGAAAGGTCGCACAAAAATATCCTTGCTAAATTATTTGTTTAGCGAGTTTCCAACATACTGACAAATTAAAATTGGTTTAAGATTACCAATAGTCTGGTTAATAAATACTTAAAATAAAAATAAATTGGATGTAAATTATCTTTTGTAGGTTTTATTATCTTAATTTGGTTTTTTATACTTAACGTTCGAAATTTTAATATACGAACAGAAAAAAACTTTTGTCGAAATTCGATATACCTTTACTTTTAGAGTATCAAAACCAACCGTTACCGTCCCTCTTTTAAAAGTAGAAAATCGAATCAAATACAATTATCTAGCCACCTATAACATAACAAAATTAAATCTAATTTCATAGATAGACAAATTAACAAAATTATACCAACATTTTAAAAGAACTCTAAAGGGAGCATTGTCTGTGTGGACGAGAGATATTTTAAATAATGATGAAGTCAATTTGCCAATGAATTAAAATAATTTATTATGGGATGAACTGATAATAAAATATAAAATTTGTTTTTTAAACAATCTGAACATGATTGTGTTTTAATTTTGTTACAAGCAAAACAACACCACCCCTAATCTAAATTTTTTTTTCACGATATTGATTTTGAAAATTCTTTAAATATATACGATACGTGCTTGTTGACCTTTCCCTGCAATTATAAATTATTCGATTCAAGCAGGCTTCGAGAACAGTTTCATGGGAGGACTTCGACTTGTTAAAATTCATACGTGATTTCACGATCATTATCACAAGCAAACTCAACATAAACACGAGAATTTCTAAGTATGGAAAACTTAACATTAGGGGGACTGCTCGAATTCGAGGGCGGCAAAGACGAGAGCTGCAGCGGTAGAAATTCCTTTGACATGTACGTGAACTTCCTGTGGATCTTCGTCGGCATTTACGTCCTGTCCCAGCTGAACAAACTGTCTGAGCGCCTCCTTGGCCAGCGGCTACTCGGCTTGAAGCAATGGTGCGATGTCCGCTCAATCAAAAACGAATGGGAGCTGACCCTGCAGCTTTACGAGAAGGACAAGCGCCAGATGGACGCACAGGTGCGGGAGCTGCGCCAAAAGAACCTCAATATGGAGCGCGTGATAAACGATTTGCGCGACTGCAACATACACCTGATCAGCGAGAACTTTATGCGATCCGTGATGCAGGAACAGGTTAACACAAAAATAGTGCTTTGTGAGATAAGAATCAATTGATTTTACTCACAGAAATATATCCTTTCTAACATTTAAAACGAATATGCAAAACTTTATTTATTGTATATTTTAAGACGCAAACAATACCTTTAATGATAAAAATCCTTCATTTAAAGAGTTAAAAAAAAATTCTGTGAAATAGATCAAATTGACCTCGGGACAAGCCCAATTTATATATAATCTAATGTTTTTTTTTTGCGCAGAAGCCAAGACCAGCCCAGTCCAACATCTACATCACCAACAGCCACTTCCACCTCACACGACAGGTGTTCGTGAACAAGAGTCTCGATGTGCATAACGCCGGCAGAGCGGATCCCGACTCCATGGACTCGATGGCGACTGGGGAGGGACTGAATGTCTGGCTGCAGTACCTAAAGATGCGAAAGTACTATGTGGGCCCGATTGCCGATCCAAATTTGATAGCTCCCAGCAGCCCCGAGCATATGCTACCCATTGTTATGACAACCGAGCAGTTGGCCAGGTTGCAGGGTAAGAAGTTATGATACATTTGTTAGTTGGCAAGCATTCAACGACTTTTTACTTTCAGGCATGATCTAGTTGATTTAACTTTAAACGCATTACAAATAGCAATTGTTGTTGTTATATTAATCAAAATACAAAAAAAAACATAAAAATATAGATATATATATATTTAAAATTGTTTGGTCATTAAATCATTTCAATGAATTGAAAGTAATGAGAATAATGCTAAATATGGGATAAAGATATTGCGAGCTTTTCAATTATTGTTGCAAGAAAGAAATACTTGAAAACTAATAATAATAATCAATTTTATATATCTTAATATAGAAGTAGAAACCATAGTCAACTTTTGTGATAGATTTTCAATCCATAATTGTGTAAAATAACCTATAAAATGTATAAACGAAATAAAACTTGAATATCTTTTTGACACATTTTAAACGGAAATGTCAACTACTCTAGACAGTTGATATATTTTCTTTGCATTTCAAATTCAATTTCCGTTAAGTGCTGCGGAGCAAGCCAAATTGTTATTATTTGCCTATCCATCTACCACCCACCACTTCTTCTTTCGCAGTCTTCGTGTCAACATCTGGCGGAAACGAAATAAAATAAATGCAAAATATGCCAGTTTGCCAGTCAGTCGGTCGTCTGTTTGTTCCAACTGGAACTGCTAAGACGATGACTTATCAAGGCAGAATTAAGCGATTGCTTTCTTCAGCTCTCTTCCCACATTCTACCGCTCTGCCGGCACTCTCCATTTTATTTTCTTTTGCCTTGGGGTCAGTGGCAGTTATCGTTGCAATTTTGTAATCAGTTGCCGGCTCAAGGTTAAATGCTTGCGGGCACAGTGGGACAAAGTCTGTGGGTGCGGGGTCCTTTTCACCTCACATGTTTTGCCTTTCCCCCGATTTCTGAATTTTGTTTACCCATATCGAGAATCGCCATATTTGATTTACATTTGTTCGAGTGTACCACCGTTGTGGTTTTTTTTTTTGCTTAGCGGCTACTTTGTGGGTCATTTGCCTGTCTGGCGGCTCATGAGTATACATATGCATGTGCACACTTGGAACTCGTATCGGATTTTTTCGTTTTTTATTTGCGATTGTCACTTTGTTGATTTAGATTTATGGCCATTTAAATGCAATTTCATTGTATTTTCTGGATCAGTATTGTGTACTGAATTGGGTCTTCTCCCTCCATCCCTCTACATTCACATTTTCTGTTTTTACTGTCTGCTTTGACAATGATGACGCTGATGAAGCCTAAATCGATTAGCGGCGATTGCTGTATATGGAATTGAACTGATGAAGTCAGTGAACTAATACAAAAATGTTGTTTTTGCTAGTATACATTTCTTATCTGGTTTCAAGCAAATTATAACGAATTTTATATGTCACTTCACATCATTCAAAATCAAATAAATTTAAATTGAAAAGAGAAAAGAGAAATATTTACGCAAGTGCATTACAAATTAAAACAATATACAAACGAAATTATAATAACTTTAACTTTTATCGATTTAATTACAAAGTTTTTATAAAATAGGTATCATTTTAAACAAAGCCTTTAAAGTTCTGTCTAAAACACATACTGCATTGTATTCCTGTAAAGTCCAATTTGTATTGAAAGTCCAATTTTAACTGAAAATACCTTTAATCCTACTTTTAGCTTACTAAGAAGACGGGAAAACAGCTCTAAGTGTGACAAGGTCTCGTAATCATATCGTAACCAACCAACGTCATTGGAGCACCCGCATCTTGTAATGCTGGCCAACTTTAGCTAAACATTTTAATTGTTTAACGCGTGTTATCAATTCGAGCCAAGTTGGCGGACAGGCCACACCCATAAAAACCTGGTGCAACATGAATGACGCATTACCCGGTGAATATTTCAATGGCTAGCTTCTTATGCCAGACCATCTACGCAAATGGGAGTCGTAAGACGGCAAGTCGCTTATTATAGTTTGTTATTTATAGATCATTCACAATGCGCGGTACTTTACACTTGACCAGCATCGCCTGACATTTGCATAGCTAATTTGTTTACCGCTCAGGCGAAGAATTAGAGTCCGCCAACCGCAAATAATTTCGCACATTAACCAACAGCTTGGGCGTGGAGCTGTGAGGGAGCGTCAGAATAATCTAATCGTTAAATGGCACACTAACCCCAAATAGAAATTGCTCTGCCATTGGCCCCATTCCACTCTCACTGATAAAAATAGTTTACGTTTTATCAAGGTTATTTGCCAAAAAATAGCAAATAGGAAAAAACCAAACAAAAGCGAAAACGAAAGTGGGAGCCAAAGCAAAAACGAGTGCGAGGGTGTGTGAATAGATAGACAGCGCCGCATACAATTGGGAACGACCTTGAGATAATGCCCTCATTTATGCATTTGATATTTGTTTATTTACCGTCAAACAGTAGGTGAAATTGGAATTGGAAATTGGAAAAAATTCTCCGCATGCTGAGCAACACACTTAAAGATAATAGCTTTTTTAAAAGTAAAATTGTTTAAAAAACACTGGAGAGGTGAATAAATGATCACCTAATAATAAACTATAAAACCATTAACTTTGTTTTGGATACACTTGATAAAGAATTGTACTTGTTGAACAACTAATTCCCTTTTTTTTTGCAAAATAAGAAATACTACAGCTTATTTAGAAAATTTACAAAAAACAATTTCGAAGGTTTAACAATAATTAATATAAATCCAAATTCCTTATACAAAATGTTCATCAAATATTTAGAGCATCACGTTTCTGCCTCAAACCCGTTTTGGGTTTTGGATCAATCTCCAAGATCTCAAAAACAAAACTTGAACAAAAAAATCAACCGCAATCAAAATGTGAAAAATAAGGTTAAATTAATACAACCAACAAAATTAAGTTTTGAGCAAAACTGAGTTCGACTACAATGAAATAAAAAAATGTATTACAAAATAAAGAAATAAAAATCACTATTAAACTTATTATTTAACCATATCCGAAAGTAATTACACTTTGTTTCAATAAAAACAATTTTTTTAATAAAACTTAAAAATAAACTAATTTTAAATTTTAAGTTACCACGACACTCCAAATATATATTGTTTGCGCAAATAAATTGTAAAGAATCGACACGTAAATTACAATACAAATTTTTTAATTTTTACAAATAATCTACAGGTTAAAAACGAGCCAAACGAATCTTTCCAATCAAAAGTCCAAAATATAAAAGTATGGAAAGGTCATTGTGCTTAGGTTTTTAGAAGATCATTGACACCTTGCCGATCGTTTATACAGGCACCTCAATATTAGATCAGATTAGGTACCTGGCTTCACAAATCTGTCAAGAACTGGGCCAGCGATCCCCGGCAGGGACCCTAACGAAATGTTTATTTACCCAAAAATTAGGGTCAGGGCTAGAGACGTCGCTATCAAGTGTCGTCTACGTTTTGTTCTCTGGTTGCAAACGTGTATCTGTGTCATGCGAAAGCGAAAAGATATACACACACACACACACAGCCACACACGGACAGTATCAGACGGGAGGGGAGGGGGGCAGCTAGGGGGCCAGTAAGTGTTCATGACTCCCATTCTAATTTCATTTAAATGCCCCGGACATTCAGACGTGCTGCCATCTTGCTCTTGGCCATCGCCCTTCACTCCTCCGCCCCTGTAAACCAGACGAAAATTTCTATATACAAAATTGCAGCCGACGTCGGCCATTTTGTTTTTACTTTTATTTCGTTTGTTTTTTTTTTTTTGGCAAAATTTCATGTTGCCTTTGTATTGCCGAATCGTTGTTTGTGGCTGATGTGACTGTGTCTGCCCTGCGCCTGCCACTGCCCCCTCTCACACCCACTGTACGTGAGTGTTGGATACAGCGGTGACACGCCCCGCATGGCCCCTCACTCAAACACGCCTTCATCATAATCATCGTCATTGTGTCTTGTTTTGTGAAGCGCAAAAACGTGTTGCCATCGTTTTATTTTTATTTTTCACTTTCTATTGATATATTTTACGAACTTTTTTATTTGTTGCTATTGTTGGATAAATATTTGCAATTCTTTCGGTTTGCCTGTCTATGCCAGTACATTTTTGGGTTTTATTATTCTTTGCTGCTGTGCATTTGCAAAAAATTCAAGACAAATAATTGAATTTAAGTGCTCCACAAGTATACAACATATTTATAAGTATGTAAATTGTACCGCTTTATATTATTGAAAATTTCAACCTTTGGTCTATAATAAATTAAGAATATTTTTGACAAAGTAGGGATCGCGTGCAAGAAGAGGGTATTTTAAAGACCGGTTCCCCTTATCAACGAATGGAAATAACAAAGCAAACGTAGAAAAGCTTAAGAATTTTCTAAGCAAACAGCAACTTAAAACGTCACAAAAGCCGATTGGTTGCCAACCGGTCCTGTGGCGCAATGGATAACGCGTCTGACTACGGATCAGAAGATTCCAGGTTCGACTCCTGGCAGGATCGCAGAAATTTTTTTATTTTTTTATTTTACAATATTAAAATTCTGGAAAAATTTGTACTTAATAAAACAGTAAAAAAAAAAACGTGGGTAATTAAAAAATTTTTAAATTCCTCTTAAATCAACATTGAGGCCGTCTTAAAACTGCTTTATAAATTGTAATTAATAAAACAAAAATAATATATGGAAACAAAGTAACAAAAAATTTAATTTCGCCCAACGTGGGGCTCGAACCCACGACCCTGAGATTAAGAGTCTCATGCTCTACCGACTGAGCTAGCCGGGCACTTGACTCGATTGCCGACAATAAGGCCCAGAAGCTTGTACAATTTGGCTAAGCAGCCACAAGGCAGAAATAAGATAAACATATAAAGCTGCTAGATAAATACACGTTTTTCGAGCATCTCCCACATGGCTAAATTGAGCTCACATTGCGTATGCGCATTCTAGATCTTTAGCGAGAGTGATTCAGGTCAAACTAATTATCTTGACCGAGCAAATTGAATCAACTACTTTGATGACTTGTCCATGGAAAAGATAATCAGAATGAATGTGATCAGTGTATGTATTATTGCATTGCCCGACGCTATTACACGATAATTTGCGGACTCTTTTTTGCTTAATCAGTTGAGGCAATGGGGGGAAATTCCATTTCATTCAGTGTCGCGACGGCACTCGCTCTCCGATTCTCTCTTCTAGTTGCTCACAACTATTCATAGATTTCTATTTCATTTTCACCCTGACCCACCGCAATAGTTTTTATATTGCTTCGTTTACCCCTTTTCTCAGTCGACAGCTGCAGCAACAATAACAATGCCAACTATTTATGGCAAAATTCATTCGCTTTGTTGGTGTTGTTGCTAGCTTTCTATCAGAGTTTTTGTGATTGCTGCTCTTGAATTAGTTTATTATTGTTTGTTGCTTTATTTTGTTTATTTCTCTTTTTTTTTTTTGCTTCTATTTTGTTTTTTCCGTCTGCGGTTCATTGAGTTCCTAAAGCGATAACAGTCTGAAACCATAGTCACACGCACAATTTTTACGCACAGAACGTAAAAGCAAAAACAAAGGCCATTTATAGCAAGTGCGAAATTTTTTACTGCAGACAATGCGAATGTATTGGGCGCGGTGCGTATACGTGGTGAATGAATCATATTACGCATACGCCACATTGTCTACGGCGTACGGTTCGAACATAAAAACACAATTTAGGAAGACAAATACTGTTGTAGAGATAAATGTATATAACATTTAAAGGTAATCTTACAAAGCCATACTTTTTTACAAGATTAAAATCAAGGTTTTATAAAAATCACAAAAAATCTATAAATGACAAGATTTATATTAAAATTGTTGGCTCTCCTTTTCAACACTCGCCTTGCAGTCTCGTTTTTCTTTTATTTTTATTTTATTGCCTTTCATTGGCCTTTGTTCTGAAATGTTGGTTTTTTTGTTTTTGCTGCAGTGATTTGAAATGCTTTGTTCTCATTTCACTCACACGTATACACAAATATATTGCTTGAAGTACACATGCAGCTTATTTGTGTTATTTTTTTTTGGCAAATTCATTTTCAGGTATTATCAGAATTTATTGCGTTTTAGGTTCATTGTTTCCCCCCAATTGGGCATTTGTTTTTCGCAGTAAAAAAAAACCGAAATTGTGCACCTACATTAAATGTGTTTTTGTATTGAATGGCACAACAGGTAAATAAGTTAAATTAATACATTGAACTTGATCAAAATGTAGGGGGTTCTGCTTAAAACACTCTTTGTTTATTCAATTTTTTCCTGCATGTATGTATGTATCTATGACTTAAGATGGACTAACATTAGTCCAATGTAAATTTAGTTACCTACCAGCTTTCGATTTAAAATGAAATTAACAACGTAAAAAAAGCAAAAGAAATGCTTAACTCAAAAAATGGCAAAGCGTCAAGAGCAACGAAAATTTAATTATTTTACTTTAAACTAAAAAATGTTTAGACAAATCTTCTGCTACTCTAAAACTAAATTTTAAAGAAATACCCGTTCATAGAAATATTTTGAAAATTAATATTTATTTATTTTATTTATTTATTTTATTTTATTTATTTTATTATAGTCTGAATTCGCGCCGTCTTGCCGCCAATAAAATTAACTTATAGGGACGCTTGGTCCTCCTTGTTCCAAATTTATCATGAAAGTAATATACCCCTTAACTCTACGTGCAAAGCGTATTGAATCTGTATATTTATATATGTATAATACAAATAGAATAAAAGCAGCAGAGAGAAAGAGAAAGATATTCCGAAGCGTCTATTAATTAAAAGCAAAAATAAGAGAAGGAAAATGTGCACTAAATGCGGTGGAGAGGGAACATACACTTCTACCTTTGTTTTCTTCTCGATATTGATTGATGTTTTCATAGCTACCCGTTTGCACAAACACAGAGGCAACTCATATACAGGTGTGTGTTTATGATTAATCGCCAAATATTGTGGGGTACAATGCACTCATCGACCGCAAAAGATTTATGTTTGAATGTTAGATAGAGAAATGATAAATATGCATTTAAGACGTAAAATAAAGGTCAAAACTTGGTATGTGTTGCACCCGAGGATTGTTAATATTATTTACTTAACAGAAGAATTTTAAAATAGTTAAGTCCAGTTTTTCAATAAACTTTTACATTTTAGGTATTTTCTGAATTGTTAGTAAAATCTGTCGGTATCAGAGAATTAGTATTGTCATACAGTCCTTTAATTTACTCTATAGAGTCAGCAGAATATTAAACCAACAACGCACCCCTTAGTTATTGGCTTAGATTTTTTTATACATATATTTCGTACACTTTTATTTGTTTCGAACCATTTATTGTAATTTGTTGGGTCCATTGATGAATTCAATTTCAAGGAGTCTATACCTTTTACCGTTTCGGCCGCAAATGAAACAACTTGAAAGTGAGGGCTATGTGTATCATAATGAAATGTATTTTTAGCTTCCTTGCATTTCAACTTGTTTTGCTCAGCGGCCATTTTTGATGACGTTGGGCCGAGCCACTTGGCTGATGGACGGGCGCACTGGCTGACTGACCGTCTGACTGTCAAAGAGACGAGACCCCACAGCAAAAAAAAAAACGCACTCAGACAATTGTCTCACACCATCACAATCACATTTACCGAAAAGAGGGAGAAACTCATCTGTATACGATGACGACTGATGAAATATACAAGTATATATGTGTTAATGGGTCTCTGACCTGATTTAATAATAATAAATAAACTGTCACGGGTAAAGCGAACAAGAGACGGGGCAGGTGGCGGGTGAAATCCAAAGTATGAACAATAAATACAAGTTTAATTAAAGTAAATAATTAATAACATGGATAATTCTCGAGAGAAATGATGAGTCAATGTAAGTGAGAAAAAAACAGGATTTAGGGTATTTAGTAGCACAAAATTTGTGAAATAAATTTTTAAACAAATGCTAAAAATTTGTTTACACCTAAAGTTTTTTATTGAAATTATTTCAATAAACTTTTAAATTTAGTTTTGTACACTTTGTGTTACATTTTTTCTTAACCAGCTGGCGTTGATAATTATGACGTTAAGTTATTAATTATCAATAATGCTTACTATTAAAAAAAAGATGAATTTTACTTTTTGTCAACCGATTTATGAAAACTACACAAACTTAAAACAAAGTCCTTAATCCCAAAAAAACTAAAAATTTTAATGAGTGTGTATTGAAAAATAATTAGAAACAGTATTAAAGTATAAGTCTTAATTGCTAAATAATATAACCCCTATACTTTTTAGTTTAATTTCTATACCGAAGAGTTTAAACTGTATCTTGAGGTCTTTTTTAAAGCCACATATGTTTTATTTTAATAATTCGTGGTATTCATTTAATATTTAAAGAATATTTCATACCGAATAATTTAAAATTCATGTAATAATAGTTTAGTTTTAAGACAATTTTTTTTTGGGTGTAGAATTGCAACTTTTAAAATTGACATTTCTCTTAAATTAAAAAAAAAAAGGTTTTAACCGTGAGATAATCTTGGGGTAGAAAATGGTACCATTAAGGTAAAGTAGATAGAAATAAGTAACAAGAAATAAGTAAGTAATATTGAATTATGTTGAAAAAAAAAACAAAAAACAATTTTTTGATATTGAAATTAAATTAATTAAACTTTCCCGTTTCAATAAAGTGTGCATTTTATTTGTAAAGTGCTTAGATTACAATTAATATCATTCAAATTGCAATTATCGCAAAACAATCTCTTACAGCATTGAACCGCACTGTACAACAAAACCGAAAAATAATAACGCGAAAATTATCGCCACCGTCTGTTTATTGTTATTGTTTTTTTTTTTTTTGTTAATTTTTTGCCAAATTTGCCTTTTTAGCAGTGTGAGTGTTTGAGTGAGTGGAGCTTGGATGAATGTGTGCGTGTATGACCTTGAAATGGGTTGCGCTTTGTTGTTGGCACATTTTGGAAATTATCGCGCGTGTTTCTGTATTCGAATATAAGTAGTATATGTGAAGCAAACATCCCGCTCTCACTTCACACCCCCCCCGCGTGAAACGAAAGTCGCCCGTCGCTTTCATTTTGATCGTGTACGTCGTACAACGTCGGTTGACAAAATGCAACCAGCTAAAAAAAAATATATCAGCAAATTCGAATGTTTATGTGTGTGTTCGAGCCAAAACGAAAGAAAAAAGAAAAAGAGAAATGAAATGAAATGCGCTCGGTAATTATCAGAGGCGCTGCCATGAAATTAATTATCTTTTTACAGAGATGCACGATAAACTTGCGCGACTCGCCAAAAGCCAAAGTTCGCTGTATTAATTCAAGGCCAAGTGCGATACGCGAAAAAGTGCAAACAGCAGCGCAGCAACAACAACTGCGACTACAGTAGCAGCAATAGCAATGAGTGTATTCATGTGTACACAGGCGATATATATTTTATACATTATACAAGTATATGTACACAAACAGACTTTCATGCCATCGCCAATATATCAGCAAAATCAGCACCGAGAATCACTGGCGAATGTGTTGCGCAAATGTTTTCTCTTTTCTTTTTTGCACTGCCTCTGCCACGACTGGTGAAAGAGAGGTGGGCGGAAAAATGGGTGGAGTTTTGAATACTGGCAAAGTCTGCAATGCAATCCAAAGAGAACTTTTTTAAATAGCAATACACGTTTTCCTACTGAAATTCTCTAAAAAACGTGAGTAATATCAAAACAAATATCAGTTTTGATCTTATGAACAAAGAACATAGATGAATGCTTTTACTTGTTGGGAATCATTTTCAGCTTTCAATTTACATTATACATGTAATATAAATTCCTGTTTTTTATTGATTTCATAAAAAAACTCATTTATAGAATTTTCTTTCCAGAAGCGGATATTCTTCAAAGTAATTTAATCTTGGTAAAAAGAGAGAAACTAAATGCCATTATTAAAAAGTTGACTTTTTTTATAACATAAGAAATTAAAAAATATTTTATGTAGGTTTTTTTTAAGTCTAGTTCAGAAAGGAAATAAAAAATTTAAGAACAATTATGGTTATAAAGGAGTGCAAAAGGATAAAAACAAACTTTAATTTAAAAAAATTTGAATTTATTTATTCCGCGAGTCCTGAAATGTTCTTACTAACTCAAAATCAAAGTAAAACTAAATGCCATTTTAGAATGCGATTTACCTATTTAATAAAATTAGAAAATACAAAATTTTTTAACAAAAAAGATAGGCTTATTTAAGTTCACAAAATAAATATGTGGTTTTTAGGGGGTGCAAAAGAATTTGAATGAATTTATTTCTGAGTTATAAATAATGTATTAATTCCACGAGTCCTGAAATGTCCTTACTATCTCAAAATCCCCTTGCTTTAGAGGACATTCTCCCATTGAGAATATACTTCTTCAATGCCACGAGAATGCTAATCACCTGCCACGAGGAAACTCCTGGGCTTAAATGCAAATTTAGTTGTCCTTCGGATTCGATACCTCATTTTCGCCTGTTTTAGGAAAGGACTTAAGCCCAAAGTCCAATTGCGGCACGTAGCTCACGTTTATTAGACTACATAAATGCGAGGCGATTAGAGGAAAAGTCTGGGCAGCACCGATCAATGTATCCATCAAAACAACAACGTCACGATTATTTTTGTCATAATCCGGTTCATTATGTTGTTTGATCGTCATCATGAAAGCGAAAATTTCACATGAATTTCAAGGACAAACTCAATGTGCACATATGTATGTATTTACGAATGTTTGTGTATATCGAGGGAATTTGTTATTTTTTTCGGTTCTTCTTCTGTTCTCTCGTTTTGGTTGGTTTTTTTTTTTTGCAGGAATTAATTGTGCGGGTTCTGCATGAAGAACACACACACATAGCAACCATAATATTGCATTTATATATGGGAAATGAAAAAAAAAAAAAAACGAAATGCTAAAGCAAACAAGAACCCGCCACTCTGGATACGACAGCGTCGCACGAGGCTCTTGTGCTAATGGCATTTGGCCTATTTATGCTTCCACGTATTGAACACAGATACACTCACTCATACACACACACACACACACACACACACACATGCACAGGGACACCAATACCAGCGTGATGGGAATATTAGGTAACGCTTGCCAACAGGGTTTCAAATTCGTTTTTAACCCTTCGTCAGCGAAGCCTGCAGTTGGGAAGTTAATTGGGTTAAAAGCGCACTGGGTTAGCCACAGGGTGCTTCGAAAGTCCTTCGGTCACAGAAGTTTTTGGAGTTCCGAAAGACGCTTTCTACTCACAAGCTTTTCGAAATTTAAAATCTGATTGCATATCTTTTTATAAAACCTTGTTTTACCTCATGCATAGATTCACTTATGAATTTTTAATTGCGACGAAGTACTCATACAAAGCATAACTTACCCTTAAATACAGTCAAGCTTTCGTAATTCGAACTTTTATTTGTCGAACTTTTTTTTTTTATTAGTAATAGAGAGTTCAAATAAAGATATAATACATTCTATAACACAACGTCGCATTATATCAATTTTTGTTGGTGGCAGATGGTTTGAGTATTATATTAAGAAATTGAAGCAATAATTTCATAACTTTTGTTTACCATCCAAGCTAAATTAGACTTAATAGTATCCAAAGACCCTGTATTTTTTATCACATTTTTCTCTTCACTTCCTTTTCCTCCCGCTGTTGCACTTACTCAATGCCTGTCTTCCTCCCCAAATGGTAAAAAAAAACTTATTCATATACACGCTTATCGATATGTGTATATTTTTATATATATATTCAAGATCAAGGTCAAACTATATATAGAAGCTTATGTACAGAGAATACAAGCAAATCATAAAGAGAACCGAATGGAAGAGAGAATTGTAAACATGTGCCGACTACTCAAACACAATGGCAGAGTCTTTGGTCTTGGTCCGATATTAAAGTCCGCCAGACCGTACCGTACCTTCCCGTCCGTCCGTCCGTCCGTCCGTCCGTCCGTCAGACCGTCCGCCGATCCGTCCATCCCTCTGTCCGTCCGCTGTGGTTTAGCAACCCCTGCAGACCATTTGACACACTAAGGCAAGAGTCGTGTGTTTTTATTTTGGGTACACTCCTTTACCTTTTGGACAATGGCAGGCAAGTGTACCTGCTGGCTTGCAAAAAAAAAAAGCATCTGCTGTCCCTCCGCTTTTCGAGCCCAACGAAGACCTTGAATTGGCACTACCACCACCACTAACTAAAGCAAGACGAACCAGAACCGCAGCGACAAATTTGAAGAAGACGAAGGATCGCATTTTGGTCAAGCTACAAATTCTAAGGCATAATCAGGAAATGCAAGCACGAGGAGAAGGGGGAGTGGCCGAAACCAGTTCTCCGGCTTTGATAGCCAGAGCCTTTTTAAGAGGCCAGACACCGAGCCAGACTGGCAACGGTGGTTATCATGTTTCAGGCGCATGATTGAAAAATCATTGTTTCGAAGCCTTGAAGAGCTTTGTCCATGGGTCTCCTTCTTTTATTTTCTTTTCTTTTCTTTTCTTTCTTTCTGACGTTCTTTCCTTCGCATTGCGTGTCCTGCACAGATTAAGCTGAGTCTGGGCTTGGCCGTCTAGACATTAGGTAGGGCAAACCTAATTGCATACATTGCTCAATCGATGCGATCGATTCGATTTGGTCGGGCGGCTAAGGTTTCTCTGGAAAGTGCCTGCAGCCCAGTACCTTTTATGCTAATTTACGTGTTAGGAGAATTTTGGCTTCTGGAAATTTAAGAAAGGATTGGGATTCTCTTATGCAATTAACAGTTACCCCATTAGGTCTGTATTTTGATGGTGGGTCTTATAAGACTTAAGTGAATGAAATAAGATATATATCTATAATAGTTGATTTATCAATTAGATACATACATGCTAAATAATTCTCATAACATTACTTCGATGCCATTTTCAAGCCTTCAAGGTTTTCCCAGATTTATTGAAAAAATTGACCTTGTACTTGTCAATAGCAGACTATTAATGAGCTTGATCCTTATACACTTGCGCATAAATCACTGATTCCAGCAGCCAACTAAAGCAAATGAGCAGAAACCACAAAAAGCTATAAAATTATACTGTCAAAAAATGCTGGAAAATAGTCAAGAAATCAAGCGTGATAAAAAAAGAAAAAAAGAAAACTGGGAAAAGGTTTGTGCTCACTTGATTTTCCCTTGGAGGATTGTTTGTGGAATTGCGCATACGCCACATTGCACACGTCCATCTTCGCCCATTTCACAAGAAGGGAAGGAGAGAAACCAATCGCAAGTGAAATTGCTAAGAAAAATAACAGACGCCACAGACAGAGCCAAGGAGAGCATAGGGACAAGGGTTATGTCTGCTCGGTGTGTCCTTACAACGGCAACAGCCTTGGCATGATTTCATTACGCACCCTGCCTCCAACCCTCCAACCCTCCAACCCATCAACTCCCCATTTTCTGGTTGATTTTTGGGTCGTCGCTGCCCGCGCCCCGCCAGACACATCCCCAAGTTGAAGTAAGCGCAGAGTAAAAGCGAGGCAAGTTCAAGCGCGCACGCACAATTTGGGGGACTGGCTGTGTAGGATCGATTATTTTCGGGCCGACAGTGGCCATTTTATTTTAGGAGCCGTAAAAGCACCCAAAAGGAACCAAAGGAACCTCCAGGACCCAAATTGGAGGCTGCAGGGCGTTGGCTTGTGCGTGCGTCTGGCGGTGAGGGGTCTTGTGGGTGTTCCACCTCAAAGTCTCTTGTCCCCTCGTTCCAAATTTACGCCAGTAAAGTTTACGATGTCGAGCATTTAGTGCCAAAAAACGACGTCGACGCAGCTGCCACCGCCGTGTGCGTGTGTGCGTGTGTAGTCATCGTCTGGTGACCTTCAACTTTCAACTTTATTGCCATTGTCAGCCAGCCAGCCAGGCAGCCCACCGCCCACAGGCGCACCCCCTCTGCCTAATCATTTGTCTGTCTGCTCGTCCCGAATGCGGCGCGTTTTGGTAATTTCGAGGCTTACATTCGCTCCACGTCTGGATGCGAATCGAGGCTCTGCGATGAGTGGGTGGCCATTTGGCCAGGGGGTTTTGGCCTTTTATTTGCCTTGTCTGTAGCGCCCATGACCTTGAAGCTGGCCACGTTTTCACGTGAAAGGTGAAAGGCACGTTCTCGGCTTATGTCTGCGTATCGCATCGCTCTCTATGTGTGTGTGTGTGTGAACGTATCTTTGAGCGCGGGGGCGTGTTTTTCATTCCTTGCTGTGTGCAGCTCGTGCCAAATTCCCTGTTTGGTTTCCTTTTGTCCTACGTCATATACATTTTCCTGATTATAATCAATTTATATATAAAAACATTGCACATTCGATTAGCTACTAAGAAAATGAAGATACATTTGAAACGCATTTAAAATTCATATGAAAGCACCTAATCTAGATATGTTCAATAATTGTGATACTATAAGAGCTAGTGAAATTTTATAATCAAGTTGAAATCACTAAAAAAATAACAAAACTTCAGGAAACTGCACACCGTCGAAACCTGTATTTTCAATGCAGCTGTTCTGTGTAAACCGCAAAGTTTAATAATAACATTATAAATATAATAGTTAGAGTTTGCCAGCAAAAATTCAAAGTTGAGAAAAAACTTTCCCAACAAAACTTTTTTTATAAAAAAAAAGTTTAAGTAATAAATATTTTTGATCTGAAAAAAAACCTTTGCTTTCCTTAATTCTCTGGTTAATGTTTCTTTTCATATTGAAATTCAAAAATATTAATCACGAGTTTGAACAAGGAAAAGCGAGAGAAAACAATGATACGTAAATTAACGCACTTGTCGACATGTAAAATACGTGACTCCGAATGTAAAATGTAACTAGCGACATCTGTGGTGAAAAATATAAGTAACAGCACATCTATTTACTCGTCTTGTACAACGCCATCTGCTGCTGGTTTATTATGAGCAATTCCGAATTCAGTTTATAAACAGCGCCATCTGGTGTTGATTTCAACTTTGAATTGCAAGTTTTACACTATTTTCATAGTGTATCAATTTCTTTTTTTTCGGCATCAGTGCTTTTAAGAAAGGTCTGAACCGGAAAAAGTGTAAATGCTCATTTGAACTTACAATATTTTTCTGTTTAAAGGTTAAGCAAATATATGTTTTTAAAGAGCAGAGACGCTAAAGTACCCATTGGTTCATTTTAAATGATTGCAACAGTCTTCTTTCACACAGATACAGAGGTTGTTTCTTGAGTTTATTGAAAATCAGACAATGCTAAAATTGCAATTTATTTACTCAGTATCAATATAAAACTTTCAAACGAATTTTGAAGTGTACGCTGAATAAGTTAAAGTAAACTTTTGGATCAGATATATACAGATATGGTCGATTTTTGATTTCCCCCTTTTATTTTGGTCCACAACTCACCTGTTTTGCCGGTGGGACTGTAAGGATCATAGCTGCCGGCGGACATGGGCGATGCATAGCCGTTGGACATGTTGTAGCTGTGATTCTGCGAACCGGGCGACGGCGAAAGCGGAGGCGCAGAGCTAGGCACGCTGCCTGGACTAGGAGTGGACATCCAATCCTCAGGGCTGCAACCAATATGAAAATGACAAAATTATTCAGTGTTTTAATTTACACAGCATTCGTTTTAATCAACTTAATATTTGATTAGATTGACACTTCACTGCTAGCCCCTCTTAACAATGACGGACGTTCTCTTTAAAGGAAACTAAGAGGAAAACAAAACAAAAATTTTAAAAATTAAAGATATATAAATAAAACAAAAAAAAATAAATTAAAAAAATATTAAACCTATATCAAATTTGAAAATATTGAAAAAACTGAAGTATATATGAACAAGTTATTTTCCAAATGCATGTTTAAAAAGTTTTGACATTTAATCGGTGTTCTCCTGTATATTGTTAAGATTCCCAACGTAATTTGAGTCAAAAGATGTCAAATGTTTTTCATTTTGAGCCAGAAATTTATAAATTGTGGCTGATTCTGAATTTAAAAGTAGTTGATTAATAAAATACTGTATACTTTTTCATCAGACCGAATTGAATGAATAAAAAAAGTCTTACACATCTAATCGTGGCCTTTTGTTGGGCACGAGCACCAAATGCCCGTTCGCCGCTGCAGCCGACGTTGATGCCGCTGCTGATGAACTTGTCTTATTGGATGAGGTTGTTGCTGCTGCTGCGGGTGCAGCTCCTCCGGCTGCCGTGCTCACGGCAATGACGTCCGGCATGGGCTCGATTTTAATTGTCGTGGGTGTTGGCCTCAGTTTATCCTCGACTGCGGATGCAGATGTTGTCGCTGTTGCGCCGCCATTCGCACTGGCCACATGCAAGGTCAGGGGGGCATGGCTTCTGCTGGCGGACGAAGATGATGTGGGTGAGGAAGATGCGCCTGCAGTGGCGGCAAGTTGTTGTTGCAGCAGAATGTGGCTGGGTATTGTCGAGCGTTTTGGTTTTGTTTGTAGTTGTCCGCTCGTCGTCAACATGGCCACACCTTCATGATGTCCATTCGTATAGATTACATAATTCTCTAGATTCTATGATCCTGAAAAAGGTCAAAGTATAAAAGGCATTAGAAAAAAAAAAACATTAAATAAAAGCGGCAAAAAAAAATGAGCCGCCCCCGGGTGGACTCGAACCACCAACCTTTCGGTTAACAGCCGAACGCGCTAACCAATTGCGCCACGGAGGCACATGTAGGCAACTGGTCAAATATCGTAGGTAAGCCAAGCCCAAAGCTTTCGTTCTCAATGAATTACAAATTATTATTTTATGTTTTACATTAAATTATTTATGTACTTGATATGCCAACTTGATATGCCATTTTATCTTCAAAACGATTTAGGTGTATTTTTAGTTAAGTTATTAGTTGGGTAAAAAGTAAAAATTCTAAAAACTGAACATAGCAAAAGTCCACTGTCACATGACGCAGGAGTGGGCAATGATTTTTATAAGCAGAATGAAACAAAACTTTTTCATAAGAACCAACAAATCAAACATTTCCGGAAACTATACTAGTATCTTTATTGGCACGTTTGGAAATTAATATTAATAATTAAATTTACCCTTCAATTCCAATTCTATTGTTCTTATAGAAATGTAGTTCTTGAGACCTAGACTTCCGTACGGACAGAAAGGCTGATGGTCATGACTGACCAGGAAAACTGATCCTGGTATAGGTAAACGTTTCTGAAAACACAGAGCAAATGGTAGCTCTAATCGAGTAAATAATAATAAGTTCCAGAAATTAATCTCACATAATGTTGTTGAGATTAGAGTTAATTTACTACTTGCACTACAGGGTATAAATGCATTAACTATTCTGGTAGTCTAAACGGAGTTATATTGCCGGGCAGATTTCACAGCCTCCGTGGCGCAATTGGTTAGCGCGTTCGGCTGTTAACCGAAAGGTTGGTGGTTCGAGTCCACCCGGGGGCGGTATATATTTTAAATTAAATTTATTTTTTGTATAAAATTATGGCCACTTTATTTTGTCCATTAAAAATATAGATGTCATTCACAAAATATATATTTTAACAAGAAAGGAAGCAAACTTCGGCAAGCCGAAGTTTATATACCCTTGCAGCTATTGTAAGAATTAAATATTTTTGAAAACATTAAAATTATGATTTACTTGCGTATATGTCTAAAAACATTGAAGCAATGATGATTTGCAGCTCATTATTAGGTAGTTATTTTATATAATTTTATTATTTCTATTGGAGCTATATGATATAGTCGTCCTATTTTGATGAAATTTTAACCGTAATTCTGAAATATTTATCCATTACTATATGTCAAAGAACTTATAGAAAAATTTAAAAACACCAAAGTTATAATTTTTTTTTATTTACTTTTACGATTGTTCCTATGGGAGCTATATGCTATAGTCGTCCGATTTTGATGAAATTTAAACCGTAATTCTGAAATATTTAACCATTACTATATCTCGAAGAACTAAAAAAAAAATTAAAAAAACAGAAAAGTTATAATTTTTTTTCATTTACTTTTACGATTGTTCCTATGGGAGCTATATGCTATAGTCGTCCGATTTTGTTGAAATTTAAACCGTAATTCTGAAATATTTAACCATTACTATATCTCGAAGAACTAAAAAAAAATTAAAAACAGCAAAGTTATAATTTTTTTTCATTTATTTTTCCGATTGTTCCTATGGGAGCTAAATGCTATAGTCGTCCGATCCGGCTCGCTCCGACTTATATACTACCTGCAATAGAAATACAACTTTTGGGAAAGTTTCATGCAGATAGCTTAAAAACTGAGAGACTAGTTTGCATATAAACGGACGGACAGACGGACAGACGGACATGGCTAGATCGACTCTACTAGTGATGCTGATCAAGAATATATATACTTAATAGGGTCGGAAACGTCTCCTTCACTGCGTTGCAAACTTCTGACTGAAATTATAATACCCTCTGCAAGGGTATAAAAATAATAATATTTTGAATTCTTTTTTGATTTAAAAAAATCTCTATATGTAAGGATGTTTGGTTCTTAACATTATAATCACCCGTCAGGGTTAAAAAAAAATTAAATTTTGATTTTGAAAAAAATATAATCCGCCCCCGGGTGGACTCGAACCACCAACCTTTCGGTTAACAGCCGAACGCGCTAACCAATTGCGCCACGGAGGCTGTTGCGCACGGCCCGTCAGGTGGCTTTTTTGTAAAACGGCAATCCAATTTGCTAATCTGAAAATAAATCTTTACTATCACTTTATAAGCGCTAAGCAGTTACCTCAAAAGTAAATATTTGTCTTCACTCAATATCTTCCATTGATTGCTTCATTTACCTAATTAGGGAAATGTCTAGGCGCCCTTTGGCATTCAATTTTATTATTTATGTGCATGTGCTGGCGTATTAAATTGCATGACCAGATGTCAATTACCTGAAGTCGAACGAGGTCAATGCAGTAGTTTAATGCACTTTAAGTACGTGTGACATGCAACGGAGGAACTTAAACTAAAGCAGAGCCATCCGACCACCCCCTCAACTAAAGGCGGCGCCTTTGCTTTAGCGCAAAATTGAATTCTCAAGTGTACCACCCACAAAGCGATACACCCTAAGCACAAGCCCTCCAATGTCCCTCACACGGAACGCAACCAAGCGAGGCGCCGACAAAATGGCGTAAGCATATTGACCCAGAATCCTTGATAAGGTCGTTTCACGTTGGGCAGCACCACTTACGAGTGGCCCAGCCGGACCGACTGGATCCGAGCGCTGTGACCTAATTTCAGCGGATGCTTATATAACCCATCTGAATCCTGTATCAGTACGATTATCAAATTTTAATTAACCCAACAGGGGGTAAAAAAAAAAAAAACCAATAGAAGTGCGGAGCATGGCGGGAAAAAAGCGCAGCGAACGGCGAATGCAAAATTTTGGCGTCAGTTGAGCAGATTAAAATCTATTTGTGGCACATGAAAAATAGCGACACAGAAGCAGACTTTTATTCAGCTCCTCTCCTTCTCACTCGCCTCCCCCAATCGCCGTGCATTCGTTAGAGTTTATTCGCCTTTTGGTTCGTTTCGTTTTACTTCTGGCATGTTGCACTTGCACTAATTTCTCGGACCGGCTTGTTGTTGCTCGTGTTGTTGCGTTCCTTCTGTGTGTGGGTAAACAATCGGACGGACAAGAACCACGGTTGACGACCGGCTGACCGGCGGAGGGGTCAGGCAATCGAGGGGGACGCACTGCAAATGATGCATTTCCGCTGCATACAAAAACAGGAGAATTCCGCTTGGGTTGTATTTTTCTAAAATGACCGGGAAAACTTGGTGAGGCGACCACAACTCATCTGCATTTCCAATTGCCACTGCCGCCGAGCACAAAGCAACTGCAATTTATGTACATATCAATTAGCAAAAAAAATCAATTTTTAGTTTGGTCTTGAGCGTAAAACTTTGTCATCTTAAAGTGCGATAGCGAAAGGCCATGGAAAACTTTTTTGTTACGCTACATTGAGGGACACATCTCGATTTTAAGATTTCATGATTTTTAATGGGCAATTTTTAATTTAAATATGAAACGGTATATATACTTTTTTGTATTGTAATAACACCAGAAAGTTAGATTAAAAGTAAAATCAAAATTATATTTCAAAAAAATTACCATAAAACAAGAAAAGAAACTAGCTTCGGCAGGCGAACATTAAATGTATACTTTGGCAGCTATTACACTAATTAAATATGCTTCAAAACGTTGCGTAAATGTTTAAAACTAATGAGCTATGTCGATTTTCGATCGTTCCTAGTTTTTCCAGCTTTATGAGATCGATGTACTGTTTTAATGACATTAAATCCATAAATTTGACATAGTAACCCAATATTATATCTCGAAATATTTTCAAATAAAAGTTCTTAGTAGGTAAGACAATGTCTCTTTGCAAACTAATTATAATACCCTCTACAATCGTAGATAAACCTAAACAAAAAAAAATGGGATTTGAACCTGAGACATAAATAGTTATTTGATGTTATTTTTTATTTTTTCTGGGTGTTCTTACTTAAACACAGTCAGCTAACATACTTAAACCTTAATATTTCCCCAGAAAAAATCGGAGTCTAGGTGGCGCTATCTGTCGGACTACATTGCCGTCACTTAAAGACAGAGCAGCGGCAGAGAACTTATATACTCGATAGCTTTTTAAAAATTTATTATTATTATTTTTGAGTCTACCAATAGCTATGACCGAAACACACACGCACACAGTCCACTGCAATCTAACTTTGTCTTAAAAAGACATGAATTACTAGAATCTGCACGTCAAATCCCAAATCGCTATACTTTTATAGTTTCCGAGATTTCATAAGGACGGACAGACAAACGGATAGATTTGGATCAATATCCTGATCACGAATATATACACATTGTAGGGTCGGAAATGTCTACTTCACTGCGTTGCATTTAACTTAAATTTTAATCTGCAAGGGTATTTTAAATTAGCAAATAATTTATAAAGGCGTATTTTGTTGGGCCGCCTAAATGAGTCGCTGATTAGTTGAACTTCGGTCAGCTGTTTGCCAGGTGTTTCTTACAAAAGTCAGAAATTTCAGCGATTCAAAATCTTATAGGCTGTTGTCTATCTTTATACCCTTGCAGAGGGTATTATAATTTCAGTCAGAAGTTTGCAACGCAGTGAAGGAGACGTTTCCGACCCTATAAAGTATATATATTCTTGATCAGCATCACTAGGAGAGTCGATCTAGCCATGTCCGTCTGTCCGTCTGTCCGTCTGTCCGTCCGTTTATATGCAAACTAGTCTCTCAGTTTTAAAGCTATCTGCATGAAACTTTCCCAAAAGTTGTCTTTCTATTGCAGGTAGTATATAAGTCGGAACGAGCCGGATCGGACGACTATAGCATATAGCTCCCATAGGAACAATCGGAAAAATAAATGAAAAAAAATTATAACTTTGCTGTTTTTTAATTTTTTGTTTAGTTCTTCGACATATAGTAATGGTAAAATATTTCCGATTTACGGTTTAAATTTCATCAAAATCGGACGACTATAGCATATAGCTCCCATAGGAACAATCGGAAAAATAAATGAAAAAAATTATAACTTTGCTGTTTTTTAATTTTTTGTTTAGTTCTTTTTCATTAAAAGCTTTCGGTACTCTGTAATAACCAGTATTACAACACGCTCTATTTACTATTTAATAAAATAAGGGTGCATCACTTGAAAAAAATATCGCAAAAGAATGCTGTTTTCAACTTTACTTAATACGAGATACCCAACACTAATTGCTTTGTTACTAAAAGAGTTGCCTGCTCGTAGGCATGATGTAACAAATTTGGGTACTTTGATTCGAATTTATAATAATTTACTTCGTAAAACTTAAATCTGGAATACTTTTTCTTTTGAGCATTTTTCCACAAATTTATTTACGAGCGATAGTATTTTCTTTTTTATTTGCTTTTATACAAAAGTAAACAAATTTAGAATTCGTCTTGATCTAATTAAAAAAAATTTAAATTTTGGATATCGCCTTGTTTTCGGTTGCAAAATAATTTATTTTGCATTGACCTACATGCACGGATACTTCGCACTGATTTCCGGATTTTGAGCTACAAACAAATGCATATGAGAAACGCTCAGACTCTTTTTCCTCATTTTCAAAAAAAAAAAAGAAAATACGCTCACTGTTACTCACTCACCCAGTTTTACAGTTTGGCTGTATTCCTAAAATAATCCGCTGCAATGATTGTTTACCTTTACTTTTCACTGTGTTTATTGCTTTCAAATTATTGTTTGGAATTCACTTAAAGTTGAAATTTGCTATTTCTAACACTTTTAAAAAAAGAAAACTCAATTTGATTGCTTACAGTTTAATAATGTTAAGTCATTTTCGGTCCACGGTGCAAATGCATTTTCTACAATAAGAAAGAGAAAGAGAGTGAGTCGGCTGAAAACACCGCGGGGGTGAGAGAAAGCTGTGGAGAGCGCGAGAGAGAGAGTAGGAAATGCAGCGCCCAGACACGTGCATTTTTCGACATTTTAGTTGTTGCCGCAATTAATTCAAAAAACACAATACTCAGCAAAAAGTTTAAATGAACTTATGATTGGCACACTGCACTGTGGAAATCGCTGTAATAAGTTTTGGGCACAAACTGCTTTTCATTTCGTTCATTATATTGTCCAAAGAGCAGTTTTCAGTTCTCCCGCTCTCGCAGTCTCTCCCGCGTAATCCCTCTCTCGCTGAGCGAGTAAACAAGCGCCAACTGCATGGAATGTTTGGCGAAGGGGGCGGGGTGAAAGGGGGGACGTGTCACTCGCCACAGCAGCAGCAACAACAACAGTGGATATCTAGCTCGGCACAGTTTTTGTGGCTTAAATAACTTATTTTCACTAAAAAATTGTAGTGCAATCAAACTAAGGTTTACTTCAATGGAGTAGAGATTGGGGGCTTTGCTTTTTTTGATTAGCAGACAAAATGCCGATTAATTTGACAAGCTTTGTTTCAAAACATACAAAAATGAGGAAGTGTGTTTATTAATCCGAAATTGTTTGCACTCTCCGCGTTGTTCTGCCGATTTTCTAGCACGGTCACCGAGTTTATTTTCGATTTTTCTGCATTTTTCCACCGACAACAGCGCGCGATGTAATTTGTAATACTCGAGAAACTCTGAAACTGAAACGTCAACGCCGCCGCCTCTGCCGCCTGCGGTGGCAGCGCTGCTCGGCCTCTGCCGTTGCTGTCAGGTGAAGCTCTCTCTCGCTCTCTGGCGGGCCCCCTTTGCCGCCCTCTCCGCAACCCCCTTTCTTGGCGGGGGCCAGCTTGTAATTGTTGCTTTTGCTGCGCAGGCGCTCTTTGCCGACTTTTTCGGCTTGGCAATGCCGCCCTTTTGCTCGGGAGCCTGACTTTTGGTTTCTGTGATTTTCTCCAACTCGATTTTGTTTTGGTACTTGGCTATTTTGGCTCTAGAGCTGCGCTCGCTCAACTTTCGCGGCAGCTCAAAGCGGCCAGAGCCACAGCAACAACAACAACCACTACGGTGCAGTAGCCACAGCGGCAGCACTCACGCACAGTGGTTGAAAACAAAAACTAGCGAATTGCCCGAAATTTTCGACGCTGTTTTTTTGTTTTTCATTTATACGAGTTAATAATTACAGACATTTATTTTGGATTCAAGCCACAAAAAATGTCAACATTCCTTGTTATATAGGCAGCACAAAGATTTGTCTTTTTTTTTTTAATTTGTCTATATTCGTTGATATGCAATATTTATAATTCAGAATTACACTTATGTTTTATCCAAATCGGAAAACCATATCATATAGCTGCCAAGGGAGCTATCGAATTTTTGGCGTAAAAATCATCAGAGCTTTAATGGTTTCAAAAATATGCATACGAATTTAAATTTTTAACGAATCTTTAACTTTTGCAAAAGGTACAAGGGTTCATAAACTTCGGGTTGTCGAAGATCGTTTGCTTTCTTGTTAGTTTTTATAACTTAATAATCTTTAATAATGACAAGAAACAAATTTAACTTTGGCAAAGAAAAATAAATGAATAAAAAAAATACGATTTGAATGTTTAAGTCTAAATTTATAAATTTAGTTGAACTTCCATGAACCAAACTAACATAACTTTTTTTTATTGACAGTTATGGATAAAAAGAAGGGAACAAATAAACTTATGATTGGCACACTATATTATCGACCGATTTAATGGCTTCAGTTGTGGCCCCACTGTGCGCGCACTTGGCCACACAGACGCGTTCTTGTTGTTGCTCTGCTGGCTTTGGCTTTGGGCCAGAGTGCGGAACTTTTGAGAAACTGAAAACTGGTTTCAATGCTGGGCTTATTGGCAGAGCTCGAGTCCGACTTGTTGTTGCTACTGCTATTCAGTGTTTCTTTTCGCTGTGGCTTTTAAGCTCTACTTGCTGGCGACTGCGCTGCCGAGATTTGTTGTTCCTGCTGTTCTTGCTGTTTTTTTGCGCTTCTGACTTTGTAACACACTTTTTGTGTTGATTTCGCTCGCTGTCGACGTCGCTGCCGCTTTGGCTGCTATGTGACTTTTGATTTTAATTCTTTTTCTTAATTTTTTTTCAATGGAATTTTGTTTTATTTATTCACTCTCGAATTGCATTGGACTGGGAAAATAGCACGCACATCTCTTGTGTTTTGTGTAAGCCGTGGGAATTCAGATGTTATTGTTTGATTTGAAGGCAGAAACTGAACAAAAAAAACAGAAGAGGTTTCAGGTTGGGGATGACCCTTTTTACTTTGACGTGCATTCGCTCGACATAACCTCACTGTTCACCTAAGCTAATTTGCAATAATCGTCTATTGAACCTATTAGCTAGGGGAATCCAATAAAGCGCATTCGACCCTGTGGGTGCCGCCAGCTCGCCATTTTCATACCCCCAAGAAGTCCGAGAGTGGGCGGGATTGGCAGGGTGGTCAGGGGCGATATCCACGCCCCAATTGAATGGCAAGACACGCGAGCAGCAAAAATGCAAGAGGCAACAACACAAATGCTAGCGCAGCGATGACGAAAACGCTGAAAGCAACAACCACAACTACAACTGCAAACGCCGACAGCAAGTTGAATGACATAAAGCATCAACTGACCTTCAACTCTGAGACTGAACCTTAGAAAAAAATGAATAATTTTACACTCGCGGCACACACACATGGCCACATGCAAATGCGAGAATGAGAGCGGCGCATGCAACTTTACAGCTTTACAGCTCGTTTGGTGTGGGAGAGTGATAGCGGGAGAGGGGCGGGGAGCGGAAACCAAGAGGAAATCGCCAAAAGCACTGAGCCATGGCAAAAATCGCTGTTGCAACTAGACCCCCGCTCTCTCGCACACACACACACACTGCAATAGTGCACCCCTCGAAACGACTCACCCATACCCTCTCACATAGGCAGCGAGCGGCCAATTGCGCATGATACAATACGCTCTAGATTCTAGAGGTGGGAAAAAGTGGGGAGCGATGAATCACGACGAGCTGATCAGAAGGTGATCCCACTACAGGAGCTTCACGACCCAACATTATAAAACAGATTGAACCCATCGATTCCAATAAGTCATTAATTGTTTAAACTCAAAAACTATGACCAAAAGTGGCAAAAAGTCGTTTTTCAAATCAAACAAATTTATTAACATTTTGTGTTGTCGACCATAGTTTTTCTAAAAATATTAGTGGTTTGACACAACCGTATGTCAGTATAATTTCAATTATTTTTTGGAACAAGAAAAAGACCTATTAAAACCTCTACGCTAAATATGACCTTTCTTACAAAATGTATATGTTAATATGTTTTTTTCTTTATATCGTAATGTTTAGAGCGTATATCATATGTGGATTATCCTGTATCTCAACGATCCTAGGTGCTACGAGCGTTATGCAAACAACTGGGAGGAGCTCATAGCTCGTAAAACAAAAAAAAATTCTTAAATGTACTTTTTAGTCATATGCGTACTTTTTTTAAAAATAGCTCAGTCGATCTAGCCATGTCAATCAAACCGTTTGTTTATAAGATTCACATCTGCAAAAGGAGACCAGAAACTTTACAGTTTTTTATAAGGTCACGCAAATAAAGTTTGCTTAAAATAAAATAGAAAAGATTTTAGTTGCGATGACTTTGCATTTAAATAATCCAAGTTCAGGGATTGGAATATTTTTAACAAAAAATCGTTTTTAGTCCTTTCTAGTGCCTTTTTGGAATGCAACATATTCTATCCTCGCCGTATTTTTTTTTATTGGACTGCTGTGCAGATGGCATTTCGGAAGGAAAGGTTGGAGGGCGGTGGATCGAACGCCAAAAGGGGAGACTAAGAGAGTACTCCAAGTACCCAACTGCGATGACGTAAATTGCCGACCGATGCCGATGAGCGGAAGCTTGCTCTTGCACTTGGCGACTGCATCAGTTCTCCTGCGCTCTTTTTTGCGGTGAGAGGAACGGAGCGCCAACTACAACTACAACTATTATGGAAGATAGCAGCAGAGCTAAGTGAGAGCGGCCTATTTCTCGATGCATCATACATGTTTATTTTTGGCAGCCGCATTCACTCTCCTTTCTCTGCCTTGCTTTTATTTTCTTTTTTTGTTTGGGCTTTTTGGTTTTGTTACATTTTTATTTGTTTTAGGGCGTTGTACAATTGAGCGGATACATCATGTGACGAAGAAGGTTGGCGAGGGGGAGGGGTTTGGTGTTGTGGGAGAAGTTTGGTGGTGGGTTGCAATGAGACGATAAACATGGAATTTGCACTAGAGCAAATGACGCGTGTAGGTAGGTCATTTCTTGTTAAAAAATTGGATGGTGTTAAATTCATTTTGGTTTTAAAAACAAGAAGGTTTAGTTTAAATCTTGAAGTATGATTACAATCAAATCTTAATTAACTTGAATGTGTTGACGAGAATGCTTTTTCGAAAAAAAAATTATAACATTTAATCTTAATTAACTTGAACTTTCCTAACTCGAAGGGTCTACCAAGGGTGCCACAGAAATCTATTTCGGCCAAATTTCAACCCAAAAAAAAAATCTGTGACGCGACCTGTTCAATTTTGATTAAAAGATTTTAAGACATAAAAAATTATGTAAATTTTAACTAATTATCAACAGTGACTATAAATGTACGTGGACCTTTAGTATTATTAAATTCGAGCATTTATGGTTTTTGAGTTTTGGAAGCTTGACTGTATAACTTTCTTAAGAATATTTTTTGTTTTTTAAAATTTGATAGTGCAAAAAATTGTTATTTAAAACTAATATCGTCAGCACTTCCTGAATTTGACACAAAAAATATTTCTTTTTATTATTTTTCGATAAATTAAACCGTTAAGAGGAAAGATAAATAAATTCTTGTGAAGGCTTTTAAATAGATATTGCCAAAAACAAAACGGCATGTTATTTTGTGGTGGCAACCCTTCCCCCGTCCCTCTCACTTAAAGGTGGCAGACATTGCTTTATGTTTTATGCATGCTGCCAGACAATTCCACCCCGGACACTGGAATTCTTTGGCTGGGCGTTTGCTTTCCGATGAGACGAGCTAGAAGCGTTTAACCTGCCCTCAACGGAATGGAGGATGTGGGGGATGACAACCTGCTTAAAAGTTCAAAGCTTTTAGGCCAACACACCCTGAACAGTAGGAGAAGCGCCCACAAAAAGAGCCCCGGGGCGCAGCATAGCGATGCAGTCATTGAGCTGCATCCTTGACCCAAACAATGCGCCAATTTGTGGGCCAATGGGCGGTGAGGGGATATCCTAGCCGTCTAACGAAGTGAAAATCTAAGTTGAACGTTAAGAAAGCACTCAGGACTCAGATCCGAAAGAAGGCGGTCTGGCAATGACCACGTGATAAGGTCTACCACCTGCCAGCCAAAAGGGCGTCATCGAGCCCTCTCTTCTTTTGCAAAAAATGTTAAATGGAATTGAAAACGCTGCTAAAAATCGATACACTTCGGAGACTGTCGAGAAATGCAAAACTGTCTTACAAGGAAATGGAAATCGATACATCCAAATCATTTTAAAATCTGTTATCTTGGTGACTGAAGGGAAGATATTTGGTCACTTGTATTTCCGACGCTAAATACATATTTCCCAGAATTATAAATACCCATATTTACTTAGCCATTACAATCAAAACCTAACATTTTAACAGGGGTTATAGTTTTAAGTTGTTTTGATCAATTTGGATAAAAAAAATAGTTTGGCAGAGTTTATGAATTTATTTTTCGTTCTTTGTGATTTACCTTTTCTTTCTTCCAATCCGATATATTTGGCTTACCAAAATAAAAAGAGTTCGCAGAAAGCTTGCAAACAAAACGAAATCGGAAAAAAAATTGTTTAAAAACAAATGAAAAATTAAAGTTCGTTTTATTTATTTATTTAGTCATTAATTCTTTTAGTATTGCTTGCTAAGTTTATATATCTTAATTAGCTATTGTTTCAAACATTTGTACCAATTTGGTGTGGATGTTTTAAAGTGTATGCAAGCCAGGGACAAGCAACAAACATACCAAAAAGAGTTTTTATGATGTCACGAAAGGCAACAAACGGGTGTGGCCACTTCGACATTGATATAGGACATGGTGTGAAGTAAATTCTAAATACTTTGTGGCTGAACTCTGGCTAATCAATGCTCGTCTAATGGAACTCCGCCCAGACTCAACTGTGTAAAGGTTATCTCCACCGGGAAGTTAATGGCGAACCTAACCTGCGGTTATAAAACAAAAACCAATAAGCACAGCTTTTGCGAATAAAAAAAGTGCTTTAGAGCTAGAATCTGATGGATGCAAGATTTCGATCGCAGTATCTCTCACACAAGAAATTACACTTACCTCAAACAAGTAGCGAGTTGAAGACTGCAAAATAAAAATAAAAAAATTTTTTTTTAAAAATGCTTAATATATGTAAGTATACATAAGTAGTAATAAAGTTTAGGCCTCGAACAAAGCAATATATTTCTCAATGACTCTAATAATAGATTTTAAGCCCATTTTTTGTCAAGTTCATTAGCTTGCATAAATTATCAAATAAACCGACTCTTAAAGATCGAAGAAGATAAACAGCTGACAGGTTGAAATCGAAGTTGGTGTCTAGAGTCTGTTCCACTTTTTACGAAAAACAAACAAAAACTGAAACACACTAGCTTCAGTAGACTATTATTAGGCCTACAGTTGTTTATAAGGGAAAAAAATGACAGAAGATATTAACCGGTCCTGTGGCGCAATGGATAACGCGTCTGACTACGGATCAGAAGATTCCAGGTTCGACTCCTGGCAGGATCGAATTTTTTTTGTACAAGGTAAAACAAGCCCGTGGGACAACAGAAAAACTTTAAACGCCTTGAAAGCATAAGTCCAAGACAATTTTGACCATGATACTGTTTCAAAACAACGCGTTGAAGCTTTTGAAATAACTTCTTTATTGTCCAAACTTAACGTGTATTTCGTGTAAAAAACAGTCAAAACTGCTGTATCTCTACAAATATCAAAACTTATGAAAACTGGAAGTCTTAGTAAAGTCAGCTATGCTGACATCGTCTTTGATAAAAAATCTCGCGGCTAGTATTGATGTGCCATGAAAATCGAGTTACCAAAGTTCTTAGGAGTTGGGCATTGCTCGAACCACTTTGCAAACGAAATGCAAACCTGCAAGACGGCTGTACAGGTCCAAGGTCTTGTTTATTAATCGAGTTATTTTCACCGTTTCCAAGATAATAATTAATATTGAACTATTCCGATAACGACTTGCCGTCCAGATATCGATCCACACGATACCATTTTCAACATACTTTTTTATTTGTTGCTTTTTAGGAACAATAGGCCACCTTTAAATGGCCTACTCAGTAATTGAATTTTTTATTCATTAAAAATATGTATATTTCAAACTCTTTTTATTTATATCCCAAAGAAAAATAGTTAATCTATTCCTGGAAATATATTAATATTGGCGTCGATAACATGTAGGGAAATCGGTTACTTTAATCGAGAACGAGCATGTGGTCCTGTGGCGCAATGGATAACGCGTCTGACTACGGATCAGAAGATTCCAGGTTCGACTCCTGGCAGGATCGTGATCTTTTTTTTTTTTTAATTTTCAATAGTTTTGTTTAATTTAGTTTACTTTGCAACTTATTTTTCCATATAAAATACATTTATAATTACAACCGAAACTTTCCGAAGTTTTTAATGCCTTCCAAAAGGTATTTTACCTTTGGTCAGCGGCATTTCTAACCCTTTGTGTCGTCTCTATTGAGATATCGTTATATTTTAATACTTGTGCTGGGTGTTTTAATTAGATTGAGAAGTCTACAACGCAGTGGGTGACATTTATTTAACCTATATATTTTCTGAAATAGCATTACCAAAGCTATCCTGCTGAAACCTTTTTATAAGTCCTTCGATCGACAAGATTACTGCAGGTAGTTCCAGGTAGTTTAGTCGGATCAGACGACTGTATCATGAAAACTAGTGACTTAGATACGTTAAAAAAAACCTCGGAGTTAAGCAATTTTGAACTGTTAGAAACCTATGGTAACTTTATGAAATTATATATGCAAAAGCAGATATTTTTGCATAACAGATTGGCTAAAATCCCAGACTGAAAAAGCTTAACAACCTAAGCCTTTATAAGTTAATGGAACAAAACTAAATATCTATTGGCTGAATTAGCACAGAGGTTACGAGTTTTTTACCTATAAAACAGCAATACTTTAATATTTAGACCAGAACATTGCCTGGCCATAAAAAACGGGTCCTGTGGCGCAATGGATAACGCGTCTGACTACGGATCAGAAGATTCCAGGTTCGACTCCTGGCAGGATCGAAATTTTTTTAGATCACTAAATTGTTGAAAATAATTTAAATGTATAAACTTTTGTTGTATTTTGAAGAAGCTCTAAAAAGAAATACGCCCCCGGGTGGACTCGAACCACCAACCTTTCGGTTAACAGCCGAACGCGCTAACCAATTGCGCCACGGAGGCTACAGGATTAATATTAAATCTCAGCTTAGTTCCAGTGGCTACCATGTTAAACACTTTAAAATAAAAAAAAATTAATAATTTAGGGAATCTCTATAATTTATTTCCAAATATTTTTTCGGGCTTTCGAAGGCCTCCGTGGCGCAATTGGTTAGCGCGTTCGGCTGTTAACCGAAAGGTTGGTGGTTCGAGTCCACCCGGGGGCGTATTTCTTTTTAGAGCTTATTCGAAATAAAATTAATGTTTATACACTTAAATTAATTCCAACAATTTAATGATCTAGAAAATTTCGATCCTGCCAGGAGTCGAACCTGAAATCTTCCACCCGGGGACGGCAGACTTCACTTTTTATTTTATTTAATTTATTTGATTAGTTTTATTTTTTTAACTTTGATCTATTATATATGGTTTGTATGCCCTTGCAGACGGTATTATAGTTTCAGTCAAAAGTTTGCAACGCAGGGATGTCATACATGCAGGTCAGCGGATGAGCGTAGGCAGAGCACGACAAGAATAGTATAAAGCTGCAGTCAGCACACACACACTGATAAGTTTCGCCGTGCAAATTATTCACACAAATAAGTTTGAGGACTTTAAAGTATTTGAGCACACCACAGCTGTAAAGTAAGCATATTCTTAATCAGCAAACCTAAATGAGTCGATCTAGCTACGTTCGTCTGTTTACACTTTTGTCCGTTCGCTCAGTTTTTAAGCACAAAACATTCACGAAAGTCTTCTGTGTATTGCAGGCAGTACATAGGTAAGTCAGAACCGGATAGAACGACTGCGGTTTGATGCGACTTTTTAGTTTAAACCATTAAAAAAGACAACAAAATAAATTTTAGTTTAAAGACCGTTCTCAATCATAAAGATTTTTGTCATCAAGTTTAGGGCTAGATTTATTTCTATTCTAAGCCGAAAATAGAAAACTATTATTTGGCACGGTTTGTGCAAGTGCCTCCGTGGCGCAATTGGTTAGCGCGTTCGGCTGTTAACCGAAAGGTTGGTGGTTCGAGTCCACCCGGGGGCGATTATAACTTTTTGTTTCATATAATTTTTTTTTAGACGCATTGGCTTACGTGTCTTTCCTTCTACTCCACATCATTTTAAGCTATTTGTTTTGTTTCATTAGCGTAAAAGCAGTAGCAGATGGGAAAACCAATTTAAAAATCTACACTTTAAAACAGCGGCCGTACAAATATTGACAATGCGCGGAAAGTGACAGTGTGCCATTGATCAAGAACGTATATAATTTGTAAGATCGAAAATAGCTTTTTTTCCCTTTTTGCAAGAACTTTTGACAGACATTATATACATTCTGTGTTGGAATAAAAACAAAAATATTTTCGCCCAACGTGGGGCTCGAACCCACGACCCTGAGATTAAGAGTCTCATGCTCTACCGACTGAGCTAGCCGGGCAACGTGACGCGTATTTGAAAATATATTGATGTTAATATTATGACTTAGACTAAAAGCGATCACAAAAACTTCTAACAGTTGTATTCCAACAAAAGCAACCAAAAATCTGTTCTAATATGATTTCTTGTATTTGTCTTTTTTTCGCATACTTCTAAACGAATGCTTTAGTAATAAAAATTTCATAGGAATGTTTAAATTCGCTAAAAATTTCGTAAAGACCTGAATGGTCACTTCAATTAAATCTCAGTTTTCGGGCTTTTTTTTCAAATAAGCAAAAGTTTTTGACAGAAGTCGATTTTATACTTGATTATTTGAGGTCGTACCAACGACTTAAACAAATCAGCTTTTTTAAAACAAAGATTAATTTTGACAACATAAATACAGACATTTATGAAAAGGTTCATGGTTCAAAAACTGCTAGCCCCGCTTTTAAATGTCGAATCGTTTTATTTTGAAAATAATTTAATTTAAAAATTAATGATAAAACATTGAATGAAAGTTAAAATATTAATAAGTATTAAGAACAATTATATAATCTTAATTGATCGTTTCACCTACTTCAACTAGGCAGAAGCTCGGTCGTGAAGTGTATCCTACAGCGATCGTGCAATGCCCGGCTAGCTCAGTCGGTAGAGCATGAGACTCTTAATCTCAGGGTCGTGGGTTCGAGCCCCACGTTGGGCGCGTTTTTTGCACAAATTTGAATGAGGTTATTATGATTTTAAGTAAAGTATTCAATTATATGCAAAAACTGTTTTTTTTCTTTCGCTTTGCTTAAGAATATGTTTTTGTAAGACTACACCAATCTTTGTAGCCTTGTTTTTCGCAGTCAAACATTTTTCGGCGCGAATAAGTATAGCTTGGAATGTATACATTTTTTGACAAAAAAGTTGTAAAGCATTCAATAAAATGTCCCTAATGAACAGTAAGGTATCAACGTAAAATTTTCTATCAATTAGAAGAAACCTATTCCTTAATTGGAATTGGAATTTAATTCATATTATAATTACTAAAAATCTATGTTGCCAAGATTTTTGGTTTAAATTTACCTTTTTATTCGTTCTATTTACAATGCAAAAGCCCATCTGTCTGGATTGTAGGGCACATAAAACCGTCTGCGGGACTGATTATCTGCGCCGTCGTCACGACTTCCTTTCTTCCCCTGATGCTCCTGCTCTACTTGTTCTGCATTTTTTTCTTTTGTTTCCTTTCGCACATTGTTTCGTTTTAATATTTTATAGCAAATTACTTGGTAGCGGCAAAGCGGGGGACCAAATGGTATTGTTAAGCTCCGCCCCTTAAGGCCTTCGGTGCTTGGATCCCCTTGCATTGAGGTAGGCGCGTTTTTTAAACATCATTGCCATTAGAAAACAGTAAATGGGCTAAAGCTAGACAATGGGTTCCGCCGCGCAACCCAGAAAACAATTACCGAGCTCAAAACCAAGGAAAGAGACAGCCGATTGGGATAGAAAAGTCTAATGGAACAAAAAGGAAGTTACAGATGTTACGAGATACCGGGGAGCTGCACTGCGAAGAGCGTCTAGACGAAGCTAAAAATAAATCAATGTTTCGGCTGCCACGTTTGCAGAATTCCCAGTGCGTTTACGACAAATTTGGTTCTTTGGACATCAAAGAACACATTGCCCGGCTAGCTCAGTCGGTAGAGCATGAGACTCTTAATCTCAGGGTCGTGGGTTCGAGCCCCACGTTGGGCGAAATTTCTTTTTCAGTTTTTTTTCCATCTTAATGTTTGTAGTTTCTTATAATATAAGCACTTTAGTCGAGCGTATTAAAACTCTTTAATAAACATTTTAAAAGCGGAGCATGCCGCTTAATTGTGTTTACTCTGGCAAACCGTTCTTAAATTTAACATTTCCTAATATATATGTATATCAGGAATTGCAAATTATAGTTACAAGTTTAGAAGAAAACTAACTCCAAAAAAAAAATCGGGAAAAGGATAGTTTAGAAGAAAACTAACTCCAAAAAAAATCGGGAAAAGGATAAAAGATAATATTTTGGAAGGACTTTATTTGTTTAATCTAGCATATTTTTTTTTTGTCAAAAAATGAGCAATTGATAAAACGATAATATATTTCTTTATATGTCTTGTTTACGGCGTTGTAAAAATATAAACCCTCTGGGAGGATATAATAATATCAGCAAAATATCACCTTCTTTTTAAAGAAATGCTATTTAAAGGCAAAGTCAATCATCCTATTTTACTAAAAAAAACATTTATCGAATTATTTTAAAAAAATGTTTAGTGTGAAAACTAATTTGATAAATACAAAATTTGTTTACCATAAAATAATTAGGGGTCTGAAATGACTCCTTACTTATAAGCATATTTAAATTACCATAAGCCTTGATAAGGGTATCAGAACGATCATAACCTCTAGTTCCAGTTCCAGAGAAATATTTTTGTTGCTGATAGTCGCACAGCCCGGCTAGCTCAGTCGGTAGAGCATGAGACTCTTAATCTCAGGGTCGTGGGTTCGAGCCCCACGTTGGGCGAAAATAATTTTTTTCTTGCAAACTGAATTGACAAAAAAATTATACTTTTCATTTTTTCCTATTTTTTATATTTGTTTATCATTTATATTTGGTATCAGAATTTTACTGTTCATGCTCAATGGGCCCATTAGCTCAGTTGGTTAGAGCGTCGTGCTAATAACGCGAAGGTCGCGGGTTCGATCCCCTCATGGGCCAAGAATATTATGTTTTTTTAGTATAAAATAGAATATACATATATGTGGGCAATTCCAGGGTTTCGGAAGCGACCAATTAACATTCAAAATAAGTGTGAAAATGTAGGCTTTTTGGTTTTTTAATTTTTTGTATAGTCTGCGAATCTGGATGTAGTTTTTGCACATCCTTTTTTTCAGTATACCTAGAGGATGCTAGCATTTATCTAAACAAGTTTTATTGAACATTTTACGAAGTTTCAGAAAGTTTGGCGACATTATTTCAACAATTAGCCACTCTTTTTAAGCTTACAGTCAGATAATATCTGACTTTTGGTAAATGTCTTTCAGAGAATTCATAATTATGTTCAATTTTCTTCAATAAATAAGTCAGTTTTTTTATAATGTTGCTCATTATCGTTTTTTTTAATAAACCGAATATAAAAACAACAGAAGACGCGTCGAATATGGTAAGGCTCATCGAATTTTAGTTAAAAATATATTGATTTCGGACGTGACAGTCTTTAAAAAATAAAAAACAATTTATACATTTTTTTGATAAAAAATTGTTAATAACCTTTAACTAAGAACCTCTCCTTAAACATAAAAGCACTTTGTGTTTGTTAACTATTGTGGTAGTAAAACGAAAAAAAAAAGTTTTTTAATATTAAAGTTTTTTACATATTTATCTGTAAACTTTTGGCTAAAACTTAGATACGTTATTTTTTGTTTAATCCAAAAGCATCCACAGAAGCCATAACAATTAAACGAAAAAATTAAACAAAATGTTGCTAAAACAAATAGTAAGTTTAATCGTTTATCAAAATTTGAGTGTTTCTTTAATATTGTATTTAACCAAAAAAAAATTATTCTAAACGTTTAGTTTTTGGGGCTTGGTTGACTTTTCCCTGAAAATGCCCCTATAGTAAAAAATTAATATACATAACATTAATATACTCATTAAGACAATATTTAAATATATCTAATAAAAATTTTAAGGGGTCAAAAATGTTTAAATGTCAAAAATTTGGTTCTGGCCCATGAGGGGATCGAACCCGCGACCTTCGCGTTATTAGCACGACGCTCTAACCAACTGAGCTAATGGGCCTATTTGACGCCATCTTGCTTTGAGGACTGCAAGCAAAATGAAAAATAAATATTTTAAGTAAAAATGATAACCAGAAATAAAATTGTATGTGTTAAATGCCCCTATTCTCTCTAGGGACTCCAAGGAAGGTGAAACAAAACATTTTGGCTAAAAAAGAAATTTTAGTAAAAAAGCTAGCTGGCCCATGAGGGGATCGAACCCGCGACCTTCGCGTTATTAGCACGACGCTCTAACCAACTGAGCTAATGGGCCATATGACGCCATCTTGTTTTGAGGACTTCAAGCAAAATGAAAAATATGTAATGTGAGTAAAAATGATAACCAGAAATAGAATTTAGATATCCCCTATTCTCTTTAAGGACTACAAGAAAAGTGAAAAAAACATTTTGGTTAAAATAGATATCCAGAAATTTAAGTAAGAAAGTTAAATTGGCCCATGAGGGGATCGAACCCGCGACCTTCGCGTTATTAGCACGACGCTCTAACCAACTGAGCTAATGGGCCTAGATGACGTTTTTTCGTTTTAAGGACTTTGTTAAGCATAGCTAAAGTTGGTTCGGCACCAAAATAGATAACAAGAATTCAAAATATAATTAGTTGGCCCATGAGGGGATCGAACCCGCGACCTTCGCGTTATTAGCACGACGCTCTAACCAGCTGAGCTAATGGGCCCACACAATACCATCGGACGGGGGGTCCAGTTCGCGTGAGCTTAAACTTACCCTTAAGATTTGTGTGGTTTGCCCTCCACTCCTGTCTTTAGATGTGACTTAGTTTCTTATTATTGCACTTTGAACCGATCGCACACTCCTGAGAGTGATCACTGAAATGAATATGCAGAGGAAAAGAGCTTTGTAAAAAATGGAAAACAACCAAGTAGGTACTGAGAGGCCGGAAAATGCATCAATGAAACGTGTTTTCACACACGACACAAAGGCGGAGGATGAGAGAACCAATGAAGGAGTAAAAAATAAGTGAGGCAAAGGCAAAAGGAAAGATAATGAGAGGAATGTATGCCGCGTAGATACAAAATAAAGCGATATGAGGGCTCTGTAATGGAACGACCCGACGCAATAACTTTTCAGTGGTGTAGGTTATGGCGAGCAGCTCCCCCACTTCTCGCACATACACAAGCAGACATTGGGGGTGGGGGGCAGAACTTCAATAGGCCGTTCCGTCCCGTCCGACAACTTGCAATTGTCGAAGAATGAGAGTAGAAACAGGCAGACGGCGCAAAGGCTGCAAGAGATGGAAAGCTAAAAATGTTGCAGAATTGCAACGCAGCTGCGGCAGTGGCAGCGGCCGTGGCAGCGGCAGCGGCAGAGAAGGCCGGATGGCGGACGGACAGGCATTCAGCCTGATGTCAGGGGCATGAAGTTGCAATGAAAATGAAATTGCAAGCGGCCCAAAGACAGGCGGGATATTTATACGAGACTGCATCGGTGTGAGCGCCGCACATTATATTTAGTTGCGCTAGTGTCTGGTTCTACTACATTCTATGTGGCACTTTTTAGATATGTATCTGCGAGATACATTTCAGACAGGCAGAGAACACGTCGAAAACTCTGTCTCAGCACCATTCTCTGCGCTATTTTCGCTTTCAACGAACGTCCGCTGAAGGCTCTGATGGCAAAGTTGCAACCCAAAATGGACGTCCATATCTTTTGACCTGCTAGACTTGTTTTCCGTAACTACAAGTTATTGAAGCCTAAAATTTAGAAGAATATTTTAGAGAGAATAGTCTGTTTGAACTTTTCTATGTTTCGGATTTTAGTCCTTTGTAAGAAAAAAAAAAAGTATAATTTTGTCCAAATAGATTTTTAAGAAATTGTATGACATTTAAAACCAAAGTGTATTTGTAAAAATATTATCGTTAAAAGATCGTCATAATTAAACAAATCACAGAATATATTATTCTTCAGCCTAAAAAACACAAAACATTTGCGATATCATCTTTGTTGTTTTTTTTTAAGTTATTAATTAGTTTTCTTAGTGACCTTTTAGTTAAAAACAAAAGGGGATATAGAATGTATAAACTCAAAGTGTATTAAAGAAAGCTAAACAGTAATTTATTTTTTAAACTAATAATTATTTAAGCTTGTAATTGATTTGCGTTAAATTTTGTAATATTTCATCTTTCATCAAAAATTTCTTGACTATCTCCATACATTCCACCTGCACAACCCTACAACTCTTGGCTTGTTTCCATATACTTCATAGTTCCGACGGCAGACCTGCATTAACAACATTAACTGAGTCGCTAAACGAGTTAACCGCGACGCCGGCAGTGGCAGAGTCTTCTGCGAAGGCCTACAAACTCACAAAGGGAAGGAGATGGGTGGCGGATAAGGGGGCGGAGAGAGAGAAAGAGAGAACCGCAAGCACTTACCAATACACACATGGGCGTATGTAAATGGAAAGAAGAAACGACAGCTAAACAAACAGCAACAAAAAGAACCAAGCAGACAACTATGGCCACAAAAAAAAAACAAAAATAAAAGAAAAGAAAAGAAAAGAAAAGGGGAATCAACAACAACGACGACGGCGTCGGCGTCTGCTTGCCCCAATCTTTTTGCTTTCGGAATTACGTTTTGACTTCTCTTTTGGGCTCCAGCCGAAGCAGACGATGAAAACAAAAAAGCATGTGAAAAACAGAATAGGCGAAGCGCCGAAGAGAGCGAGAATATCAGCAAACGGCCAAGATGCAAGGGAGACGGATGGATATTTTTTGTTGATTTACGAATTTTTAAGCTGCAACGCAACTTACCGGAGCTGAACACAAATTCTGTTTACTCTTGCCACTCTGTGTTTGCAAATATTCATTGCACACTCACTGAAACACACACACCCACGCACATATCGTTGGTCCGCAATTCTAGCGATTAATTCAGTAGTAGTTTTCACACAAAGGTTACGAGCCACAACGTCGATTGGCCTTAAAAAAGTTGTTCAAACCTCAAAACACGCACTTTTCTGTTCCTTCCCTTCATCGCATCGGAAGTTTGGTCTTTAATTGGTTGCCACAACCATTCGCGATTACCGCGTTCGGAATCTGCACAGTTCGAAAGTCAACGACGAACTGAGACCAACTGATTTTCTCCCTTTCACGCGTTTTGGTTCGCTGCCGACGCTGCGTTGCACAGTGGCCGATTTAGCAAATTTAGCCAATTGTATTTGGTAGCATGCTAACTACATTTGCAATAGTTTTTTAGATCAAATAAAAAATGTTGCTTAAAGTCAAAAGCAAATAATAAAAACATAAATATAATAACAACAATTTTTATTAATTTTTATAAAAATTAATTAAATTAGTTTTTATATTTTGTAAATTAATTTTTAAAAATGTTAATTTTTTACAGAAAAAAATGCAAAACTAAATCCAAAGTATTTTTAACAATTTATTCAAAATAAATAAAACAAATTAAACATTTCTCATCATTGAAATTCTTTTTATCGACTACATGAGAAAATAAATGATTTTTCATCGCTTTATTTTGTTTCGCTGCAGATCTTCGTCATATTGTTAAGTCTTCTTTTTAGTATTCACATTGTGGCCAAAAAGGGAAAAAACTAAAGATCGGCGGACAAAGGTCATTTATTTTGGAACTGGACAATATACAATAACAATAATTTTTTTAACACAAAAAGTCTTAAGCCGGATTCGCCCGGATAACACAAAAAAATTGAAAAAAAAATGTAGTATGTTACCACTAACACGAATAAAAACATGACGCACACAGATTTTTTTACTAAACACATACCAGTTATGTTTCAGTAAAAAAAGAAAATCATTAAAAATTTATAAACGCCAACTTTTACGGTGCAAGGCAAGCACATACAAAATGCAGAAAAAAATTAAGTAAGAGGCAGAACACTATCGTAAGCTTTGCCCCGCTCACGACTGCTTAACTACAGAAAGAAATATTAAATATCAACAATATTTAAGTTTTTATTTTTGATCTTTTTATCTGCCAAATTAGCAGAATTAACCACTGTGCGTTGGCGACGCTGCCTGCTTTGTTCTCGAAGGGGGTGGGTGGAGTTGCATTTGTTCAACTCATATCAATCTTAATGCAAAAGCTTGCCCAATATTCTTTAAGAGTGGATTTTTTATATAGGACCTGATCAAGATAAAAAAACTGTCATTTGCAACTCATTTGTTCAAAAATATTCTTTTAATCTATATATCTATTATAAACATTTCCAATTTGGTCAAGTCATTATTTTTCAAACTTTTAAATTTGTCTTTATATAACTAGTCTAAATATATAGAATTTTGCAATGAAAGTCAAACGTGAATTATTTTTTAGGCTGAGATGAATAATTTGAGTAGACAAGACTTTAAATAGTTTACTTAAAATTAAAATTTCCAACACTCTAAGCTCGTTTAATGCACTGCTTATATACTCATTGCTTTGACTTTAAAGTCGATAACAAAGTGCTTAAGTGATTTAAAGCTTCTCTTTTAAATGTTAAGACTTTGCCAGCCGGCTGGCATGCGGTCCTGTGGCGCAATGGATAACGCGTCTGACTACGGATCAGAAGATTCCAGGTTCGACTCCTGGCAGGATCGGATTTTTTAGTAATTTTTTTGTTACCTTAAAATTAAATTTTTTATTAAGACTTAATAGTTTGTATTAAACATAAACGTATAGTAAATAAACTAATATTAATACTTAAATATGAACGTTGATGATATGTAGCGAAACTCGGCATTTCGACCACCAATGAACATGTGGTCCTGTGGCGCAATGGATAACGCGTCTGACTACGGATCAGAAGATTCCAGGTTCGACTCCTGGCAGGATCGATTCTTTTTATGTCAAATTAATTTAAATCTGTAACGATGCTTTGATTAAACAATTGCAGTGTGTAATGGGATCAACGTTTTTTAAAATCAAACCAAGATTTATTGGCTCATGCTTACAAATAGCACAAGCGAATGAAAAAAAGTCATATTAGAGTGATTCGGCTATCAGATACCCCTTACTCAGATTACCACCTGTAAAAAGCGCTATGTGCAACAGCCGCGGAAACAATAGAGATACGGCGACACCTGGCTATAAGTCGCCAGAAATATATGATTTCACTAGAATACTCTTTATTCCAATTCCTCTTGTCCGAATAGATTTTAAGGACGGTAAGATCGCTCAGGATAATCCCAATTAAGAATATAATTAAGTCCGAACTTAAAGCCTTTTTACCTGCAACATAAGTCTCAATGAATACAAACAATATATCCTTCTAATATGCAGTTAAGGGTATGAATAGCTAACGGATGTACTTAAACAAAAATGATGTCGGAAAGAGTTAAAAAAAAAATCGATTTCGCCCAACGTGGGGCTCGAACCCACGACCCTGAGATTAAGAGTCTCATGCTCTACCGACTGAGCTAGCCGGGCCATGTTAGGATGGTCGACAATTACTTGTTTCAACTTATGTGGGTGTGTTTTACCAAAACAGAAAAAGCTTTTGTCACTGAACTTCTTATAGACTTTCAGGCCGCAAGTCTAAACATGGTCCTGTGGCGCAATGGATAACGCGTCTGACTACGGATCAGAAGATTCCAGGTTCGACTCCTGGCAGGATCGAAATTTTTTTTCTCGTTTTTAGTTTAGGTTTTTAAATGTGGAACTTCTTAAGCTTTAACGCTTTAGCCAAGATGTTTTGTAATTAACTTATAAATAAAAAATGCTCCACTCGAATGCCTGCACGTAGCGAGAAGGAGAAATTTTAACATAACTTGCAGTAAGGCATATTTATTGATGTTAGTGAACATATTTTTTTGAACAATTCTGAAAAAGTTTGATCTTTAAAATTTGGTACGTCGATAAATATAAAATATTCTCTACCATTACTACTTATTCTAGAACGTACAACCAAATTTGTAGTATATATTTTTTATTCGGATTTTAAACTGATTGTTTCCTTTTGTTTTGGAACTCAGAGTAAAATTTGTTTACCAATGCTTTCAGCCAAACAACTCAGTAACAATACACGAGCAATTATCAAAATAAAGTATAGAGGTGATAACACATACTAGCAAGAATATTTTATTCAGTTTGCTTGAACACCGGTAATACTGGACGGTGCAGGGGTGTTTCCTCGACGCCTGCTTCAGTCTAACAGCGCACGCTGACTTGTTCAAACAAAATCTGCATTTAATTCGCAAATCATTACATTTTTGCAGTGTCATCAGGCCGCAGCAAAATAGCTTCAGAAATTTTCGCATAGTCAAACATTGAATGCCGTTTTAAATACCCTTATCATGAACTGGGTGTAGATACACTGAAAAGGATCGGATGGTTATACCATTTAAAATTAAATATACAAAAAAAGCACACTTATATTTAGTTAACTGTTCGCTTTGGTAAAGCTTGCTTCTAAAAACTTTTTTTTTTAAAATAAAGTTTGTCGTCAGTTTTATTAAAGTAATGTCAATGAATTTTATAGATAAACAGATTTGGTTTAAAAAGTTTCTTTGTATTGTTTTGTTTTTTTCATAAGCTTACAATATTTTCGTTCTAACTTGAATAGAAATTTTTCATATTTTCTCAAAAAATTAGTTTTGGTTCCAAACTTAGTTGAAAATAATTTTTTTAGAATACGGGAAAAAATGCAATTCTTTTTATTGATTTATTTTTCTTCATAAGCTTACAATATTTTCGTTCTAACTTGAAAAGAAATTTTTCATATGTTCTCAAAATATTAATTTTGGATCCAAGCTTAGTTGCAAATAATTTTTTTAAAAACGGGAAAAAATGCATCAAACTGAGACTAAATTATAATGGTTTGGTGTTTATTTTTCTAAGTGTTGACAGTTAAGATCGTTCGAATTTTTGATAAGCGCTAACATTCAATGGTCCTATATTATATGGTTGCTGCTGCCGAGAAAGCTTTGGCGATCGTTTAAAAGCGTCTACGGAGGGAGGAATTCAATAGTAACTCCCGGCAGTCGAAACTTCCAACATGTCGATCGAGCTACTGCTTCTTCTCGCTACGTTAGCGATCGTCTTTTACATCTGGCAGAGGCGGACCTTCTCCTTTTGGAAGCGCCATGGCGTGAAATACATCAATCCGCTGCCCGTTCTGGGCTGCACCCGTGAGTTTTTGACCGCACGAGTGCCGTTCTTCGAGCAGATCAAAAAGTTCCACGAAGCCCCCGGTTTTGAAAACGAACCTTTCGTGGGCGTGTACATGGCCTATCGTCCGGCCCTAATAATTCGAGATCTAGACCTAATCAAGACGGTGATGATTAAGAAGTTTCAGTACTTTAACAATCGTGTCCTGCAAACGGATCCTCACAGCGACGCCCTTGGCTTCAACAACCTCTTCTTTGCTCGCAGTCCGGCGTGGAGGGAGCTGCGCACCAAAATCTCTCCGGCTTTTACCACGGGCAAATTAAAGCAAATGTATCCTCTGATGGTGGAGGTAAGTACAATAAAAATTGTGGATTAGCATTTCGAAAAACCACGACACCATTATCTTGTAATACGATTTGTTTAGGTCCCAAACTAAATATTTATTTATTACGTAGATTGGAAAGAACCTGGAGGCCAGCGCCGAACGCCTGGGCAGTGGATCGTGCATCCAGGTCAAGGACCTTTGCGCCCGTTTCACAACTGACCTGATCGCCACCATTGCCTTTGGACTGGAGGCAAACGCTCTGCAGAACGCCAAGAGCGAGTTCTTCTACCACAACAGGGCTATTTTCTCGATGACTTTAGGCCGGGTCATTGACTTCGCCATAATATTCATGCTGCCCTCATTGGCATCGATAGCACGCGTGAGACTCTTTTCAAAGGAAACCACCAAGTTCATCCGTAAAAGCATTAACTACGTCCTAACGGAACGCGAGAGGACTGGCCAAAAGCGGAACGATCTGATCGACATCCTTTTGGCATTGAAAAAGGAGGCTGCCGCCAATCCGGAGAAGTATCAGCAGGCCATTGATCTGGACTATTTGGTGGCCCAGGCGGCCTTTTTTCAAACAGCCGGCTACGAAACCAGCTCGTCCACAATGACGCTGACACTTTACGAGCTGGCCAGGAACGAGGAGTTGCAGGACCGTCTGCGGCAAGAGATCACGGACTTTTTCGGCGACGAAGATCATGTTAGTTACGAGCGCATTCAGGAGATGCCCTACCTGTCTCAGGTTGTCAACGAAACACTGCGCAAGTATCCAATTGCGGGCTACGTAGAGCGAGAGTGCTCCCAGCCAGTGGAAGGAGAACGATTCAACCTCGCTCCCTTCCACAATATGGAGCTGCCGGACGGAATGTCCATCTATATGTCCACTCTGGCCATCCATTGGGATCCAAAGTACTGGCCGGAACCGGAGAAGTTTGACCCAGAACGCTTTAGTCCTGAAAACCGCAATAACCTCAACATGGACGCATACATGCCATTCGGCGTGGGTCCGCGCAACTGCATCGGCATGCGATTGGGTCTGCTGCAGTCAAAACTGGGTCTTGTGCATCTTTTGCGTAATCACCAGGTGCACAACTGCGACCAGACCATCAAGAAAATCGAGTGGGCTCCGACTAGCCCGGTTCTTGCATCCAAGCAAGAAATCGTCCTCCGGTTGGAAAAGGTTTCCGGTTAGTGGAATTGACAAAGGAGTTTGTTGATAACGTAGATGCATTGTAAATATTGTTGATATTAAAAGAACTGCAATCCAAAGAAGCAACAGGTCAGAGTTGTACTTTATAGTTATTTGGGAATCTTATTAAAGATAAGGTCTTTGATTAAGCCAGCTTAAATTTAAGTCCAACTTAACTTAATTTTAATCTTTCCAAATTTAATTTTGGCTTAAATTCTCATTAATCAATAATTTGTTCCTGATGTGAATGAAAGTCTTTTTATTGGCGTTGTATTTGACATCTTTACGTAGACCAAGGACAATATAACTCAATGTAAAAGTTCCCAATATTTTCGTGTAAAATGTTACAGATAAATCCGGCATAAAATTTTACTGCGCCCTACTCATCGTACATCCTGAGTTACATACATACATGGATGTATGGATATCAATGACAAACTTGTTTAAGTTACTTTTGACAAGGAAAGTGTTTACACAACCGCTTAACCTTCCCTAAAGATGGGGACATTTTCATCCCTGTGACAAGCCAAGGGCGCCCTGTGGACAATTATCCTTGAAGGAAAATGTCATAATAGCAACTGGCAGCATACTGCAGTTAAAGCATAAAAAGTTTTGCTCACTCGATGGCTAAAAAAAACTTCGACAACGGCTGTTGAGTCCAGAGAAAGGACCGCTTCATGACTTGCTATTGCTATTGTGACTGGCTACCCACATACAAACACGCCGGCACTCATTCACGCTGAAGCACTTAACGCACTTAATGCAATTGTCAATTTACTCAGTCCTCGTTATGGGACTGCCTGCGAGTAGAATGGTGGTAATGAGCGGTTACAAAAGTTCGGATGGATTACAGCACGAAATGGGTGTCTACAAGTTGTCTGATAATACATGACTGGTGGCTTACATTGTTTCTACTCAACATTTAAAACGGGATTTAATTATAATTTGAAATCTGATTTAGAATTACATACATCTAAAAAAAAAAGGAAAAAGGCAAAATTCTGTAGCACTCAAAGTTTTGATGCGAGTGTTTTTTTAACTGTTGTTAAATAAATATCGTTTATAATATGAAAATGATTAAAGTTTAAGTAAGCAACTCAAAATTGTAGGCTTTACAATTGTTGTTAAGTATTAATCGCAAAAAAATGTAATTAATTGTAACCGTCATAAATCCACTACAATGGTTTAAAACGTTTTTCTTTAAAAATCATTGCTAAATATAATTTTAAAATAATCAATACTAAATTGAAACCCGTTTTTATTTGAATTTGCGCTTTAAAGAGCTAACGAAAATTTAGTACCCACAATTGAGGGAAGAAGTAAATGTATTTAAACGTATAAAAAATAAGTTCATTAAAAACAAGTGGATGAAATAGCTTTGAGTATTGATTTGAAAATGCTGGCCAACATTTTTTAAGATTGCATTAAAAATAATATAAACGCGAATAACAGTTGTGACAAAAAGTTGTTGACGAGGCCAACAACACGCGGTGTTCCCAAGCGGTCCCCCATCTAAGTACTAACCGCGCCCGACGCTGCTTAATTTCGGTGATCGGACGAGAAACGATGTGTTCAGCGTGGTATGGTCGTTGGCGAAAGTCGTGAGGCTAAACGTTGGACTTATACCCAAATTTTCGGTGCTGCCAAAAGAAACTTGGCCTATTGACAAAAAAAAAAAAATTATTATATAAATGAAAAGATACTCACCACAAAAAAATTCAACAAGTCAGATTCTTACGAATTTTGACAATATGGACAAGTGCAACTTTTTACCTTTTTTTTCCACTTTGAGGTTCAGGAACCTTTTTGTGGGCAGATTCAAATTCAATACACCGATTTCTAACTAAATTTACTTCACTAATGTAAATATATGGAGTAGCACATTGTAAAGTTTTGGCACATATAAATATAAAGGAAAAAAATCCTATATTTTGCCCTATGAATTATGATGTTGAAAGGTATTTAATTTAAATCCTTTAAGAAAACCTTCGAGTGTGTAGAGCAGCTTTTGTATATAAAGAATAAATCACCACATCACGTACAGTTTCCATATAGGGCATCAAAAATTTACGTGCGATGCGATGCAACGTGAAATAAAATGACATCAAATTTAATGATAAACTGCAGTTAAGCCAATTTACAGTTGACTTGTTCTAAGGGTGCCACTGCAACTGCCACTGACAAGGGCACTGGCAAATGCGTGGCACGCAACTCAATGACTTTGGACTGACCTTCGTGTTGGGATTTGCAAGCGGCTTCTCTCCCCCTTTCGTATCGGAAAACCGCGTGCGACTTTTTTATCCGAATATTGCGTAACTTTTGCCACCTTTTGCCACGCGGGAGTGGCTTTTTCTTTCGATTGAATTGCAGCTCATCCAGGTCGAATCGAACAAGCAAAGCCACTCTGTTGGGGGAGATCCACCTGCAACCGCTGGCAGCTGACAGTGGGTCGTTACTGGCTTGGCTTGGCCATTAGTTTTAATTAGCCAGTGGCAGCCATCGAATAAATGTCTTTCTGCCAGATTACCCTAGCATCTAGCATCATAACTGAACTAAAACTCGGATAAAGCTTCGCCTTGAGCCAGAAATTGCATGCAAATCGACATAATATTAATAAACTCGCAAATTGCGTAGAGTCCCCCTTTGTTGCTGGTCCTCTAATTAGCTGGAAACTTTTCACCCCTCCAAAACCTTTTGCTTGCTAAATCTGAAATTTGTTAATTAAGGAACTGGGCGCCTGGACGCCCCGTCAATGTCTTTAGCTTTGATGGGGACATTTGGCGAAACAAATGCAGGAAAAATAGAGCGATTAAATCTTGATGAAGCATTTGATGGTACAGATTTGTCGATAGTGTAGTACTAATTGAACAAGTCACCAGGCTGACGAACGTGCCATAAAGTTAAGAATCATTCCAGGTGCAAGCAATTGTTGGATCATTTCGCAACAAAAAAATTTACAACACAAAAAATTATGCATGTATGCCATTTTAAAAATGTTTGGCATTTTTTATATCATATTTGTGTTTGCTGTCTCGCCAACAGCTAACCCAAATCATTTAACATAGGCAAGGAATCAATTTTAAACCATTGGTGAAATAACTGGATATTTATGTTATTAATATATTGCCATTTCAAAAGTATTTTAAGTACAATAATTACAATAATTAAAAAAAAAAGCTTATGTTTGCAACGCTGGAATATTATGTTATATAAATTAAATTAAAATGCTATTTGGTACTTATTTCCCTCTATTCAAAAGGGCTTCCGAGTTGAACAAGTTGTGGGTGCTACGATGAATATCCAAGCCATAAAACAACGCTAAGCATTTGAAGACCTTCGCTTTACGTGCTGCGAAAATGTCCAACAACTGAAAGCCAAGCTCATTCCAGCTTGAAGCATAAATTAAGTTGAAGGAGGAACAGCAGGAGTTGGGACACTCATTGGCCTTAGCCGAGGAACCTTTGGTGCATTTATCCTGCGTGACTTTCTGCTGTCAGAGGGGTCCTTTCTATCTTGTCGGCGTCCTTTGCCCTCTGCATCCGCATCGGAGCAGCATTAGCCAACCAATTTAATTGCCATTTTTCCTTCAAACCAACCAAAGACAAATAACCCAAGCTAATAGATCATGTCATCTTGTCAACAAGTTTTACAATTTAATTGCGCGTTCAACATGCCACGACCAAGAACAGCTTAATTTGTAGCAAAATTGAAAACTGAAAAGAATATACATGGAATTGGTAAATTCTATGATATGTTATGATATTATATAAATTCTTTATTTAATTCTTTTATTGTTCGCGTGTTGAGTTGTGTCAAATACGTAATTTTCAAAATTGATCACGCAGCCCGGCTAGCTCAGTCGGTAGAGCATGAGACTCTTAATCTCAGGGTCGTGGGTTCGAGCCCCACGTTGGGCGACAATTTTTTCTTTTAGATTATCTTTTCTAAACTTGTGATAATTTATGTTTAATCAGACAAGTTTAAGTGTAAAACATAATATCAAAAAGAATAGCAACTTGTGATTCTTCTTTCATACAAATCAGATAAACCATAAAATGAACGAACCATAAAATTATCTACAACTTTTGATTTTTTTTCTTTTTTAATTTTGTTAAATTGAAATCGTTAAAGAATCATTTTTCCTCTTACAAATAACCAGTAAATGTGATTAGGAAATACAAAAAAATTGGTTTTCGATCCTGCCAGGAGTCGAACCTGGAATCTTCTGATCCGTAGTCAGACGCGTTATCCATTGCGCCACAGGACCGGTTAAAATCTTCCAATTTTATTTCTCTTTATGAGCAGCTGCCTTTCAAATGATAGTCTATTAAAACCAATGTGCTTCGGTTTTTGTTTGTTTTTCAAAAAAAGTGGAACAAACACTCGATTCCACTTCAAACCAAACTATCAACGTGTCAGCTGTTATTCTGTCTACTCAATAATTTATTCAAGCTAATGGGCTTGAAACCAATGGCCTTCAAAATCTATTATTAAAGTCATTGGGAAAAATACATCAGGGTACTATTTTGGTTTCAAATCTAAACTTAAATATTTCTTTACTTATACAAAGGTTAAGTATATAAAGATTTTTTTATGTAGCAAGTTGATTAATAAAAAAACGAGATAATCGGATGCAAAATCGGGTGTCTGCATTAGGAACAATTTTTTTTTTTAATAAATATGCATTTCAAAATCGGAAAACTATACCAACTATAAAATCCATTTTTTGTAATGCTAAGAATTGAAAATTGTTTTAAAATGTTTCATTTTGCGGTGTGTTTTTTTTATACAAAAACAAAAAAAAAAAAAAAAAAAAAAAAAAAAAATAAGAAGTAAAATAAAATTTACATTTCGATCCTGCCAGGAGTCGAACCTGGAATCTTCTGATCCGTAGTCAGACGCGTTATCCATTGCGCCACAGGACCTATAGAAAATTGATTAAAAAACCATTTTCACAAGCTTAAATAAATAGATAAACTAATAAGATATTCACTGATCTGATTATAATTATACCCTACCACTGACAAAAAATGACCTTGTTTGCAATGCGAATCTTTTGTGCATTGTGGGGTGGCAGCATTGGCAAATGCAAATGCGAATCTGAATGGGAAGCCATTCACAGAAATCATATTACGCATACGCCCCACAGAACGCCACACTTACCACAATGCAGCAGAAATATTTGATTCTATGTCATTTCCCCCCCCCCCCCCAAGCCAAAGTCGAAAAAAAGGAATAGAGCGGAATCCTGCGATCTGTGCTTGCACATTTCGTTGCTGTTCAATCCCAGTGGGACTCGTAAACACTTGGCCAACAAGCAAACACACAGAGCACCACCAAAAGGAAATGTGCATCGAGATTGAATGGGGAAAAGTTGGACGAGGGTTTCGCTTTGGCAATTGGCAATCCTTGACCCGTCATAACGTCTCTTTTTCTCCCTCGAATTCCCCCCCAGCTGACAGCTGAGTTAAATGAGATATGCTTTTTACATTTTTTCGATAAATTTCCAGCACTTGCATTGGACCAACTTCTTTTGGGGGAAATGGTGGGATAAAATTATTAGCGAACGCAAACCTTAGCATAAAAATGGCAAACGGATTTGCGCAGCGCTTAATATTGAGATTTACTGAGCAACAATATTTATGGGAAGCAGCAAGAAGCAAGCACGCTGAACCAATTTAGGGAAACTACTTAGTTGTACCCAGATTTCGTTGCTTATCTAGTGACATTGATGAATGCCCGTGGCAATTAGTGCATTGGCTATATAAGCGAAGCAATCTTCTTTGATTGACTCATACAAAGCAAGATGCGTTCCCTGTTCCTGATCAGTTTCCTCTTCGGCTTGGCTTGGGCTCAGCCGGAATTGCAGCTCTCACCCACATCCCCGGCACCTGATAACGAAACCGCCGAGGAGGCTGAGCAGTTCGAAGTGCCTGTTTTCTCACCTTTTAAGCCTCCGCGATGGTAGGTTCGCCTTCGGCGGCTTTGCCAAGGTGAACTGGTTCCAGGCCCAGGCCACCTGTGCCGCCTATGGCTACACCCTGGTGAGCATCACTTCGGAGCAGGACCAGCGCAGTCTGCGCAACTTCCTCTTCACCTTCGCCCGGTCCCAGCAGGAGCTGCTGGCTGATCCCCTCTGGACCTCCGGCACGGACCTGGCCAGCAACAACAACTGGGTGTGGTTCAGCAAGGGTCGCTCCATCAACTATCGCAACTTCCAGAACGGACTGCCCGGCGACCAAAGTGGAGACAGCAACTGCCTGGGTATCAACGGAATGAACGGACTCTGGATCAACGAGCACTGCTCGGAGCAGCGATATTTCATTTGTGAGAAGCGTTGCCAGTTCGACGATGACGTCTATTAACCTATATGACCAAGTAATTTTTGGTGTTGGTTAATAAATAAATCAGCAAAATATGTGCAATTAAAAAAATAGAAATTGAGTTTTTAAATTTGAATGAAAAATAACAGCTTGGGTTACATATCAATCTACTTTTGTTTGCAGATGGCAAAGCTTTCAAAGCAGAAAGCTCTCGTTTATATTTGATTTTAAATGAACGCGGTACATGTTTTGGCAACACATAAGTTAAAAATCTGTTGAAAATTAAGGGTTCTTCTTACATAAAAAATATAATTTCAAGTTATCCATTTAAAGGAAATTCAATGTGCCATTTAAATTTACAAGTCTACTAAATTACCAAATACTACCTCCCCTTTTAGTAAATCATTTTTTGTTTGGTCTCTTTAAAAATCTTGAAAACCGTTCATTGATTTGTGGTTTGTTTTTTATTTTTATTTGTCTGTAAACTGCCTCCGCTCAGAGGTTTTAAATTTTATTAAAAAAAAAAACATCTAAAAAAATCGAAAATTCAAAACAGAACTTTTCGTCCTTTTATTATCAGTGAAATTAAAATTGTTTAGTAACGAGTATTTTTATGTATGGAATGCGGTAAGGTATTTTTAATAAACCGTAGCAGGACTAATAAGGACGAAATCAAATATATATATCCCTTTAGTTTTTATGTGTCTACGTATGTCTATGTTGTATTTATTATACTGACAGCATAACAAAAATTTTCCAAAGAAGTAAGGAGATCCCTCGGTTATTTGTAATTGCTTTTGTAAAATTGCTTTAATTTTCTGATTGAATTTTGTCAAGATCTTATTATTGGAAATTTTTTTCAATTGTAATTTTTATTTTTGTCTCTCAAGATAGAGAACTAGAGATATATTTTTTTGTCTAACGGTGTATAATTCAGCAGGCAAACGTTTTCACAGATGAAATAGTGTTTACCATCGCACGAAGCACTGTGCCAGGAATTGTCAGCTCCCAGGAGCAGGCAGGCATCTTTTCCACGTCGATCCGACCTGGGCTCTTTTTTGCCCCACTTTGCATAGGTCAAGGGAATGCCAGTGCTCAGCCAGGTCCAGACATATCTCCGCTCTACCATATTTGTGGCGCCCAACCAGAAAGTCTTGTTGCCAATATTATCTTCTAAAAGCAGGTTAGATTTGAAATAGGGAAATTTAATCAGGATTAATCTTACCGTTTCTTTTTACATACTCAAGCATGAGCTGATGATGTTCTTCATTTCTAACAGTTGCTAGGACGGCACCAACACTATTGCATATTTGGTTAGCTTTAAACCAGTTCACCTAAAAACCGCAAATATTGATTTGAACACACATTTTGAAGCGTTAGGCACAAACTTAACCTCGACAAACGCAGCCACTGAAAAATAAGCATCGCACTGTTCTAGTGGATTGCACTTGGAAAACTCATTGTTATTCGATGCTATTACCCACAAAGGTAAGCCACAGATAATGAACAATATGGTTAACATACTGAATAGAACTCCTCCAGAAACGAAGTCATTTATATGGCCTTGGTCATGAGACATCCCATTAAAAGTAGCTCAAAAAGCCATTAGGCCAAACCCCCATACACACAAAACATTATCCACTGAGGGTGCACATTATTTCTAGGAAAATATAAAATTTTTATTCAATAGAAAAAATTGTAAACGCTTTACAAACTTGTCCCAAATGATTGGACCTTGATGTGGCCATTCTTAACAGTTAATAGTTATTAAATATTTACTCAGCGTTGATTTTGCTATACAAAACATGATTGAACAGACTCTTACACGCACTCGCACTAAATCTAAATTAATTTAAATAAACACTGATATGGGGAACCCAAAGTCTGACTCAAGTAGCATACATGTAACTAGGTGTATAGTATATGTGTGGATGGTAACTTAAGTTGTCTGACTCGAGCTCTTATCGATGAAATGTTTGGGATAAATAGATCGAACCTGGTTTAATAACTAACAATTTCGAGCTCACATCGAAAATAATTCTTGTGATCAATGTGAGCGTTGTTTGTCCAATTTGGGTATTCGTTAATGTATTTATTCTATGCAGGGCAAGCTTAAGAAAAGTGAAGACAAAAATAGTTGGGATTTCTTTTAAAAAAGGCCTAACTTAAATATTGTTTGACAAGACAATTTGCTCTGCTCTCTCTATGTCTCTTTTTTATTGGATGGGTTGACTGCATTGGATGTCGAAAAAATAATGTAACGACCAAAACATTGTGAAAGTAATCTATGAAACTTTTGACATAAAAAACAAAAATTATAGTTACCTGCTAAAAAGGAAATTCAAAAGTCTACTAAATGTCCAAATACTACCTCTCCTTTTAGTAAATCTTTTAAAGGTCGACCCACCCAACTTTATATATATTAGGAATATTCCTGTCACATAACCACGAGTTCATCCCTCGCCCTCCTCACTGGTAGTAATCGCCGTACTGATAAGTGGGTGGATGCTTTGACCCTTTCCCATTTGGCTGGTAAAGATTGTGGTGCGAGGAGGAGCGGTAGGCGTAGCTGGGCGTGGCAGTCTCTGGTCGGTTGTGGGCTGGCGAGTGTGTGCGTCGCGCCCTCCTCTCCTCGATGTTCGCCGGCCAACGCTGATGGCGATTGGTTGAATCCTCCGAGGAACGTCGTCGGTGATAGCGTTTTGCCGGGGGCACGGCTCCTGTGGGCGGTGGCATCGCCTTCGCCTGCTGATGGCGATAGCTGCTGTCATCGCCACTGCCCGCACCGAAGGGCTCTGGCTGTCGCCGGAGACGTTCGTCCATGGAGGAGTTTGGCGTTCCGTGCAGATCGATAATGTCCCCGTGGGAGTTGCGTCGTGCCCTCTGCATGTCCATCTCCATGTCCATGTCCTGATGGTAGTTATCGTAGGGACCTCCTCGCCGCTGTCGCTGTCGCTGCTGCTGCTCGTGGGTATCCAGACGCTGGCGCCATTCGGCCGCCGAGACCTGTTGCCCGTAGAGATCTGGTTGGGCCTGGAACTGCGCCGCCGCACCCTGACCATAAATATTCTGGTAGGAGGAGCGACGCCAGCCCTCTTCGTATCGTCGGCGCGGTGTTTCCCGCACCTCAACCTCCTCCTCGGTGGCGGCCACCTGTTGCTGCTGGCGGCGCTGCGATCGACTGGAACTGCTCTCCGAGGAGTCCTCGCCAGAGGTGCCCAGTCCCAGATCCTTTTCGTCCACGCCATAAGCCTTATATGGGGCCCCCAAGAATCCCTTCGAGCAGTAGGGCCCGTTGATGCCCATGGTGGGGTACTGCATGTAGTAGGATTGCGAGAAGGGCTTCTCCAGCTGACGCTCCTCCACACTGTCGTCCACTTCGGCATCGCTGCCGTCATCCTTTCCGGTCCAGGTGAGACAGGAGCCAGGTCCAAAGAGCGAGAGGAGCACTGGTAGCAGGAAAAGGCCATGCATGGCCCCGAAGAATATCACCAGGAAGACCATCTTGAAGAACACCAGGAAGATATAGCTCTGGGCCAGCAATAGGGCCACAATGCCCAGTATTGTTGAACTGGAGCCTTGGACAATCGGCAGGCCGAGGGAGTGGAGGGCCTCACGGACTCGAGCCTTTGGACTGCGCTTCTTCGAGGACATGTACGTGTAGCAGATGTGAGCGGTGAAATCCACCGAGAAGCCAATACACATGATCAGGTTAATCATCGAAATGGAGTCCAGGTTAACGTCCCACAAGGCCATATAGCCGGCCACGCCCAGCTCAATGGAGATGACCGAGAAGGCCACCCACAAGGAGCATAGAATATTTGGTATAAAGACAAATGAGATGATCATCATGATGATGGCGCCAATCACCATCGCCTGCAGGGATACCGGTCGCACCAGCTCAAATTGATCAAAGAACACGAAATAGGGATGGAAGATCGAGGCATTCAGTGGCGAGTCCTTGCAAATCTGTCGCAGATCTCGCACCATTTCCTTTTCATGATTAGTGTCCGTGATGTTGACCGCCTGGATGAGGAAACGCGAGGCAATAATTTGCGTTTCATCGTCATTGAAGCGTACATCCAGCGAGAAGGGATTACCGGGGAACAGCCAGTGCTCCTTCACTGCCTCAATGAAATTCTGCTCGTCGTCAATGGTCACATTGAGCAGCTCATTGTTGCGTTCCAGGAAGGACAAGAACGAACGCAGCCAGGACTCCGTGTAGCGCCTGGAGGTCACATACGAGGTGTGCTCAAGGGTACTCGTCAAGTTCTCCACCTGCTCCTGCACCACAGGATCCGAGTAATTGAGTGGCCCAGCAATGATGACCTAATTTAGAGCAGAAAATTTAGTTTAGTTTCTGTTACAGAGAAGTTTGAAGTTAAACTTTCAATATAAATAGTAAATTTTTTGGCTTATGACAAAGTTAAAGGTTTTTTTTGATTTGGCAAAAACCAATTTGATATAGTGGTTGACTAACAATTTTAAAAAAAGGTTAAAGGTTTTCATACAAAAAAATCAATTTAAACTTCAGTTTTGTAAGAAATGTGTTTAGCTTGAATACTACCCCTTAAATAATAGAACCTACCTGCATTCTGTATGGAAATTCGCGGTAGTAGTCGTCTTCGCGATCGAAAAACTCCACCGAATAGGAGTCTTCCCGGGAAAGCTTTCTCCGTTCAAGGCCCTCTTTTATTTGGGTGATTCCGTAGCAGGCGCCAACCAGATAGCTGGCAAAGGCCAATATGATGATCGCCTTGCACCACTTGTTGTTAATGACTGCGGCCAGTTTGTCCTTGAAGAAGGCCATCAGCATGTGGTCCTTGTTGTCGATGGGGTTGTCTGGATCGTTGTGGTCGATGCCACCCGCCATGATCGCCTTGTACAGGAAGTTGCGTTTCTCTGCGGGGCCGAAAACAAAAAAGCAATAGAAAGAAGTTTTGTGAGACAAGTTCCCATTGGCCTCAATTGAGTCAATTGTACTCAGCACTTGTTGTGCCAAGACGCAGACTAGTCTAGTTGCTAGTGTCTCATGATCAAGTTCATGTTGCAGCTGCTGCTGGTGTTAAGCCATCTAAACTCTGACTACTTCGATCCGGTTGTGGTGCTGTCCACATATCAGTTGGCTTAACTTGACCTTGCAGCGTGTACAATCTTTTAAAACGCGAAGAGATATTTTGCTTTCCTTCATTCGATCATTTTTGGAATTATTCTATTAATAATTCGTTTAAATTGTACAAAATTTCTTAGATGTGTTGGGAGCTTTCTGATTTAATAAGAATGTTGATTAGCTATCGGCTTGCAGAGTGTGCAATTAAAAAAATAGGTTACCAATTTGTGTAAAATACAAAAATTTTGGCCTAGTTTATATGAAATATTAAGTATTCTATGTTAAGTACGCTTTTTTTTGTCAATACAATGAGCAAGAGACAATCTTAATTAATTTAGAAAATATGTCAACAACAATTCATAATGAAATTTAAAATTGTTTTTTTTTTTTAAGAGTGCATGAATGACCGCGACGCTTAATCATCAATAAAACTTCACGCGCTTGCAGAACAACAATAGGCAATACCAATCGCAATCGCAATCGCAATCCCATCGAATCCGGCAGTTCACTCACCTTTAATGGCAACCGACATTGGCTGGACCCGGCAGCCAAAAATGGAATGCAAATTCTTGCGCTCCCTGTAGCCCGAGATGGCCATGCAGGCGGCGAAGAAAGTGATGTGCCACAGGAACGTGAAGCAAACGGCGAACACCGAGTACGTGCAGAAGATCCTCACCGATCGAAAGGGACTGATGATGCCGATCAGAAACGAAATGAAGTCGGTGACCGAGGTAATTGTGATCGAAACGGCTGCCTCGGACATCATTAGGCCCATGCGCTCTGCTACTGGCATTTTGGCCTTGGTGCGGCGCCAACCCGCCAGCATTACAAAAGTGTCATCAATGCCGATACCTGTGGAATGAATTACAAAAATAATAAAGACATTTACTTAGAATATTTTTATCGCATACATACCGATCATCAGAAAGGGGGCAGCCAGATTAATGCCAATAAACTCAATTCCACAGTACATGGCCAGGCCAAAAGCTGCCAAAGTTGCCATAATCGCCGACACATTGCCCATGAGACCCAAAAAGGGTTTCGAGCGAACTGCATCACCCATCATGCAGGTGATTATGCTAAATTAAAATTTAAAGCGTTAAATTATTTTGAGTTTAGGGAATAGCTTTTAAAACATACCTAAACAGACCCATGAGCAAAAAAGTTGAGCTAAAGTAGGGTACCACAGTCTTCGTATTCTTCTCGAGTTCATGGTCCAGAGTGCGGGAGGCGAAGTACGAGACCGAGATGTGTTTAAAGAGCCCCGAGTCCTCTGCGTTACCAACTACCCTAAGGAAGGTTTCCTCCCATTCTGCACCCCTAAAATGACATCATTTGTATTAGTTGTGGTCCAATTTTTGAGTAATTTTGGGGTACTCACTTGGCATCCTGTCGTTTGGTGTCGGCGGTGACAAAATAGACCAACTGTATGGCCGGAACACTGATCACATGATTGTCCTCAGTCAGCTTGGTGCCTCCAAAGAACACGGGAAACAAGTGAGCATCCCACGTGACTGGGTTAAACATGAAAGGAAATGTGAGATTCAGTTGACCCGCTTCGATCTGAAATCAGGGAATGTGAGACTAAATGTTAGAGTTGAGAAAACCTTTTCCAAATTGAATATTTCTTAATTAAAAAGATTTTTAGACTATTGATAAAATTATACAGTTTTTGAGTACATTTTTGAGAGAATGCAATTCTGGTCAATGACCACCATACTCACATCATCCATTAGCGCATCCAAGTTAAGAATATCGTTCTCAAAACACTCGCCCTCCCATCGGGCACAGTTGTCCTTGTAGGTATAGGTGTCCCCATCGTATGTGGTGGTCGCATTCTGGATGAGATTATCCAGCTGTCGCAGTTCCTGGAACACCTCTCGTCTTATCATATTTTCGTCGCCATCCTTTGTTATCACAATGACTCGCCCGAAGCGACCTACAAATGCAGACGGATGTTGGATTAGTTGTGGTGACCATGGTTATGTCCCCAGAAAACACTTGGCAAACAATTAGTGACTTTGTGGACTTAGGCTTGAAGGCTAATGTGGCTGCTGCTGTTACCCACACGCCAATGCGTGACAATAATTTTAATTGAATTCCATTTGAATTCGGTTTCGATCGATTATTTCATTTGTGTTTCTGTTTGCCCGTTTATCGCACTTCCACTTTATATTAGTCGATTGTCCCAATCGTTATTTGTATTTAATGCGCCATAACAAATGCAGCCTCGTATACTTGCGTCACAGTATTGATGCGACTTTTATATTAGATACATTCAACTATACTTCATCGAAGAATTGGCAAACGTGCCAAATTTCTCGTACAATTTAAGAAAAAGAAGATAGGATTCCTCACTGTTTACACTTATATGCATATTAAAGTTGTACCAGATATACATAACCACAATCCTTTTTTATTTAAATTAACTTCCATTTATGCACCCCATTTAAATTTAACGATTCAAAAAAATAGTACAAGTACTACTTTTATAGTATATTATATTTTATAAATGTTTAGAAAGCTTTTAAATAACAGAAAGATTGAAATATTTATTATAAATTTAATACAATCGATTTATTAAAGCAGGGTATTTAATGCTTCGACCCCTGAGCTTTAATTTTAGTTGTGAATGAACTTGAATCTGATCAAATATTAGAAACCATCAGCAAACCATTCACGTTGTATAGCCATTTTTTTGTTATGAATGATATAAAAAATTTAACAAAGACAACCTCCATTGATTGCGGACCGAAAAAACCAGAAGTCTTTACAATTCATCAAACGAATTGAGGAATTAAATAATAATAATTTTTTCTCCGGCAATTTCAACGTCCACAAAAAACTAACTGAAACACAACAGTTTATTTGCGATAAAAGAGGAAAACAAACAGCCGGAAATCTTTGCCTTCCGTCACCAGGATCAACGGAAAAACTATTATAAATTAGGCTACGTTTTACGTTGAAATATTTATGGGGTACATCAGGGGTTTTTGTTTGTTTGTTTATCTTTCTTTTGGCGGAATAACAAAGCAAGTAATTTAATTATTTTTTGGATTTTTCCTCTGTTGCGCTCCATAAACAAATTTCCCAAAGACAGGGGAAAGTTGCAGCCTGCACGCCTCTTGTGGCACATTTGGCCAAAGTGCAATCGAAGCGGAGCACTGAGCTTGCTGGCTAACTGGTCGTAACCGACTAAATGCGGTCTAGATAATACCGTTGAGAGCACGAACGTGGATGTGAATGTCGATGTGGATTTGTATCTGCACAGATTGCTGTGTGTTGTGGCCTCCACACACTCGACGGGTTTTTTTTTTTGTATCTTGGCTGACTGTCTATTGCCCGGCCGACTGTCAAAACAAAGTTCAATGATGAGCCGATAGATATAGATGCCTCGCTTATATTCCATACGAGAGCTCGTCACAGTTTAATACTCTGAGCCAGTTGCACTGATCTGCATGCATCTCAGGCCGAGAACTGCTCAGTGCACATTGAGATCATATACGCAGAATGGGGCTAATGATTTCGAAAGAACAAAATTGCAAGTGCTCTTTTTGAACAGCAAACATTCAAGCCGTTTTATGAGGCTTTCGCAAATAAACTTTATTTAATTCGCAGCCCATTTGGCTTAAAGCACACGTTTCTCCCATGTTTAGGCTAAGTCCGTATTGCTAAATTTTTGCAGCAGGCAATTAAGTCCGTCCAAACGACTGGAAAAACGAAGCCTAAATTATGCAAATGTTTAGGGTTAGGTAAGCAATCTACTAGCTGACCTCTCAATTCGCAATGATAAAAATAAGGTTTGTGCAAACATTCAGTACACATTTAGACTTCCGAACAGGTAGTGGGTGTATAGGGGCTCAGCTTTTATACAACATATTAGTTTACACATATAATATTTATAATTCATTTTTTTTTATGTAAGTAGGAGTAAAATTTATTTAAATTGTAATGAAAAAATAGTAAATCATAGAATAGTTTGCTAATCAAATCTCTACATCTGCTCAAGTTTTGATGGCTCTTTGTCATTTGGCAATTATGCGGTATTTTGGTGAAGTTAGCTTTTGACATTGTTGTTGCTGCAATTATTACTAATGTTTCTGTTGTTACTATTATTGTTGTTTGCCGTTTGTGGTTGTTTTTGCCCAATAAACCATTTAGCGAAGTTAATAGCCTGTAAAACAGAGCCGAGTTCAAGACCTCAATAAAAGATAAGATGTTATGTCTCCATCTCACCCGTTTGCTGAAATTATTTATTGCACATCTTAGCTGAAGTCAGTTCAGGGCGTTGACAAAACAAAACAAAACAGAGTTTGTTGGGATAGGATGAGATGGGTAGGGATGCGATATAAAAAAAAAAGCGCCGGGAAGCCGGCAAGTAGCCACATTCCGCAAGGTGCAAAACGTTTGGCAACATTTAATTGGCCAATTTTTCCACGGTAATCACTGAGTGTACATATTTGCCGCCACTTACCGGGTCTCGTAATGCGTCCGACATTGAAGCGATGCGTATAATTCACTTTAAAGTATTGCTCCACAATGGCACGCTCAGTCTTGCCCTCCCCCGCAATAGGCGAGAATAGATATTCGGGATCGATTTGATACTTTAGCTGCTGGTAGCTGTTAAAATTAGTTTAAATATTTGTTAGTGGTTTCCATCCAGAACTGACATCACTTCACTTACCCCGTCATGCAAAGCAACGTCAGTAGCACCGGAATGATGATGAAATATCCAGGATGCTTGGCTATGCAGATCCCCAAATGGTAAAACGATTTGTTTAGTGTCTTATCGACACATGATATGCCGCAAGTCATCTGGAAAAGAGAAACAGAATTAGAAATTAGCTAAGTCCAAAGTTCATAGAAACAATATATATAGCAATAAATATTCAAACTCTCAAGTCGCGTGCATGCCGAACCCTAATGCGATTTGTCTAGTGAAGGTGAAAAGACAAATGGCGAAGGCAAGATGGAAATCTCAATTATATATATTAGTAAAGTTAAATGTGTCTACATATATAGACAAACATGTGTACCGCGTGCTCGTTGCCGTGTCTACTTGGCTTTGTTCATCGACACCTTCAACTTAAACTTTAGACACGCATTGTTTTTGGTCACTTTGCCTCACTTTGCTGCTGTTTGCCTAAACGAATCTCAACAAATGCCCTTGTTCATCTCGAAATCACTGAACAACAAAAAGTAAAAAAGGAAACCCCTAATAATGTTCATTAACACGCTTAAAGAACTCAAGTACGTAGCTATAATACTTTTAATTTTGTTAAAAAAAAATTACATCACAAATGGATTAAGAAAACGGGTACAAAAAAGTTAAATTCGCCCCCGGGTGGACTCGAACCACCAACCTTTCGGTTAACAGCCGAACGCGCTAACCAATTGCGCCACGGAGGCCATGCGAACACCGAAAAATTTTACTAAATTTGACAGCACGCACGAAACGGGGAACAAATCAGATAAGAATATAAATAAATTCTAATAGGAATGGCCCAGCAGCTTAATTTCCTGTGAGCCCAACAGCAGCCGTAAAGCAATCCCAATCAGCTTAAGTAGAACATGCGCCAGCAAAGCACCAACTGCCTCCGTGGCGCAATTGGTTAGCGCGTTCGGCTGTTAACCGAAAGGTTGGTGGTTCGAGTCCACCCGGGGGCGGCAACAAACTTTTTACTTTTTTTTCATGAAACTTTTTTTAAAGGTTCGATAATTTTGTTCTTGTGTTTACTTTTATTGGTTTTTAACGTATTGTTAATTTTTGTACTATTAAAATGTTCGTTCTTTACTGCCTGACAATGGGCCATTCTCACCACTAAACATCAAATGTTTTGAAAAATATTTAATTTTTTTGAGGAACACAAGCTGCGCAATTAGTTTGAGCCATTTATCATGCCAAACACAGATTGTCACAAGCCCATTTGGGCGCATGGCCACTATGAATGTGTAGGCACAAAGGATTATCGTACTTAACATAAATAGAACATTAGCGTTGGCACTTGCCCGACGCATTAATAATCGTTGCCAACAGCCAATGAAAGGCAAAAAAACATAAGGAAAACCATTTAGACTCAGAAAATGAACACGAAATGGCAGCAGAAGCTGTAGCCGCAGATGAAGCATCGCCCGGCAGGCATTTACTCTTGAATTGCTTCATGTCTGATCATTGCGCCGAAACTTCAATTCACATTACTAGTTGCATGCTAAGCGCCAGACCGAAAAATTCGATTTGTCGAGCTGCCACGACACGTAAAGTTTATACAAGTTTACTTTCCATTTTTTTCTGCTCTGGGGTTCAACGACAACTGACGCTGCACTTTTACCAAATTGTAACAATCTTGTTTTTCTATTCGTACAGTAAACACTGGGCATTACAACATGCCCAAGCCGAGTAGTCCAGCCTGCGCTTAAGTTGAGCACTTCACTCGCCAAATTGAGTCACGGAGCCGTCTCAAGGTTATAGCTCTGACTTCAGGTCCAACTTTGACTTCAGTGCCGACTTGGGGCGCCCGGCCCTCCGTTGACATAACGGTTCATTATGTCAAAATGATTTAATAAACAGCGCAGCCAGGCCAGCTGCGCAGGTTTTTCTTTGCTCGGGAAGTGTCAGTGTATCAATATTTGTGTTCACATACTTGGAAAAACGGTTTTTGGACGTGTCAATTGGTTTGAAGTGAGGCGTAAAGGTATCATATAGTATCTGCAAATTTCGAGCAAGTTTCCATCTTTCTCATCCATCTACAATCACCAATTAATGCCTCATCAATGGGGCCTCAAACTCCAAAGCCGTTATGCAAAAGTTAAATATAAATGTTGTACAATATGGGTAAGCTGGCATAACAAATAGCTTCAGATTCGGTTCAAAATCCATTAATGAACTTTACAAATGCATGTCGCAAGTTCGGTGTCGACTCATCCACGCTTCAGTTTTCATAACCATGTGGGTTCCCCTTTTTCTCCAGCTTGTTGAAGTCAGTTGTGCATTTGTGAATGACATTAAATGTGCCCGAATAAATATACATTTGTACAAAATGCAATATCATGCTTTTTTTTTCCTTGTAGTCTCTATGACTAAAGCAATTTTTTGTAGCACCTTATGAAACTGCAGGCGAATTTTAAATCACAAAATTCCGTTTTTGATCGGCACCTGAGTCAGAGACTAGGCACCTGCCATGAACAACCTCAAACTGCGTGCCAAGAAAACCGATTTTTGCCGGGCACTTCCCTCCCAGAAAGCTGTCAACTTATGTCTTTTAAGAGAAGAGTTTTTTGTTGTCTTTGGTTTTTGCATAATTTCTAGGTCAAGACTGTATGATAAAAGGCGGATTCTTTGCTTCTGCCAACCCAATTTTTGTATGCATATATTTTTTTATTAATACTCAACTTAATGCGTATGTTTAGCCTGGGATTGGTATGCGTTTCAAAAGCTTTTACGTTTTGGCACGAGAAAGTTGATGACCAAAATGAGTTTGTCTCTTCAGTCTTTTGTTTTGTTGTTTTTACTTTCTGTGTCGAACCATTTGACGTTTTATTGTTTGCTTTTCTGGCTGACTTTTTGTTAATGTTTTTTTTACTTTTCTAAAATTGATAGCTTTCTGAAAGAATTTTTAGTCCCCTAACAATACGTTGTCCATTTTCGGGTCAAGTAAAAGTATAACTCCTGATTTAATTATTTCTGAATTTCTTCCGTTCACTCAAAGTAAGCATTTCTTTCCCGTTCTTAGCCAACTGGGACTTTTCGCCAGTTGACTGACACGTTTTCATCACCGCCTTAAACACTGTTTGCTTGACCGGCTTACATAACTCCCGGTTTTGTCCAGCCCCGTTTAGATGTTTGCTGTTGCCGCCGTTGCTTGGCTTTAACAATTTATATAATGCATATTTACGGGCAGAAGAAGAAGTAACAGAAGGAGGCGAAAAACGGTCAGCGCAAAAATTGATTGCGAGCAAAACGAATGTAAGCTTTTGGCGAGTTTTTCTTTCTGACCAAGTCAACAACTTTCACTTTTGTGCGTTGCGGTGGCACAAAGCATAAATACCGAGAAATTACCAAATTAATATTAATTAATATTTAAATATATTTTGCTATTGGGAATTCGGTTTCGAAATGAATTTTTGTTATTATCTACTTGACTGTGGGTTTTGCCTTAAAAAATATTGGGGTCAAGTCATTGAAGTAGAACACAAGAGCGATTGATGACCTTACCGTGTGGGAGTGACAATTCGACAAAAATATTTATAATTACTACGCTAACTCGGCTTAAGCCGATTCAGTTTTATCTATAAATTTATACATATATGAACCGTCGATTTTTTGGCCACAGTTTGTCAGCCGAAAAAAAGGTCGCTTACAATTGAAATTGGTTGCCACACATTGGTTTGCAATGAATTTTAATTAGTTTACTTGGGGGCTAAGCATTTAACATTGAAAGCCTTAACTGTTTTTGACTGTTTTTTTGTTTTTGTCTATGAAGGTGCGGTGGAAGGGCGGGTGGGATCTATCAGGTTCTGCCTCCAGCCAGAAGCCAAGATAAAAATTCACTTTCTACTTTTTCTGCGCCTCTTGACTGACTGACTAACCGACTGTATGGCCTGAACCGAACGGAACGGAGCGGGACGTGAGGGAACGATTCCAGCGGCATGCGTTCAACCTGGAACTGGGTCACACTGGCACTCACAGCTCTTGGCCCAAACACAAAGTCACACACACGGACACTAGGTGGCCGCTTTCAATTTGAATTCAGCTTTTTGATTTGTTTGCTTTGCATTAATTAGCCATTTACCTGGCAAGCTGTTTAAGAAAATGTTTTGATTTTGAATTTATCGGCTCTTTGTTTAGTCACAGATCTGTAGGTCAGTGGAGCAGAGCCCGTAAGTATCTCAATTTGATTTCATTCATTAATTGCAGCTTAAAAACCGATTTAAAGGAAATTAAGTGCATCAAGATTTGGTAAAATGTTAATGGGTAAGCAATTACTATCTCAAAAGGAAATGAAGTCCAATATTATATGTGTATCTGAACATGCTTGTCATTGAAACTGTGCCAAAAACTACCTTAAGCTTAGAGCCACACTTAAAAATTTACATTTAATTATTAAATAATAAATAATTTTAACAAAGCTGTTTTTATTGCTCAACTTAGGCTACAAAAACGACTACATATGTATATTTTGATTATCTTTTTGTATTATATTGGTCTAGCTCTCCAGTAGAACAAGCTTAATCTCTTGTAATTTCTTTAACCATCGCTCTGTTATAATTAATTGAGCGAAGATAAGTCGTTTCCATAACTTACACTTTCTCGTTCACTTTTACTAGCCGACTAGGTTTACTTTCCTTGGAAATTAGTTAATTATGACAGAGTTTTTCCGGCCATCAACGGCGAGTTAATGAATCAACCAATTGACACACAGGCGAAGGCAAAAAGTCACAAGCGACAAAAAATCGAAAACTAACTCTCTGAGAAGAAATGGCGGTGAAGACACAAAGAGAGAAGCGAAGAAAGAAAAAGAAAGTGCAAGGCTGATCGCATATCATATGTACAACACATATGGCCGTTTGTAACGGCATTTCTGAACTGAAACCAGCTGAGAGCTTCTAAAAAAAATAGGGAGTGAGAGAGACAGAGATAGAAAAGCACTTTTCCTTTCAAGATGCCCCCCTCGTGCGTACTCTTTTACACTCGTTTAAATATTAATTATAATAAGCTTGCTCGAGCACTTAGCAAAATTTACAATGCTTTGGGCTGAATATCGACATGGAGCTTCTCATTTTCACAACATGCCGTTTGCCGTTAATCATTTAAGCTAACATTCAATTATACTTTGTCTGAATTTTTTTTAGCAAATTATGAGCTGTTTGTGGAGTTGCTAATTGAACACTGTGAAATACTAATGGAGCAATAAAACTTATTAGATTGCCCACGGTGCCTACATGCATAAAGCAATTTAAAAGTAAAACTCCAATAAAAAGGAAAATCCCAGGCAAATAAAACCAGTTCAAAGCGCCTTAGATTCGGTTGCAGTTGCAGACTACCTGCAGTTCAGTCCACTCACAACTGGTCAAGATGAGGGTGGAAAATCCAGCTACCTGTGGTTTTTCCGGCTCAAAACCTAAATCGTGCAACTGTACGTCGTTACCAAATGTTCGTCTTTAACCTTGAGCATAAGTCAGCCAGTCACATGAAAATCGATTATAGGGATGAGCCAATCAACCGGTTTCCTTTTCGACGCGAATTTCACTCAAACTTTCATTAACTGGGCCGAAAAACTCCCTCGGTTATGTCCGCAACTCAGTGTCAGGTCCATCAGCCAAACCGGATCACCAAAGTTCAGTTTATGTAATCACTCTTGCTTGCGAGTTGTATCCGAATTCGAAGATGCAAACACATGTGAGAGGGGCATCTGCAGTTTCCGACGAGGTTTGTCTATTGGCCAATGTATTTACATATTTTCCTTGGCCATTTTCCAGTTAAATTTTAACGTGGTTTTTCGATCCGTGCCCCACTTTCTGTTGCTCAGCTGTGTGTTGCTTTAATTGTACGCTGTAATTGTAGCCGCTCTCAAATCGAGTTTCATTAATTTGCCTGTCAAAAGTTTTGAGTTTCTTTCTCGACTACCGATTGCAAATGAAAGAGCCAAGCGAGTTGGACTTGGCCCGGAGTGGCAGAATATTTTTGCAATTGCACTTGCAGTTTGGAAAAGACTATATTATATTTTATGGCTGATGCAAGTAGAGACAAACTTGTACACTTAAATTTCGGACTCGAAACTACTATTGTGTTTGTTAGATGAACTCGTGTTTAAATTGCCCATGAAATTGTTAAGAATGTCGCTTGCTTCTTGTTTGCTTCTGACATTAATGAACTGCTTTTCATCAACAAAGCGATGAATTACTGAGCCCACTTTACTTCCATTGTTGCTCATAATTTGTACACAGTAAAAATTCGGAGAAACACGCTATTTATTACTTTTGTGAAATAATCCCTGTCAATGAAAACAAATCACTAACCAGCAAACAGTAAATTAAATGAAAAAATAAAGAGCGATATAGCTGAAAGCACCGACCATTGAATACCCTCTGTTTGTTGCAAAAATATGTAGCATATGTAGCAGACAAATATTATTATTCAAATATAATATTCAACTATATTATATCAGCAAGTATTTTCCAAGACCTTTTTTAAAGTATTAAAAAAGGATTTCGTGCGTTGTATGAATTGGTGAGCGTATTTTTCCCAACTACGCACTTTCCAGCAAAACATTCCAGAACGCAATTGCCCCGGCATTTGTCCAATGAATAAAGTAAATCAGATTTCAACCCCTGGACACCACAACCCCCATTGAAAAGTCTGCGCACTTATCATTTCAACTGCAACCATCAGGAAGCTTCGAGGCGGTTTTATATCTCACTCACCTTGTGGCACTGATATCTTTTGCTCTATTATTTCGACTCGTATCCAAGATGATGTTTTTCTAGCTAATATATTTGGTGTGGAGTACTTTTCCAGCACTTTCGTTGAGGCAACAAATTATTCGCGAGCCTTTCAATTGCACTCGGCTCTGCGTGATTCGCCTTTCACAGAATTTCTTAATGATTTTTCAAAAATTGCACACTCTTTGCACTGAATTTGGCCATCGTATTTGATATTATTTTTTTTTATTTCACCTGGCTGTCACGGATCGAAAAGAAGCGAAGAGAAACGGAGGCGGCGCGACACGACAACCGATGACTTTGAGACCGAAACACGGACTGAGAGATCCACTCCGACTCCAGATCTTACGGATCGCGTCTTGCGTTGCCGCTTACGTAGTGGTTTAGCGATTTCGAATTCAGTAACCGTTAATGCGCGCCGATGGATCAGTTCGGGCGTTATTTTCGACTTCTTTTGTCTACTTGTAAATTAACGTTGATTGAGATTCTCGCTGACTATAGTGACAGCGCCTTGAAAAGAAAGATGAAAGTTCCGTGCACACGACCGCCTCGAACCACGTAACGGAAACGAATGAAAATTAGGTCTTACGTTTGGCTTAACGCGCTCTCACTGCGCTCAACTATGGCTTAGCTCTCTCTCACCTGCAGCTCTTGATCCCTCTCTCTCTCTCTCTCGCTCTCTTTGAATGTCTCACTCTCCCAGGTGAGTGCACCGGTTTGCAACGGTTCGCACGATTTTTTGGGAAAAATCTGTGCCTCTCCTTTCTCTCCTTTGTATACCTGTTTTCATCAACAGGTGCGCTCGTGTTTCTACTGCAGTCTGAAGGTCGCATTTTCGCTCATTAATCGCCGCTTTCTTCTGCGCCTGCGCAAAAGTTTTACGGGAATTACCACCGCGGTTCAGGTGAATTTTGGCTGGTTTATATGCGGCCCTAAAATCTATGGAAATGGGTTTCATTGGAAGTGCGCATCTGACCATTTTAGGGACTCAGTGTGCAAATACGCGGTGCAAATGTGTTTAAAGTGGTAGAAGATCTTTAAAATAACACAGAAAATGGTTCATCTTGTTTCAGTTCATTATAAATATGAATAAGCACATTACTTTTATTTATATAATATTAAAAACGTCGGTTGTGAACTCAAAACTAAATAACAAATGTTTAAAAAATTCAAATGATTTTGGTAACTCTTTATTCAGTATACCAGATATCACTTTCTCGATTACTTTCTTTTGTAAGAATCAGACGTAATAAATAAGGTATATTTCCTCGTGGAAGAAAGCAAACCTTAATATTTAAAGACTTACCGGCATTTAACTATTTTATTTATTGAGTCAGGCCTTCAGTGTAGATAAATTGCAAGCTTTAAAAGGTTTAGTCATATGTGTCATGAGCAGGGAAATACAAAATTCTTGAAAATGTGCGCAATAAAACTAATTTGAATAAAGGCGGCTAAATCATTTTCCGCAAGGAATTTCCAAATTAAAAAAAAGCAAACTTAGAAATGAAAGAGCGTGAGGGGGACAGGGACCCAGATATTACCGCTGAGAAATTTAAGCGGAAATTTTAATAAAAATCATTTACAATTTATTTCAAACAGAGAAAAGTGCACACGAGCAGAGGCAAAGTCGGAGGGACAGTGAGCGATAAAAATATACTCATGCGCAGCCACAAACAATGAACTATTGGAAGTGTACGGCAGTCGGCGAGTAACGATCCGATTCTCCATATCCATCCATATAGTATATGCTATAGTATGCTATATAGTATAAGTGGTGTGTGTAGTAATGTCAGTCGAGCACGTTCAACTCGGCCGAGGAGGATTATATTGGATCGTTCGGGTAATTGAGCAGAGTAGGTGTATCGCACGGCTCGGCGGGCAAATGTTGAATTCAATTCTGGGCAATCAAGCAGCCGTGCGATCTATATATACACGCTGATTCCAGCATTAACATTGTCCAAGGCGGCGGCATTAACGAGATACATTTTTGATTGGCTCCTGAATGCGCCCGCCAAGACGAGGACGGCTATGGGCAGCTCGCATCGGGGAAACCCAAAGAGGGATCCTGCAGTTCGATGCCTTGGGATCGCAGCTGTTCTATGAACTCCGTCTCCATTCGGAACAGGGCCTCTAACTCCCACTGACGGCGGATGTCCTCCAAGTTCTGGAATCTCAGGTACTCTCTGATACGGAACAGCACATAAAGTATGACCACGTGTAAGCCCACCAGTATGTTGATTCCCCTCTCCCAGGATTCTAACGTGTACGGGCGGGGCCTGTTCTTCAGGTAGCTCTCGTACGAACTCAGCACGAAGTCATCAATCTGATAGCCCGCAAATTGGACCGCGAGGAACATCAAAATATATTCAGAGCTATCACAACGCACAAGATCTTTACGACTGAGTTAATAGAAAAGTTTAGGCTGGAACCTTCCATGTTGATAATTGTGTTGGGGCTAGAAAGTAAGATTAAATATATTCTCGTCTGACAGCTTTCTCAAAGTGTAACAAGCGTCGGATCTAAAAATACGTAAAATAATAGGAAATCGAAATAAATAGTCCTTATCCTCCACTTTAATAACATGTAACCCTTTTACACATTTAAATTATACTCAATTTTTACTACAGCCTTAATAATAGCATTGTGTGTAACATTTTTTTTTTTCAATTATTGCTTCTAAACCTAGAAAGTAAAATATACAATTTTTATTAAAATGTGAAAATCTACACGATTACAAAAGTTATAAATTTGTATTTATACAAACTTTTATCGTTTTTTTACCCCTTTTAAAAATTTAAATGGGTTAGCAAAACTTTTAATAGAATAAGAAAACGAAATTAAATATTTGATTAACATTTATGTTTCTATTTCCTTTCTATGTATATTTCTTTTTCAGAGAGTATTAAATAATCGACTTGCCGTAGTTAAAATTTCTTTTTCATTTTATTGTTAAACTTGTTGAGTTTGGAAATAATTTGGGGCCATGATTGAGGTTCAAGTTCACACAAGCATTATTAGAGGAAAATTTTAAGCTGGTTCTCTCCTTCCATTAAAAGCATACCGAAAATAGCTTTTATGATTGTCGATTGAGGAAAATGGAATGTGCTAACATAATTTTTAAATACTTGTTATTACTTCATCTTTATCAAGAGTATAAGAACCTAGGAAAGAACTATAAACGCACTGGATTATAGTAATGTTAATTGAGTTTGCGTTGAAAATACAAAAATATACTAGAAACTATTTATACATAAAATACCGGGTTTAATAATTCAATTTAATTTAATAATTAATTTTTTCGCAGAGAAAAAAAAAACCCAAAAGTTATAGGGGCGAAAAAATTTTCCTTCACCATGTCTTTGAAAAATCAGTTATGAAACAAATTAAATTAAATATTTTTTCAAAGCTGCTTTCGTGTTTCACTTTCAATTGTTTCTAAACGGGCAAAAAAAAGATAACTTTGGCACCTTCTCCTCCTCAATTTTCTTTACATTGTACAACACTGGCTTTGACCTGAATAAGCGCATGTGCAACCGAGTTCACGTTCCAGAAAACTTACTTCCTTTTTAACCTTACTTTTTGGATAATGATGTCGAGCAATTTTAATCTGCGGGCGAAGGTGCTGATGCATCCTTTGGTACTTTTTCAAATTATCGACGCTTACGAACGTCGCCCCAAGGATTCCAATCAGGTGCGTAAAAAAAGGGATTCCTGACCAGAAATTAATAAATCCGACAAATGCCAGGTAATGGGCACTTTGCTGGGCCGCAACGACGGCAAGGATGGGCTCGTCGAGATCACCAATTGCTTCACGGTGCTGCACAAGGAATATCCGGATATTGGTCGCATCGATCTGGACCTTTCGTATGCTACCGAAATCCTGGAACTAAATACGCTAGCCTATCCACAAGAGCGTGTGGTGGGATGGTTCTCCACCGGGAAATCGGTCTCCCGAACCGCTGTCCAGCTGCACGAATATTATTCCAGGGAGTGTGGTGAAGGGCAGCCGCTTCACCTGCTCGTGGATGCAACCCTGAAAAGCCAGCGACTTTCGACGCGACTGTACTGCGCCGTCGAAATGGGAGTGCCCGGCGGCACCAAAGGCCTGATGTTCTCGTTGGTGCCCCTGGAGATGACCAGCGGGAATGACGAAGCGGTGGCCCTGCGCTTGATGGAGAAGCAATCGCTGCAGCCGGCAACCAAGAAGTTGGGACGCATCCTACCCGAGTTGGTCCAAGTGGTGGATGAAACACGTGTCCTGCAACAGCGTCTCGATTTGGTGCTGCAATACATCAACGATGTCTTGGCCAGGAAGCGAAAACCGGACAATGTTGTGGGGCGGACTCTTCACGATGCCCTCACCGCAGTTCCATTGATGGATTCCGAGAACTTTCGACTGATGTTCAATGCCAACTTGCGGGACATGCTCATGTCCATCACGCTCTCCATGTTGGTCAAGACCCAGCTTCAGCTTAGCGAAAAGCTGTCCAGCATGCAAGATCAATAGATTTTAGCATCTTCTTATCCGAAACTTGGTTAATAAAACGCCGCTTTTACGGGGAAACCCCGGTTTATTAAGTGCAGCTTTAATCTCGACTTTTGCTTGTTATAACAGGTCAAGCTTTATAAATATTTTTATTTGAATAAAAAACTATAAAGAAAGCTAACTGCCGTAGGCCCTACTTTATATACCCTGTAAGTTATAGGAAAAATGAATTAGTTAACCCTACTTATAGAACTGGTTAAAACTCCATTAAATTTATTTTTACATACAAAAAAAACACGGTTAAAATGACAAAAATATTAATGCTAACGTTAAAAACGGATTTTCGAAGACTTTCATGAAATTCTATTTTTATACAACTAAAAATATATTTTTGGTTGATTTGCATATATGTTCAAAAACACAAATTTTGTCGATTTTGGTTTGTTTCTAAGGCAGCTATATGATAAAGTAGTCCGACTGCTATAATTAATTGTCTTTTAAATGTCTTATTTACTGTGTTGCAATAAATATAAATATAAATATTCGAAAAATGAACTTACTAAATGAAAAGATTTTGTAGCTCGGATCTTGTTAAATTGAACAAATGTTATAATTCATATATTTCTGAATAGAATTAACATTTATTTTCAGACAAGCCTTCTATTACCTTTTACTCTTAGTCTTGAAAATGGAAATGTTTACTAAATTAATGTTTTTCAAGTTGATAGTTGTGTGTGAACTTTAGAACCCAAAGGCATCACGCCCAGTCGAGATAATGAGTTCATCATGCCCAAAACAAATGATTTTTGTTGAGGCTTCCCCCGACGACGCCGACGTCTTCTTGTTGCCCTAGTCTGAAAGCCCTTAGGCTGATGCAATTTGATGGCAATTATTGCAGCATGTGATGCTTAGTGACTTTGCTAGGGGATTCCCATTAATTGGAAGTCAGTTGGCCAACTCCTTGGGCCATTTTTGACTGCCCAAAGTTAGCGGTGAATACAACAACAGTGAGACAACTGGGAAACCCGCTGCGGATCGAAGATCTCAACGGACATTGATAAGGTTCGGCTCAGGTCAATTTCGGTACGGTTCCACTCTTAATGATTAGGGCACGGCAGAGGAAGGAGATCGATGGGTGATGGTGGGCGGGGGGGAGATGTGGACCACCCAAATAACAACGAAACAGTAACGTCTTATCGCGGTTCAGGGACAGTCGGCGGTCTGTCCACCGGGGTAATCAATTAGCAGGCACCAACTGGAAATTAGCAAACGTTGACGTTGACCGTCGATAGTAGCCCTACCCCGCCCACCTCTACGCCCCTCCCACTCCCCCTCCGCCTACCCCTGCTGACCCCTCTCCGCGAACGCTGCTCCTGTGTTGTTGGGTTCTGTAGTGTAGTGTGTGCCCCCGCCCCTCCAGCCAAATCGACGCCGCCGCTGACTTATCGCCCAAGCCAAGGGCTATCTGGTGCGCCCCCGGTCACCATTCCTGATAGCCATCGCCAATGCCGGCAGCACAGCTCTGGATTGAAATGGATCACCCTCAGAAGTCCAGCGACCGGCGATCCGAGCAGACGCATCAAGTATTAAACCTGGGATAAAACCGATTCGAATTCGAAAAGAAATTCTAAAATGTCCTATTAAATAGATCGTGTTGAGATCTATTATGAAAGTCAGTGCAAGTCAGGCTTTTTAACATTAAAGTAACAGTGAATATTGCAACCATAAGTTTAAAAACAAAAACCCGATTCAGTGACCCTTAGTGATCGTTGTTAGCATCAAAGTATTATGTTTTCGCTGCTGCTGCACCATCCGCTCGTCTGCCGCTGCTGTCTGCTGGAGCAGCCGCCGCTCTACCACAGTCTCCATGACGCCTCCAGCCGCCTGGCCGAGGAACTGAAGGCTCTGGCACCCGCCCTGCTCCTGGATCCCGGCGACAACCTCACCGACGTGATCTGCGAACTCTGCCTGCGCCGCCTGCACGACGCCCGCGACTTCCAGCTGCGATGCGAGCAGTCCGAGCAGGTGCTCCGCTCCCGGCACGAGCAGTGGAAGCACACGGTGGCCGTGGGCGATGCCCTGGGCCTGGACGACGTGCTCGAGTGCCTGGAGCGGGAGGTGGGCAGCCTGGAGGGACCAGTGTCCATGCCCCAGCAGTCCAGCAAGCCGGTGGCCTATGTGGCGCCACTGATGGAGACCGTGGATTTCGGTAAGCTATACACTCACTCGAACGAATATCATATACATTTTCAAAAAAATAGTGAATTTGATTTTGAAAATAAGTTTATTCAAGTTGCCGTTTATGACTATTAAAGAATTTATTGAAAAGCGTTCTTTTAATTAGGTCGAGAGCTTCAACTCTGTATACAAAAATGTATATACCCTTAAGGAAGACTGATAATATATTAAAACCAAAATTCATATTTTTGTTTAAAATGTATAAATAAATTAAAAAAAAATGTTCAGTTATTTAAGTTCTTGCGTTACATATTGTTTTCGATTTTAATTGTCGTAATGCAAATGATGAAAAAAGAAAAGAACATTATTATTATGCCAGTTTACATTTAAATTCATACCGCAACATTTGTCTTACATGCTGAAATATAGTTTTTTTGATTTTGTATCCCCTTTTTGTATGGTCACAGACAACTTAGACTTTCATTTTCATTTAATTTCATATCCCAATATTTGTCTTACATGCTGAAATATAATTTTTTTTATTTTGTATCATCACAGACAACTTGGACTTCCAGGAGAGCCCGGCCAGTGAGTTTGAGACTCCTGCCTACTGGGCATCGTCTGTGGATTCGGGTAGCCTTAACACCCCGCTCCACCGGCCGGAGACCCCAGTGCCCTTTGAAATCGCTCAGCCGATGCTACCGACGCCCCTAGAAAGCGCTGAGGAACCAGCCCCAGCACCAGCCCCGAAACCTATGGGAAAGCCCAAAAGGCGGAGGACCAAGCCCAAGCCGCGGACAGATGGCCAGAAACCCAAGGCAGCTGGTACCCCGCGATCCCTGCATCCGTGTGGCGAATGCGAGAAGAAGTTCACCCGCAACTTCCAACTGAAGCTGCACATGATTGCGGTGCATGGAATGGGTGAGATGCGATACCAGTGCGAGGATTGTGGCAAGAACTTCGCCTCGCGACACAGCCTGCGGTACCACGTGAAGTCGGTGCACTCCACCGAGCGTCCCTTCGGCTGTCAGCACTGCGAACGGCGTTTCGTCCTGCGCACTCAGCTCCTGTCCCACCTGCGCACCCACACAGGTGAGGCCAAGCCGCGCATCTTCGAGTGCCAGCGCTGCTCGAAAAGTTGGCCCACCAAGTCGGACCTGCGCACCCACATGCGATCGCACAACCCCAACATGGAGCGACCCTTCAAGTGCGACACCTGCTCGAAGGCCTTCTTCACCCGTGGCCATTTGAACTCCCACCTGCTGGTGCACACGGGGGAAAAGCCATTCGCCTGCGAGTACTGCGACAAGTGCTACCAGAGTGTGGGCAACCTCAACAACCACATGGTGCGCCAGCATGCAGAGATCATCGAGGCCCAGCTGGAGACCGTGGCCATCGAGAGCTGAGGGTCCCCGGACAGGATAGCGCGTCCCGAGGAGAGGCTGCATCAAGTATTAGGAGCGTGGCAGAGGCATAACACCCAGTCGGACGCAAATGAAGATTTGAAAATACTACACTGATAACTGAATTAATATTAAATATTGATCTTACGATAATAACACAAATAACAGCTTTTTCGGCAAGATTCAAAAAGATTATATACCCGCAATTTGCATTGTGGAATTTTTAAATTTAGTATTAAATTTAATCAAATCATTTATTTGAACAACAATAAAAATAATGGTACATTAATAAAATTTGGCTTTTGTAATGGTAAATCAACAGAATTATAAAGTGTGTCAACTTGCGTGTGCAAACACCCAGATAAGTATTCATATGTATAATTAAATAACTATTGTTACACAGTAAAAATACTAGACCAACAACTGAACTAATATAAAATATTGATCATATAATAATAGCCTAAATTCCTAGCTTTTTCGGAACGATACAAATAGTTTATATTCCTGCAATTAGCATTGTCAAAAAATTGATTTTTATATGGTTGTTTGGAACGTCAATAAAGATAAATGTAAAGATATGCATAAACAAAAATACTGACTTTAGTGATAAATAGTTTGAGTTTAAACAAATCCAGATGGTAAACTTATTTTAAATTATTGGAGGTCTTGGTTGTAAGACAACCCTTAAAACATCCAGATAAATATTCATATGTCTAATTAAATAACAATTGTTACATAGTGAAATTTAGTGGATTAGAAAACCATAATTTAATTTTCTATTTTGATTATAGCTTCATTTATCATGAGAGATTGCAATATTATTGCGCAATCCAAGATTTGGCAAACATTTCTAAGGCCAGGCAGTCTTATCTTCCGTCTCAATGTCGCAAGCCGCAAACGTTTTATTGCCAAACGCAGATGCGAGGTGAAAGTAGCAAAACACCTAACCAATAAAAAAAACAACAGAGGTGGAAAAAACAAAACAAAAAATTTGAAATAGAAATCGTGCAAAAATGTGGAATCAAAATAAATATAAAGCTAATTTTAGGCGATGACAATTAAATATTTGCAAGCCCCCAATATGTTATTAATACCATGTTTAATCTTTAATCTAAAAATCGGAGAACTTTTTTGATGTAAAACTTCCAGTGTAGATTTTTTTGTTAAGGTCAGTTTTTAAAGGCTTTACTTCCCAAGACTAAAAGCTGTTAACATGAAACTTTACAATTCTGAGTTTGAATTATAATCTTACAGGCTAACTGGTCAAGAATAAATGTATTCTTTGAATAATTTTCTTTATCCTCTCCATATTTTACGACAACCGGTAGTAATAATTTCTAAGATTATAATCACTTTTATTTATAATTAAAAATGTTTTGATTTCTATTTCATAAATCATTCTTGTATAGGTATTAAATGAAACAGCCCTGTCCACGTTCAGCATTCATCTCAGGGTCTTATGAAACCCAGTTCAGGGCTTATCGCCATAAGGCTCAGTCTATTTGCACGCGTGTTTGAGTATATTTGTGTACCTATTGGGTACAATATTTAAATGTGTACACAAATCATAAATTAAATAGTAGAAGCGATTAACAGATAGAGGCCAACAAAGGGTCGATTTGGAGCAAGATTGTAAAAAAAAGCGCAAGTAAAATCCAGAATAAATTCCAGAATATTATAAAACCATAGACTCAGATCGCTCTGCTTAAAAACTTTAGAAGAAAGGCATATAATTGATATATCCACAAAAAGGTATTAAAGGGTAGTTTATGACTATAATAACCTGACGCCTAAGCCAATAAAACCGCCGTTAAATAAACAACATTTTTATAATGTTGTTTTTTATATTTGTGATTTTCTCTGTTGAAAAATACATTAACTAAACTTCTGACCCCTCCAATTATCTCGACTTTTCGCACATATATATTTAGAGCTTTATTTATTAGGAGATAATAATAAATTCTTCAGAATTTTTTACAACATTTCAAGTGATAACGGTAGCAGGCAATCAAATAAATTAAAGTCTAAATTGTGTAAATAGTATTAAGGCATACAAAAATAAAAAAGTTTATATAAAAACTTGATCATATTTAATAGGCAATAAACTTAATTGATCCCATAGTTAATTGTTGTCTCTGAGTGTACATCAAAAGGAGTACTTTTTTAGAAAATCAAGTGTATAAGAGGTTATTAAGATTGCTTCTTAAAGTTAGTAAATTTATTAAATTATTAATAATATATTCGTTCTTACTTTATGTATATGTTTTTATACCTTTCTAGTACAGCTTTAGATACAGTCGCAGAATAAATTCCGAATAATTCACACCATCCAGCATCAGTGTCTCTCCGACCATAAAAAAAACACCATTACTACTTAGGCCATGCTTGCACAAAATTTGTTTCAATTACAAAACCACCACAACAATTATGCACTTGAGCTGCTGAAACCGAGATAGCAGTTAAAGTGTTAATCTAATTAACTTTGATAGCGACGAAAAGCTTGAACTGAGGAAGTGACCGCTGGCCTAGGTCGGCGATGAATCAGACTTGAGGCGGTCCGATAACCTTGTCTCAGGTTAGGATGCATGTGCACCTCCTGGTTACTCACTCTGAGTATTTGCACATCCGGAACGTGATCACTGGAATGAGGAGGAGGAGCTAAGAGGAGTCTTTGCTCTCCGGACAGTGACCCAATCAAGGCTCTTTAATCAGGGCTTCACTACCTACCTACGTGCTCTGGAGTTCCTGGAGGTAGTTCAGGGTGGGGTTCACGTCATCTCCATAAACCAAGATTTGTTCTACCCCAACTTGCTCCCCTGGTTCCCTGTGGACTTAAGGTCTTTGTTATCGCCGTTCAATGAACGGTTCGCTTATTGTTTGCCACATCTTTGTACTCCAAATCTTTTTATCAAATTCCAATAATATGTTGGGGTCGATGGGTGACTCATGCGACACCAAATGCACAAAACAAATAAAAATATAACTGAAAAACATGGTATAAATGAGGACGAATTTCATTTTAAAATTATGGTTTTTAAGAATTCAATTATTACTTAAGTAACAATATTTTTAGTGCCTAAGGTCTTAATATTCTAAAAAAAAATATTAATTAATTTTAGATACATGGTACGCGTTACTGTAGGTTATGTAACGATAAAAAAATTATATATTTGCTGGTGTTTTAAATTAAATGGTTAAAAAATTTAAAAGATTTTGATAATGATATTGTTATTCTTTTGATTATGTTGTGAATTCTATAAAATTATGTTGCCATAAATAATACTAATTAACTACAATAATTTAATAAAAAAAAAAATAATTTGCTTTACTCAACGAGGAACAGGTATATATAGTATCAATATAGTTGAATGGTTTTGTTGAATGGTTTTGTTCTAGGAAATAAAAATAACAACATATAACATATCTCTAAATTTGAAATTGAAAGTACATATCCAGAGATCAAACTAGTATCCCAACCAATTATCTCACATCCGTTTATTTACATAAAACCAACAAACAATTTAGTATTTACATAACCATAACCATGTTGAGGAATGTATCATTCCCTGGAGGATTGATCGAAGAGCAAACGTCCCAGCTGCAGCTGCTGCTGGGCATACGAATTGAGGGCCGGCGTATCCTGACCCATCGATCCACTGACAGCGCCTTCGGGTGTGACCGACTGGCGGACCAGCTCACGCAGACTGGCCGAGATCTTGGCGGTACGAAAGCGGTCATCTTGGCGCCGCTGGCGACACTGGACAAAGCGCTGCGACTGGTGCCTCTTGCGCTCGATGTCCCCGCGGAGCTGATCCCTGCGCAGTCGCTCCTCCTGCTGTCGCTCCCGCCAGTGCTCCTCGTGATGCACTTGCTCCAGATAGTTGTCGTGCTGCATCCGCTTCAGGTACGCCTCCAGCAGCTGGTTACGCAACTCATCCGCCCGCCGCAGTCGTTGCGTGAGCCGCATGCAGATGTCGCGCTTGCGCAGTGTCTCGTCCAGGTGCTGCTCCTCCTGCTGCACGGTGACTGCCTCACTGCGGCGCAACTCCTCGCACCTGCGCTGGCAGAGATTGAGATCCCGCTCCAGACGCCTGGCCTCCAGCCGCTTCTTGGCCGCAGCGTCCTTGGCATCGAGGGCTCCGCGCAATCGCTTCAGCTCCGCCAGATCCCGCTCGGCCAAGGACTGCAGCCGTGCCTTGGTCAACAGGAAATCCTGGAACTGTTTGTCGTGGACCGCCTGCTTGTACGCCTCCAGCTGCTCCACCCGCAGAAGCTGTCGCTCCAGTCGCTCGTTCTCCCAGAACTTTCGCGCCAGCCAGGCGGTCTCCTTGTCGGCGGCCTGCTGGCTCCTCTTTCCCGCCATGCGGTTAAGAATCTTCTGGTCGTGAGTGGGCACCAGCTGGAAGGCGGCCCGCACCGTGGGCGCCAGACACAGGTTGGCCATCGAGCTGCACAGTGAGCTCTTCTTGGCCTGCGATTGGCTGGGCCCCCGGGCCATATTCTCCTGCGACTTGGACTTGGCCCGTCCGATGATGGTAAGTGCGGGGGCGTCGTTCAAGGGACCCAGAAATTGCTATACAGATGGAGATGGATGATGTACAGTTAAGTTAAGTTTGCAACGCAATGAAGCGCACTTAAAACACATACCTTATAAAATACATATGTATATATAAACAGCCATGTCTGTCTGCCCCCCTGTCCTTCAGTTTTAAAGAAATATACATTAAACTTTCCCGAAACTTGTATTTCTATTGAAGGTAGTATAAGTCGTACGAGCCGGATCGGACTTCTCTATCATATAGCATCCATAGAAACAATCGGAAAAATAAGAAAAAATAAACTATAACTGCTCTTTTAATATTACAGAATTACGGTTTTAATTTTATTAAAATCGGACGATCGAATGAGTCAGCGGAAAGTTTTGCTTCACTGTTTTTAAACATATACCCATAAAAATCTAAAAATATATGTTTTTAAGAATATTTAATTTTTTCAATAGCTTCAAAATAATTTTAAGCTTGCTGGCTTCCTTTCTTGTATTAAAATATCATGAGATTTTATTACACCTGAAATTCTTAAGCTATAAATGGCTAGGTATATTCAAATTCAGCGGCTATGACCCGACATTGGAAATCATGAGTAATTTTTCTGTTTAGAACCTGATTTGAAATACATTAAATAAAATTGCGAATTATTAAGTCTCCATATTGCAGTAAGCAAGAATCAAAACGAGAATTCTTCTCAAGTCGATGAAAATACATATGTTCGTTTGTCCCGAAAATCCACTTTTTCTCAGTTTTCTTACTTGAAGCATCTTACAATCCCGTTGGGCACCGCGTCGTCGGCGCTCCGGAGGAATGGGCTCTGCTTTCTGCGGATGCTGCTTCTCCCGGGACTGACTCCTGTGGCTACCTGCACTTTTTGACCGGCGACTCCGGCCGGACTCTGTACCTCTGGACCTTTTCTGGAAATCGACAGATCCCCGCCTGCTGTGGGAGGACTTCCCCTCCGTCGGCGACCGGGACGCACTCCTGTTGCCCTGACTGCTGGCACTCCTTTTGCTCTTGGCACTGCAGTCCCGGCGCTGCAGTTGCTCCAGAGCCTGAATGTCCTTGTCCAGTTGCAGCAGCTCCTTGAGGCTCTCCTGCCGCTGAATGGCCCGTCCACTCACCGAGCTGCCGCTGTGGGAACTGTAGCAGTCGCAGTGGCAAATCTCGCAGCAGCTGTCGGCCAACTCCAGCTCCTCAAGCAGTTGCAAGTGCTCTGCTTCCGACTGTCCTTTGGCTTTGCTCCTGGCCCTCGACTCGCTGCGTCCGCGACGCTTTCGTTTGGGTGTCATAGTGCTTGGGTGGAACTAATCACCCATCAAGATTAGTGGACCTAATCCAACGGGGTCAAACTGTAAACTGGATCACTAGGGATTTATTTTTTGTTTCTTGCCTGGCGTAATCAACCCAAATTCCTGCGCCTGCACTGCAACGACATTTCCGACTGGCTTGTTTATTTTTCCATTGATTGGCCATATGCTTGTTGTCCTTGGCAACGCCACAAGACCAAAAGCAACCCCAAATCAAAATAAACTCCTTGGCAGTTATAGAGGTCTGTTTTTGGCCTTTAGCACAGAATACGGAAATTATCGCCTTTATTTAGCCTCTGCAGAAGTTAAAAGGTCTCGGGAAAATGGTAGGGCAATCAAATAAAAAACAAAACAAGGACACTAAAGTATTAGAAACAGAAAGGCTTCGAAAAACACAGCGCAAGCACATCCAAACCGCTAAATAGATTTGAATCTATTCCTTTTATTTCTGAATTCTTGGACAGAAACGTATAGGCATGTATGAATGTTCTCACTTTGATTACAATATTTTGAAATGTACGAATGAATGGTTGGCGATAATAAATAATAGAAACTGTAAAAACTTTAGCTGTCGTAATGCCCGGTTGCAAAGTATAAAGAGTCATAGTTGGTGAAGTTTTTTATTTCATTTAAAGTAAACTTTATCTATATATCAATCAAATATTTATGCAATAATTAACATTCCAGGGACTAAAAGAAATAAGTTAAGCTCCAGCCTAAACAAGTTTAAGTGTTGGAGCAAGGGAAGAAATATATTTTTCTAATATTATATCGCATACAACATCGTCTGAAGATGTAGGTCGGGACGTTTTTCATTAGTTTTTATACACATCAACTTTTAAACAATTGCTAGCTAATAATTTACAAGCACACGCACGCATATACAATATTTAAATCCTTTTTGTTCTAATACTGCGGCACAACAATTAATATTAACCAAGGTAAGACATTAATAAGAGTGTGGACTTTTAAAGTTGTAAGTATATATATGTATATATATAGTAAGTAATATTGCTGTTCACTTTGAGGTTAGTTGAGGTTGAATCTGCTACAAATGAACCAAACGGGGAGCCAAAGAAAGGATCCTATTCAAAGACCAACGGTATTGAAGTGAAGGGTAGCACCGGACACGAAGGCTCCAGCTGCAGCGATGTGGCAAAGCAGTCGGCCGAAGCATGGAAATCGCCCAGGGTCTCCATCACCTTGCCCAACGCGAACCTGTAAAATTCAACAATGTGAGTCCTGGTTTGCAACCCAAATGAAACCTCTTAAAGCTAACCAGATCTTGGGGCAGCTGGGATCCAGCTTAGCCGCATCCTTCAGCATCTTCTCGGCCAGTCTAGGCTCGCCCAGTATCAAATGAGCCTGCCCCAGGGCGCGTAAAGCTTCCGTATGATTGGGATTGGCGGCCACAGCATTAAGAAAACATTGTTTGGCGTCAAACCATTGCTCCAAATAGACATGCACCTGACCGCGCTACAAAATAATAAAGAATAAAATTACTAAGTTTATTCTTTAAGTCTAGATGGAAACTTGAATATATTGCATAATTGAATAACGTACCATAAACATGATCTGATGCGAAAGCGGATATATCTGAGAAGCCTCGTGTATGCAGTTAAGGGCCTCGTTGGGTTGATCGATGCGCAGATAGACATCAGCCAACAGTAGCCAGATCTAAAACGAATATGGTAAATTAGAGTAACCTCTAAATAATCTAGAAACTACAATCAACATACGCACCTCAATCTGGAGCATCCAGGGTCGTCGGGGTCCTGGACGCTGGGTAAACGAGCTAAGCGAGCTGGCCGCTTCACTCAGAGCCTGTTCGACGCGTGAGACTGCAGCCAGTGATGCAGCGTATACGGAATCTTCAAAACGCAAAAGTAATATTAATCAGATGGCTAAAGTTAAATTATATGAGACCAACAACTAAACGGAAAGGAGAAAGATTTGAAGAGGAAGAATGGACAACATTTCAAACTAAAAGCATTGTCAATTGGGCCAGAAAAGTAATATTTTGGCTTCAAACCAAAATCAATGAGTTACGTTTTCAAAAATATAAACATTTCATTGCAAAAGCTGATTAAACTTAACTAAGGCTTAAGAGACATGGGCCTAAGAACAAAATATCAATTTTTTGTTTTCTGTCCTTAGTTTTTGCATTCAAATTTTGTACTTTGCCTGTTATCTATAAAATATCACAATTAAAAAACATAGAAATTGATTTTGAAACAAATAAAGTACTGCGTAGGAGAAAAACAAGCAATAGCAGGCAGATATGCAATTAGCAATTAGCTACGAAACCAGGATAACTCAATGAAAGCGAATCTCGGTGTTAACCAAGCTCGATCAACATGCATGCGATCGGAGCTCATTAAACCGGGATATATTCTTAGCAAACTTACAATTATTTAAGCGAATTTGATTGGTTTGTTATGTACACAATACACACATTCCGCAGAAGTTGGGATACATTAATATATATATATATACACGAATGTATATACATAGAACATTTACATTAATAGGGAGAGAGATATGAGTAAGTTAAATGCAGGCGGAAGCCGGCGGGAACTTACTCGAATCCTTGTCGGACATCTGTGAGGAATGTGCCAAGTGAACGCCGCTCTTGGTATCGGAGTGTTTCTCCTCCTCCCCCGCCAACTGGGCCTCGTAAACGTCCCGCCACACGGCCAGCATGTGCTGCACAGTGCTCAGCGCCGTCTCTGCGTCCTCCAGGTGAAGCTGCAGATGTGACTTAACGTGCAGTAGTTGTAGATTATCGGGAAACTCGTGCAGAGCATCCTCCACCACCCCCAGTGCCTCTCGAGGTCGCCGCGATGCTGTCAGCAGCAGGGCGAACAGGTGTAGACAAGGAGCGTGCTCCATGCGCAGCGCCAGAGCGAAACGGATGTGGGTCAACGCCTCGGCCAGCTGTCCCAAAAGCGCATACTGCAACGACAGATAGTACTCGGCCAGGTGATCGTTCCCGTCCAGCTGTACAGCCCGCTCCAGTGCGTCCAGAGCCAACTTGTGACACGCATCCCGCTCGCTCTTTAGATTTGACTGTATGGCCAGCTGCTGATGGCCTATGCCTACAAAGAGTTGACTGCGCGATGGTCGCAGGCCTGCAATTTGACGAAATTGAAATGGATAACTAAATAAAAGTTAATGCAAACTCACCCTTCACTTCACGCTTAAGCGCTTGTTGAGCGTAATCCAGGCCCTGCTTAACCGTTTCCAGACTCTCGTAGCAGAGGCGCGAGGCCAGCAAACAAGGCAACGGATCGCCAGGAGTCAGCTTCATTGATTCTTGCAGAACTCTCAGTGCGTGCGAGTGCTTTTCGGCTGCCATTAGACTCAGTCCGTATTGCCTCCACACGTGCTGTTCGCCAAAGCTGAATTTCAACGCCTTTTCGAAGGACTCGTTCAACAGCTGCACGAGGCCCCAGCGCACAGTGGCCAGTGTGAGGAGATCATAGACAGCCGTGACGTTACCCATAGCATGCTGACGGGCCTGACGGAACTCGGGGCTCTGCGATAGAACAGTATCCCTCACAGCCAGAGCCTCGGCAATGAGCAGCAGCAGTATAACCTCCTCCTGTTGGTTTCGCGGATTGAATTGCTGGCGGGATGCGTACTTTCGCGGCTTCCAGAGCTTCTTGGAGGCACCTCCTCGCAGCGTTCCACCGCCCGATTTTCCGGTGAAGGGCGGGGTGTAAACCGTGCCAGACACACCCCTTAGGAGCACTTCGGCCAGCTGGCGAGCGAGCGTGAGACGCAGCGATTGCGTGGCCCGCGTCTCGATGGCGTTTAACATGATGCGGTATCGCTCGACGGCCTCCTGAAGCTTTTCCGTCTTGATAAGCACTATTGGTGCCCGTTGTAGCGCCGTTTCCAGAATTGCGCCCATCCGGCGGTTCACTTCAAGGCCGCTCGGGCCGCTTGCCGGTATGGTGCTGCTGATAGCGAAGCTGCTGCTTGACGGCTGCACACTCGCGTTCACATTGAGCGTGGAGCCAGCAGTTGAGTTGTTGGAGCTGCTGCTTCCACTCACGATGTCATACTCCTGCAGATAAAGCAAACCCAGATCCGTAGCCCGCTCAAAGCAGCTGATCTGTGGGTAAGATTCAAAATAAGTTAAGAATTGTTTTTGAGAATGCATCTAAAATTTACCATCTCCGTGTCCTTTTCGGCCTTCTTGAACTTGGATGACGGCTTCGAAGTCTGCTGCTCCAGACACAGCCCCTTGATGGCATACGACTCGGCCAGGATCTTTAAACTACGCCTATTAAAGATTATATTTATTATTAGTAAAATGTATATATACGGGAATGTCAGTAAATGTATATAGGAATGTACTGTATGTACAGTAAAACTGATTTCTACGTATGTAGCTAACTTAAAATTTTTTTAAACTTGCACGCAACTTACAGAGTCAGCTCCTTCTCGGCCAGCGTGTTGAGCTCGGCCTTTACGAAGTTGTCCAGGCTCTGCTCGTACTCGCCGCAAGCGAAGCACAGCTTGGCCAGCAACAGGTAAGCGTCCAGGGCAATGCCCGCTTTCTGGCCGCTTTCGCCAAGGGCCAAGTGGAGGAAGCGTCGAGCCTCGGCCAGGCCGGACTTGGCGCGCCCGAAATTGGAGTCGGCGGCAGGGGCATTGTCTTCCAGGTAGTTCTCCAGCCGAGCCTCGCCTACCAAAAAGTTGGCCAGGCACTCTAGTCCGGGGAAGAGAGGGGAATTATTGCAGGCTAAGTGTCTTCAAACCAATCCGTTCCAGCTTACTCACCATTGTGCGGCGACCCGGTCTTCAGTTCATCCGTCAGCTCGATTACCCGCTGCCACTTGCCCTCGCTGCGACAGCTCTCGATCAGAGCCTCCACTTTTGTGGTGTTCGTGTTACGCATGTTCCTGTTGGCCATGAGACCACCGGACAGTTGTGTTTCCTGGGTTCGTCAAACTCTGTGTTTCCTGTATGGGAGTGTGTGTCCTTTGGCTCCCTCTCTGCGCTTACAGCATTCTCCTTGAACGCTAATCGAATTATTTCACAAACATTGGAGTTGTTCGTGTTTTCTTCGCTCTTCCTCTTCGTCACATATGGCAGCTGCTATCGACAGCCACTGTTATCGATAGTTATGTTAACAGGGTGCTGTTAAGAGATTTTTGAACCAGCGGTGGCACAGATAAATTAGTATTATTGCTAGAGCATTTCTAGCTTATTTTAGTTAAGTCCGGTCCTGTCATATAAAAACTGTAATCCGGACGCAATTAGACGTGATGAAAAAGTTAAAAACGTGTGTTATAATTTCGATAACCAACGCAAAAAGTTACCTTGATTCTGAACTCCAATTATATGTGGAATATTAAAATAATTTGGTTCATCTAAAAACAAAATTTAAAAAATTTAAATAACTTTGTAAAATCCTCTACAACAGCCCGGCGAAATTTCTAACCACTAAAGCAATACAACTTACAACGTAAAGTATCAGTTTAGAAACTTTTTTAAATGGCGGTATTTCGGTTCTTTGAGCTTAGAAAAAAGTACATGAATTCATCACAGGTAATCGCGCAAACGCCACAACTAGGGACAGTACCTACTACAATATTGACGAACAAATTACGGAAGGAATTTAACAAGCTTTTGTTTTGCTTAAGTTTTGGAAATTTTCTTTCTTTTGTTGAAGGACATCCATTTTGTTTCAATTCTCGTTAGAGATGAAAACCTTGCAATCATTATTACCGATGTTTTCAAAACATCGATGACATCAAAGTTAGAGTCGATGTTTCCACCTCTAAAATATTTGCTTGTTTTCTCCGCGTCGACTCGAAAAACTATATACTTACGCGGCGTTTTGCGACAAAATTCTTTAAAATCGTTCTTAATTGAAGAAAATAAATAAAAGAAGAGTGCCCTGTACTGTGAAAATAAAGCTGAATTAATCGAAAAGAGTTTGAGCAAACTACTGGAAAATTATTGTGAGAAGGTAAGTCATTCCGGCTTTTGTACGTATACCTTTTTTTTTTGTATTAATTTGGCGAAAAGCACAGCACGTGTGACTTTGTATGTGTGTGCGACGGACGCTCAGCTGTTTTTGAGGTTTCTGTTGTTGTTTTTGCGCACATACCCACGAAAGCAAGGGACGGATAAAGCTCAGGTAGAAAATGAATAAAAGTAAAAGTGATTTCAAGGTGTGTTTTTTTTTGGAGTGCAACTCAATATCTTATCCTTCAAGTTCAATTGTTATTTCGATGCCAATTTCACGCGCCATTTAAGCAATCAAATTTGTTTGCCCAGCACCGCCTCTTCCGCCTAATTGCCGCTTTGTCATCTATAACTTTTATCGCGTGCTCGTCAGATGTCAAAGTTAATTGCCAGGCTTCTATTTTTTGCTTGGCTTTTATTTATTTGTTGCTTGTCAAAACTCTGCGAAATGGGCGTCCCATTAGCGATTCATGGCATGTACCAACAATAAAATAACAAATTATTACGTAAAGAAAACATTTAAATGCACATTAAAATAAGCGCGAAGGAGCCATCATAGATGCCCGGTTTCGGTTTCTGGCTCTTTCTCTTCTTTATATATTGTCGGCTCCTCTCTTTTCCCGCAGAGAGAATCTCTACAGTTCTCCCCTATCGCATTTTCAGAAAATGGGGCAGCGACGGAATTCTTTTAAGCGCACCAGCGACGCGCCAAATTAAAAGCCAAGGCGAATCAAAACAAAACCCCAGAGGGCGCCCGACTGAAAGGGCTGATGGTGGAGCGTGGGAGGCAGATTGGGAAGGGGGACGAGTAAGTGGGCTTGCAGTGCGGCGTCGCGGTTCTGCCTGCGTATGACGTAATGACAATAATTACAAGGCAAGAGCTGGTTGCGAATAAGTGGGAAATGGGAAGTGGAAGTGGGAGCCGAGAAAAAAGGGTCTCACAGAATCGCACTGTGGGCTTTATTAAAAACTATCAGTAAATTCATTCTTTCTTAATAGACTTTGGGATATTATATAGAATTCGTCAAAAATGTATTGTTTTGTTTCTTAGCAATTTTCGTAACGCTTGACATAAATAAATAAATGTAAGAATAAATGAGAGCGACCAAAATGTGTTATAATAACCGCTGTTTCGTGTAAATGCAATATTGCAATATTATTTATGTGAATTAGCTCAAATTTTTTGAATTTATTTAATAAGGCATAGGAATTCCTTTTGACTTTTTTAAAGATATCCAGAGTTTTCGTTATCTGTACAACATTGAGATTGTATGAATATGTATATAAGTATGTATGTATGTACATGCAGATGTATCGTTTACGACTTTCAGACTAACATTTTCGATTCTACGCATAACATTCGGACCCACTGTTCGATTTAGTTGTTGTGCATGACCAGCAGGTGGCTGCTGGGTGGTAATGTAAGGGGTGGTGTGAGAGACCAGACGATAGGAGTGCGGATAGTGACGAGAGACGCAACCGCGTCAAATGCACACATACTCATGGCGATTAGGCGTAACGGTACTCCAAGAGCAAGTAAAGTCTCCAGAGACGTGAATAGAAGAGAGGAAGGTGATGCAGTGAGGAATTGGGGCAAAAAAGACTTTTCGATAAGTAGTCGAATCTACACAAATAGAAAATTAACTTTCAATTATGATTAATATATGTAAGAAGACAAAAATATGTAAATATAATAATATAAATATAAATTTATATAACACAATCATTGTCTCATGATCCAACCAATTAAAAATCTGATATTGAGGTTCTTTTTTTTTCTGCGTGCATCTGTGCCTGTCAAGACTCACGCATAAAGGCAAGAAAATAGAAAATAAAAATGCTTGATAATTTAAACAGTTGGAGTTGCTGCTCGCCGAATCTTGCTTTTCCTCTCTCTTTGTGCGAAACAATTTGGCAACGAAACAAAATTCCAGAGGCCACATTTAACATTGTACTCTTTTTTGTTGTTTGGCTGCTTGCTAGCTTTTGTTGTTATTGCCTCTTTTGTGCCCACTTTTTATGCCTCCCCCTCATTGTTTTAGTTTTATTTTTCCGCTCTGTTTTTATTTGTATTTTTCGCCTTGCTTATGTTTACTGTTGCTTTTTGGCAAAGTGTGACCCTCTTCCCCCTTTGTCTAAAATTTGGCCGCTCACCCTTTCTCCGCTCGTTTTACTGAGGTCTCCTTATTACGAATCGCGCTCTTTTTTTGCGACGTCAAATTCAAAGATTCACTTTGCCCTCGTCCTCGTTGTCGCGCTCTTTTCCTCCCCCTCCTTTGCCGTTGGCAGCGCTTTGAGCTCCTTTGCAGTACCTTTAGCCTACAGTACAATGGGTGTGTGCATTTGGTAGGGATTTTGACCTCATTGAAGTCCCATTTTGTATATAGTGCTCCCTCGAAGCATTGAACTAACAAATACAGAGGTTGTCAATACTTAAGAAATAGAACAAAAAAATTTTTTTCTACAGTCTTTGCACATGTTTGCCAAAACGTATTATTCGTCCTCTCATATTTGGCTAAAACAAAATACTCTTTAACTCCGCGATTTCTGCGTGTAAGTGATTGTGATATTTTCAAAAATTTTCAAAAATTACTTGATCTGACTGCGTCATATCTCATTGTCTTGACTTTACAACTGGTACTTTTGCCTTTAAGTCACACGTACATTTATATGTAATGTAATATGTTGGTTAGCTTTGGCACGTAACTCTTTCATCCATGCGCAGTTTCATTCTTAAGTTAAATATATTCTTGATTTCTTACATCCTCCATCTTCCATACATTGTCGTTTAACCTCAGGAATTACCAGCAGGCAGCCACTTAATTTTCTGACCTTCTTTTTTGACTGATAAACCATAAAAAAAGAAGCGCTGTGTATGATGAAAAGTTGGTCATGATACTTATAAGTAGGGGGAAAAACTTGAGTGGAATCCAGAAATTTCAAATCTTAAATGTTATAAACATATTTCTTCAATGGACTTATTTTATGTTGACAAAGAAATTAATAATAGAATAAATAATACAAAAAAATTGTTTTTTTTGTTTATTTTTAATAATAGTAACTTTCTTATTGTATTTTTTTTAAAGCCGTGTCAAGGCTGGACAACTGTTATGGCTTTGGTGTTTTAGAAACGTCGGGTTTTGCACGTACTGCTTATCCTCATCCTAACTTCTCTCTCGGCCACTTAATATTTTTCTTCATCTGCTTTTGTCAGTTTCTTGGCCATAAACAAGTGCGAAGCATAAGCATGGCATACATTTTTCTGTTGCATTCATATCACACAAACTCAAAATGAAAAAGAGAGACGCTATAGTTTAGTTTCCCGACTATTAGATACCCGTTACTGAGCCAACAAAATTCATACTGAGTATTTCCCCTACAAAACAATCAAAGTTTAGGTGGCGCCATCTGTCGACCTGGATAGCCAACACTAGGAGCTACGAGCGGGCAGCACCCTTACCCAAAGCTAACAGTTACATAATTTCCAACGAATACAATATACCCTTTTACTCTATAAGTAACGGGTATAAAAATACGCCCACAAACATTTCTGTCAGCATCTCCCGCTGCCACGCCTGTTGCCACCCCCATTTTTTTTATTGCCACAACGCAGCTATCAATAAAGTTCGATTTCTGTCGCTTCATCTGTGTGTGTTTCTAATACCCGTTATTCGTGGCATACTAAGGGTATATGGCAATTTGCATGATCACCATCAACAGCCAAGTCCGTCTATCCGCAAAACAGTTTGAAAAAAATAGTTCAGTAAATTTGTTCACATATTAACGTAAATTAAAGGTTTGACAGTTCTTTGTCAATAAAACGATTTTGACTGAAACAGAAGTCACATATTCTTGATCATTGCAGTGAAAACCAGGTATCCTATAGTCGGCTCATGATTTTGCCTAGTATGCAGCTATGTGTATATTTGTGTGGAGAGCATTTGTGCTATAGCAAAAATATCTTACTACGGGCACACTGAAGTCATAAATCAAGTAAAACTAAACAGAAAAAAGATGAGCGATACGAAATAAATTTATGCTTGTCCACGGTTGCTTCCTCGCTTTATGCCAATATCTCTGATATCGCGACTAACACTTCACTTTAAAAAAATGCTGGCTCAGCACAAAGAAATATACAAAGTGGTACAAAAGCCAACTTTTCAGTTTTACCTTGTACTTGCTCCGCCGACTTGTCTCATATTTCAAGTTGAAAACTTTTTCGTTTTTCATTGAACAATATATATATGTATATTTCCCTCGTTTTTGATGCGATTTGTACCGATTGCCAATTGCTCCTTCTTAACTTTTACCCACATTTCCTTGCCATAATTCTTCTTTTTTCTTTTACTTTTACATGGTAAACTTTTACAATATATAATGAAAACAAGTAACTAAACTTCCATAATTACTAAGTTAAATTTACTTACACTTTTTGTTTTAAGTATACTTAAGAAATTTTAAATGGAGGAAGGCAATTATTATTTATCGATGATTCTAATTAAAAAAAAACTAAACCTTCGACATTGACAAAAGGATTGCTAAAACATTGATAATAAAGTTTTTTCATGCCCTCAGGAGCTAGTGTTAGTGTCTTGGAGTAGGCTCAAAGACAGGATAAAATGGCTACAAAACTGGTATCAGGAAGTAACAAGAAAGGAAGGAAACTTCGGCAGGCCTATGATTATATTACCTTGCAGATGTTTTAAAAATTAAATATTCTTTAAAACAACAATATACCAATTTTTAATCGTATAGGCGTTTAACGATTGTGAAGCTATGGTCATTTTCAACTACTTTTTTCGATCGTTCCGATTTTAATTAAAATTAAAACCGTAGTTCTGAAAATGTTACTACTACTACATTACTATGTACCGAAGTATATTTAAACCAATTTTAGATTGTTCTAATAAAACCTAATACAACTTTAACCGTAATTCTGAAATAATAAACCATTACCTAATCTTAAAGAATATTAGCCAAAATTATAAAAACAGATAACTTCTCTGAACAAGTTATATTTTTTTATTTGTTTTTTATTTTTAATAATTAAAAAAAAATTTTTTTTAACGTATCCCAGTTATATTAAACCATTACAACATTTTAAAGAAAATTAAAAAAAAATTTATAAATATTTATAAATTAATTAATATTTATCGGATTCCTCTAATAGCTATCATTATAGTCGTCCGATCCGGCTCATTCCGACTTATATACTAAATGCAATAGAAAGACAACTTTTGGCAACGTTTTTGAAGATAACTTTAAAAATGAATGCAAGATTTAGAATAGGAAGATACACATATACTTTATATGCTCGACACAACAAAATCTGTTTTTTTACAATTGCTCCCAAAATATAAATGTGTATCTCTTATCTAAAATTAATATTACGCTTTTCTTATCAGTTTTCTTTAAGTTTTTCAATTAATTTCAAACGTCACCAACAACATTTCCCGGCATAATTCATGAAGACGCGACGCGACAACAAAAACAGTGTCTGGAAGAAGTTAAAAAGAAAGGCGGACGACGCGAAATGAAAACAATTTGGGTATTCCCGAATCGTCTGAATCTCTAAATGGCTGAAACTTCAGCAGAAATAAACTGAAATTCGGTCAGCTGTTCCATACAAATTCAACTTGCTGAAATTATAGCATTTCAGCAACCCAGTGGCTGCTGAAAATGTTCAGTATATTTTTGCTGAATTTTCAACCATTCCGAGATTTAGACGTTTCGGGAATACCCAAAATGAAGTAAGTTGAGAAAAACAAAGCAAAGTGAAGCAACTGAGGAAAAGCTGCATGAAAACTGGTAGCTATTCAAAATACGAATTTGTATATGTATGTAAGTATGTATGTACATATGTATGTAAATGCAAAACGTTTTCAACCTTCCTGAACTTTAACATCTTATTCGACTCGAATGAATAAAAAATACATGTATGTAGATAAAAACACTTATTCATATGTACATACGTACATATGTACATTGGTACACATTTACAAATGTATGTACATATGTGGCATGCCTATTTATCCTCAGCAGTTCTCGTCATTAGTGATAGTGAGCTAAACTTGCTTATGTGTTAAGAACCTATTCCTAGATATTTGATAAACTTGCTTATGTGTTAAGAACCTATTCCTAGATATTTGATCAAAATCCCATATATGTATGTATCTGTCGTGTTGATCATATTAGGATATTTTCATATTTTCAAAATAAATCTAGCTTTGTAAAAAACTTTCAAACTGTTAGTGTTTTTTGACTTAATTCTAAAAGTAAAAATTATTGTTCATGACAAACTTGTCTATGGTTTTTAATAAAGTACACTTATTTCCAATAAGTTGACAACGACTGTAATAACTGTACTAATAATATGACCACTATTGTACGCTCGTTATTGTCGAGCTCCTAACGACTGATTTTATTACCAGTCACAGGTAAAGTCAAACTCAGCCTTTGGATTAATTAATGACATATTTAAACAAGTCATCAATATGCTAAATGCAATTGCACTAAACGAAAACACGAACATTTCGCAGCATAAATTGATCGGCTTAATTACGATTTAAAATGTTTTGCATGGCCCAGATTTACCGCTGTTTCATTTCCTCTCCGTTTTTAGCGGGAGCTCCATTTGTCGTGTGCGAGAAGGAGATAAAAGTCGAGCGAGAAAGAGGGGGGAAGTGGAAAGATGACTGTTTGTTCCATTGTTTCTGTTGTTCCTGCAACGCCGCTGCAGTTGTTTTTGTTGCTGCCAGCGCAGGCAGTTTGTGTTTGAGGGCCGCAATTCTTTTGTTTGCATTTTGCACATTTTTAATCCACGCTAGTGCATCTGTCACCAAGCTCGGGCAACTCTCATTAGTGAAGCTCCGTTTTGTTGCTGTTCCTTAAAACCGCACTCGCTCAAATACTCACAACACTCTGACCTTGATGGGCAGCACCGAAAGAACTGGAGTAGGCAGAGGGCCCAAATTCAATGTGCATATGGCAACAGCAAGCTCCCGCAATGCATACCAAATACAGTGAAGTCCGTAGCTCGAATTAAGCCAGGTCAAATTTTCTGTAATACCTAGCCTCTAACAATGTTGCATCCTCATGGAGAAACCCCGACTATGAGATACCCGCTACTCTAAATATATGGCTTTATTTTATTTTCATTAAATTATTAAAAACCTTCTCATCCCTTTCATAAAATTCAAACAAAACTACTTTTAGGTATGCAAAATAACATGTAAAAGAGCTGTGAATAGAAAGTATCTTTTAGTCGAAACGGTCGATTACATGGTTTTGCCTTCTTTTTTTCTCTCTCAACGCTCAATGGCTGGTCAACGAACCTGTTGCCGTTTGCCTTTGTTAACAAATAAACACTACTTGTTAGTTTTTATTATCTTTAAAAATATTTTAACCACAATAACAACGATAGATGGGCAATCCACAACGCCAGAACGGGACAGAAATACGAAGAGCATTGCAGTCATTCGGAAACCATAAGCCAAAATTATCGCAGAGAGGTCGGAGAAGAGAGTAAGCCTACAGTGGGACCGCATATAACCATCTAAGCATTTAAACGAAGTTAATATATTTAAATCTAAAAAATCTAATAAAGTCGGCCATATTGTAGTTGAAATAGATATCTAAATATCAGTATGTTCAATAAGGTAGAATGATGTATAAAGTAATCTTGGATTAATTTTTTTTATTTTACTTTAACATCTAAAGTGGAATCTGATCAGGCATCGAGATGTAGTTGAATTTTATCAAGAGTCGCTATAATGTTGTGCTGTAGTTATGGTTCAGCCTCATTTGATTTTAAATCAAACTTTTTCCAAAAAAAAATTTCTCAAGCTAAGAATTTGTTTATGTTTATATTAAATTAATATTTAATGTATTTTTGCCATAACTTATTTATATTTCAAATCTTTCAACATGGACATTTAATATGGAAGTTTAAAACGTGTGATTCTACTCTTAATTGCCACTGTGCCTTAGAATGTCCCCCGCTGATGACGGCAGTTCGACAGCCCCAATGTCGACGTTTCGCCGCCGTCGAACATGTGGGGCGATCACTTTGACAACCATAAACTGTGTTACGTTTAGTCGGATAAAAGGCTGGAGCCAAGAAATGGCTTCCCTTACGCTATGCATGCCAGAATTCAAAGAGTCCTGGCACTTGTCGCTGTTTTTGTGGCCACTGCTGTTGCTGTGTAACCTTAAGCATTCTCCTCAGAGCCCCCACTCTCCTTCGGTCTACGGATGGCAACGGGAGCAGACCGCTCGACATTTCCATGTGTGCGCTTATCACATTGTGGTGCTATTTATAGTTTTGCTTGCAGTTTTTTCGCTCAGGCTCCTCTTTTCACTTCGTTTGCGGTTATATTGTTGATATTGCTCTCAGTTATGTTGCTTTTATGGTTGACAAAGTTGTTGTACACTGAAAAAAGCCAAATCAGTTTTAGACTTGATATTTCTTTGATCTATGGTATCAGGAAGCAGATCAAAAAATGTACATTTAACAAATAATTTTACAAAACTTAAAAAAATGGAAGAAAGAACTGACACGATACATTCGATACATTTTTTGATTTTAAAACTTTTAAGTTTACCACAAAGACGAAAAAAAAGGTCAAAAGTTAACAAATAATCAGCGGTGTTCCGGTATTCACTCTACATTGGATCCGCTTACACTTTTTATTTACTAACTTATTTAATAGGGAAAAAAAAGTTTTTTGCGTTGCGTTTTCTTCTGAAAATTTGACCCGCTATCTTCAATTAATTAAACATTTAAAAATGGTAATTTTGTCAATTGACTTTTTGTGGCTTTCGTTATGACAGCGTTTGTTTATATAAAATTTTGTTTATCAAAAGTCATATAAATGGCTTCAAAACTGAATTTTCTCACATGTATAGTAAATAGCAAAAGAGTGCTTAAATTTAATAGGGCCTACAGAAAACCTTTTTGGTCATCTACATTTTTACTCAAAAAAAAAATAATTCGATTTTATGGAACGAGGACAGTAACAACGGTTAGACAAGTTGCCTCGTTGTGAGATTTGTTTCTACATTTGAAAACTAAATAACAAATAACTTGTAAAGGGTTAAAAGTGTCCCTTTTGCTTCCTCTTGTTTTAATTAGATAAATCAATTAAACAGAGTGCTTGAAAACGGTCTTTCATTGTTTATATATACAAATTCTTACAATGTTAATTGTATCTGCAGCGGGGCGAATAACATTGCTTTAATTTAGAGACACTCCCACCAACACTTTTCCCCAGTCGAGGCAAGGCAACTACGGAATCTAAACACTGTATCTAAATAACTTTACGCTCTAACGTGTAAGCGCTGCATAACGAAATTAGACGATCCTTAATTGGGTAAGTAAGTGCGTTATTTATTTGAGCTTGCCGCAAAGTCTATAGACATCGAAAAGAGAGCTAATCAGAAAGTTTTCCGCCATTACAACCCCAACCCCCAACCTCATAACATTCAGTTACCGAAATAATCCCATTACCTTTCTCATGGCGAAAAATATTTACAAAGAAATTCTGGTATCTAAAAACCGTGGAGTGCACGTAACTCCACCATCATTTTATGCTAGAAGTTCCCAGATTTACCGCGTTGGTCACAATTTATTATACATTTTCATATGTTGCACACACCATTAAGGCAACAGCAACAAAACGACAAGATGACAACCGTCACTTCAGCTGCACCGCCGCATTTGGCACACAAATCTCAATTTAAAACAATCAAACGCAATGAAAAACATAAACCGAAAAGAAAAAAGCAAAATACCCCATCGGGCAACATAACTTCAAATTGTAGATAAGCGACTTTTGAATGCCCTGTATGTTTTCTTTGTTTCAAATAAAAATATATACTAAACTTAAAATTCAGATGACTAAAAACAATTAATTGCGATATATTTAACAAGTTTGACTTAATGCTGGCGTAATTACATGCCCACTTATGTACATATCTGCCGAATCCACAATGTTTTTAAAAGACCAATCGTTTTGGGTATACTCTGCGACCCTTTAGTTTTATAATAATATAGAATATTTTCTAAAAAAGTTCTTCAAAAATTTTAAATTATGTGGATCCTTCCTTTTTAGATTTTAGTTCCTAGAAAGCTTTAAACAAGGATCACTTACTTTAAAAACTTAAAAGGCTAATTCAAATAAGGTGGCTTTTTGCAGGTAACTACACCCTAAAATTGAGAGGTAATAAAATACGACCATATATTTCACAAGTCATAGTTAAAGTAGCGAATTCGAATATACCCTATAGCTTTTTGAATACAGAGTGCAAAAACGAAAAACTGTAAACAAACGAATTGTGCTCAGAGAGGGACACACACACAGATGCACAGGTACACAGCGATGGCGCAATACACACACACACAATTCTCTCGCTGTTTGCTCACTACTTTCGGCGCAGAGAGCGGGAAAGACAGTGAGTCAGTCGGTCAGTGAGAGAGTGAGTGAGACAGACGGGGGAGAGCGACGAACGTGTGGCATCGAACCAAACGACCGAACAGCCGTTCCGTCATTCCGTCGCACAGTGGGTCTTAATTTAAACTCTTTCCTGTTATACCTACAAAGACTAAAAATCTATTGAATGTATGATATGTTAGAGCACATCTATGTATTGAAATTTTACCGTGAAAGACAATTGGTTTCACAAATAGTTAATGCATCACAGTTAAGCCTTTCATTCTTTAGCACGTATTCTGTTTAATGTTATTAATATTCGGACACTTTGTATTGTTACTTGTTCATTTTTTTTGTCATGATGTTCACGCTCGTTGTAGAAACATAAATAAGTGACTATTTCTATAATGACACGGCAGTTGAAAAACTCTATTTTTTTTTTACCGCCCACAGCATGAGAAAAGGCCCACTGTGCGTCGTTCCGTCGATGTTCCAAATCGTTCCCTGGCAACCACGGCGCAACGCCTTGGCAGTGAAACGTTTCATTTGCTGAAAAAACGCGAACGCATTCGGAACACAAGTGATCGGATGTCTCGCAGCGAGTTAGCATAACAAAAAATAACGCGAGCAGCAGCTGCCCACAGTGGAAGTAAGAAAAGACCGACGGCAAAACAATAGAGCACGGCAGATTAGTCGTGCGTAACCGAGTGACTAAACCCGGTGGCAAAGCCAACTCGAACAAACATAAGAAATCATTGCGGCTAAATAAAAATTCGTAAGTATTGCTGGAAAAAACGAGATAATTCCTCCCTTTTTCACCCCGGTGCAAGTGTCAAAATTGCAGTGCAGTTAGTGTTGGTATGTGTGCGCGAGTGCTTTTGTGTCTGTGTGCGAGTTTAAATAGCGCACAACAACAACAATTAAAGATATTTAGCGAGCCGCCTCTTCTTCTGATTCGCTTTTGCAACGAAAACAGCAACAACGATATCGGCGACATTTGCACGCAGAGAGCGAACAGTGTGACGAGAGTCTTCAAAAGTCTAAAAAGTGTATGTGTCTCTCCATGTTCCCACGTTCCGTTCAATAACTAACCACTGTGCGAGAAATAAAACTAAGTGGAAATGAAACGAGCGGCGAATGAACGGGGCAAACAGGCAACAACAACAAAAGCAACCAAAATAAAAAGAAATCCTATAAATAACAGCAAGAAATATTTATCAATAGCGGATAGAGGTGCGGGAAAATAATTAAAGCAACGAAATTTAAACCAAAATTGGCTTTAGATAGCTTAAAGGGTATTTAACAAGTTGTTAACCAAAAGGTGCAAGACATGAGGAATGGTTTAATGGCCTAAACCAGTTAATTTCACGAATTGTAGTAAAGCAATTTGTGATTTTAGACATGGCTTTTAGGCCGCTTACCACGATAACTGAACATTAAGTGGAAGAAAAAACCGCAAGTTTTAGATTTCGTACTGACCTGAATAAGTTAGCAATATGCCCAGTATCTTAAATTATACAAAAATTACCCACCAACAACGCCCCCATGCCGAAAGGGCCCCCTCCACCAACGAACCGCTTGGCATGTTTCAATTTCATTAAAATGTCTGGCGGCAATTAAATTTGCATAAATTAGACAAGGCAAGCGCATTTGTGTGTGCAACAAATTCTGAGAAACGAATAGAGAGAATATATAGAGAAAAACTTGGATAAAAAAGTGAAAATCACACTGTTACCGTAACTAATCATAACAAATGTTGGGAGCAGTTTTATAGCTTTTACTTAAATCCAATTTGTTGGGATCTTTTTACTATACATTTAATTGCGTTAAATTTGTAAGCTTGTTTTATTTAAGTCAAATCATATCGAAATATTAAAGCCGTAATACAACTTACTGAAATCGAGAAATATTTTGTATTGCTTTAATAAGGTAATGTCTAGTTACATATATCATTCCGCGGGTGTAATGCTTAACTTAATGGTTATTTAGAGATACTTTTTTTACTCACTTAACCTATAATCAGAATTAAAGAAGTTTTCTACTTGGATTGACATTAACGGCAAATCGCACTTCGATGTCGGGCAATAACATCTTTAATAAGGCAGAGCTAATTTATAATTAAAAGAATTATTAAAGCGGCAAACGAAATAAGGCAAACCAAGTTAGGGCAGATCCCGAAAAATCAGACTCTCAGCATCAACTAAGCAGGACGGAGAGATGCTGGGAGAGGGCGTGAGAAAGAGAAAAACCGCCAAGCTGCTTAGCGACGGAGGCAATAACGAGTTTAAAGCTACCTCTAGCTCTGAGCTCGCCACAGTCATATATACCCACACTGGACCGAAAATCAGACACACTCTCGCAGAGTCGATGTTATGGCGTAAAGTTTCTATACTTTTATTTTTGTATGCGCCAGACCGGGCAGCCCAAAAATAATCGCATTATGATAAGAAAAAAGAGCGCAAGCGTCTCTCGTTTGTGTGTTAGTTGTGTAAAAAAGAGGTAACCGAAAGAACAAATGGTAAACTTTATCGACGCTTTTGTACCCTTGAAATCAGATATTGTTTGCACTGAGTGGCAAATGTGTTGATCGATTGGGATAAAACAAACAAGAGGGCGCAGTTAGATAGTTAGGGTTGTGAAAAGCAGATAGACTTTCATCTCGAAGAACAAATCAAAGTTTTCGCATAGGATTTCTAAAATCTTTTTGCGAGGGTATAAGACTGGACAAGAGAGCCAAAAATAAAAACCAAAACCAAGAATCAAGTTGGGCAGCACACAATTTATATTTGCTTTTAATGCTTGTTGCTGTTGCGCTGCCTTTTTTGCTGCCTGCAAACAAATAAAACTGGTTTTCAAGTCAATTAAACAAAAAAAAAAAAAAAAACAAAAAAAAAAAACAGCAACTACAAAAAGGAGCATTGAAAACAGGCACAGAAGTGTGGTTGTGAAAGAACAACTTTTCCAGCGATAGAAAAAAGGAAATTTAGGTAAACATGAAATCCCAGCAAATAAGAAGCCGCACTTGTCATAAAATGTTTGCATAAATTCGTTAACTATACGGTCCCTACAACACTCAAGTACTTAATCATTGTAACTGACTTCATGTCTTGTTAAGTTATAAATGCTTACAGAAATACGCAGAATCATAGTCTGTAAACATTCAACTACCATTGATAAGCACACCAGACAAACCAACAAAGTTCAACGAGGCATATTAACTTTAAAAATATAAAAAATCTTTCATTTGCTTGGGTATCATTGTTATTTGTTGTACACAGAATGCATGAATTAATTGTGCTCCCATAAACCCGCTTAGTGCCGAACATCCTTGACTATGAATGTTCTTAAATGGATTTAAATGAATTTGCCAAAGAATCTTAATTGCTGCCAAGGTAGGCTTTAATTCTTTTGCTAAGAAATAAATTAAATAAAGTAAAGTGTCATGCAGAGAGCTAAAACCGCAAAATGTCTTGTCAAAATTATTTGTTTAAGCTTCAATTCAAAATCGGTTACCTGGCCAACAAATAATGGCGGCAATATCAGATTTTAAATATTTAACAAAGGCTAGTGGGCGAGTGTTGTGTGTATGCCCCTGTGAGTGTACGTGCGGGCTCATCCGGTCTCAACGGGCTTATCATTTCGATTTTCTGTTTCACACTCTCCTCGGCATACAAATATCGATTTTAAAAGCTCTTGTTTAAATGAAGGCCTCAGAATGTGTGATGGGTGTCAGAATATTAAAAAAAGCAAGCGCATATACATGCAGGAACTTTTTTGCATAACTCTTTTAGTTGCAAAAATGAAATGGTATATCAATGCAAGAATGTGTTTGGAATTCCGCAACGAAAGGAAAATGAAAAGCATGTTAATAGCGTTTGATTTCCTTAAAACTCCAATAGGAAAAATATTGCTATATAGGAGAAAAAACGCCGACAAATAATTTGACTAAAAGCTACTGCTGAATCAAAAGAAAAAAACAGCACAAAAACCGCTCAAAAAAGAGCAGTCAGAAACAAAAAATTCAAATAAACAGAAAGTCACTTAATGCCGACGGCATTCTGAAGCCAAGATTTTCTTTATGGACTTTGTGATATTTTCGCTGTGCCAATTATAAAGTCTGTTTGGGTAAGACTACGGCAATCTGTCAGAAAACAACGTTTTTTATTTTTTAATTTCAACATTTTGGAAATATAGTGTGTAAAAGTATGTGTATCGTTTGTGGTTACTTAATATCTGTTGCTAAACAAAATTTTAATTTCGTAAGGTATACAAAATAAATAAAATGTATTGAACTCTATGATCTCTCAAACTTGTTTTTTATAGAACTAAAAAGTATGTTAAAAATATTAAAGTGTTTAATTGGAAGGTATTATATAAATATACTTACCAACAAAAAATTCGTATTTAACTATTGAAACTCTGCCAGTAAAAGTCTCGAGTCTGATACGGCTCGTTTTGTACTCCGTCGATACTTGCCCATACGGGAAGGGACCAACTCCGGTTGGTGGTGGTGTCCTTGTCATATTTCGTTCCCATCAGAGCAACCTGTGCACCAAATAAGCTTAACCAATTTATTTTCCATAACAACTGTGAGCTGGGTGCCCAAGACAAAAAAAAAGCTAGAAGGAACGATGTTGCTGAACTGTGATATACCCACTACTTACAATGCGCTGTTTACCAATACGTTTCATAGCTGCAAAACTGTTATTAAATAAACCGTACAGGATAATTTTCTTAAAAATTGTTCGATTTCAAAAGTTTTGAACGTTGCTCGATTAGAGAGGGTCGATAACTGTATGTTTTATGGGTTTTTATTTTCAATACTATGGAAATAGCTCTTTCAGTTTGCCACTAACATTTTTAGAGCGACAGACTGAAATATTATTATTTGAAAAAGCTGAAAAAAATGTAAAAGCATTAATATAATATACCTGAAGTGCTATATAATAGTACAGGCATATAAAAAGTGGGAAAATTCTACAAAATTCGGTTGGCCTTCAACCATCAGAAAAATAACGAACGTCCGACGCTCCGAAAATTGGCACAGTCAAAGCGCTAGACGCTCTGTCCCCGTTCGTTTGCTTGATTTTTTGGCTTGGTCTCTGCGTTTTTTCCCACTTCTTTCCCTTTTCTAGGCCTCAATATGCATTACATTTACGTTGGGCGGAAGGCACATTCATTGCTTACAGCAGTCCTGTTCGTTATATTGTGTAACAGACACAACAACGGCAACGAAAGCAGGCAGACTCATCTCGTCTGTACTCCAGGCAGCCCAATCTGAGCATGTCGGATCCATGAAAATTTTTAGGTCGGCTTTTTAGTATGGAAATGAAGATGAAATTTTCCTCCACTCTTTTTTCCCCTTCTCCTCTGTGTGCTCAATTCAGGCTGATGGCTGGCTACCCTTCCTAAACAAGGGAAACTCGGATTTACTGCATTCAAAGGATAGCGTCGAAGTAAATTATTTCGAAATACCAAGTGTAAAACCTTTCGTAGATGGAATGATCTCAGATTTGTGCAGAGAAGGTTTAGCAGTAAGATAAGGATCATGTAATTTTAGAGTTTTTAAACTAACTCTTCAAACTCTTTTCACAAAAAGCTTCCAGTTTTGTTCAAATTTGTTATTCAAAAAACAATCACTTGGCATTATAACTAACTGTTTTTGATAGTCTGTACAGCGTTAAGATTGTGTTTGTTAAATGGAATATTATGTTATGTTATTTTATACTTGTACTTATGCTGCAAGGCTGCTGTTCCATCGTTAACAAACTTTAAAAAAGGGTATATTTTATCCGTAATTTTGTTTATTCTTGATCAGTAACATCAGCAGATTTTGATCTGGTCATTTCTTTCTGCAGGCCCTCACGTCGAGATCTGAAAAAATAGTTATTTATAATGAGTTCATATATTCTATAAGTGGTTTTTTTTTCCAAAATTTATAATAGAAAAAATTAATACCGTAAGCCACCCTCAGTTTTCAAGTGATTTACCAAATGTGACAGGGAGGGTAGGCAGCTCTAGGCAATCAGTCCAGTAAAGTAATTTGTAAGCTTTGTTTTTGTTATGGGGTATATATTGAAAATATTGTACATTTTTTCATGCACTTGGCTATCTTGGGTTTCATTCCCTTCGTTGCCAGGTTTTACTCTGCTGAGAGAAGAACTTTGTAGGCGTGATAGGGTGTTATTGATTTGGTTTACAGGAAAAGCAAGGGAGTGGGTGAAGTGTGGATAAGCGTTGTTGTGAATTTATTTGCTAATGAAATACCATTTATGGCCTCGTCTGTTTGCCGTCTCATTTTCCCTCTCCGCTGTTGCTGTTTTCTTTTAGATTGTGTTTGTATGAGCGCAGGTGAGCAGGTCTTTTACATTGCTCCAGGAAAAAGATAGCATGGAGACAGGTCGGAAGGACAGCAGAAAAACATATTTATTATTTTTCTTTGCAAGACGAAAAGATTTTATTGCATTTTTGCTTTATTTTATAAAAGAATTTAGCAGTGGAAGGAATCTGAGTACAAAAGCATTGTTTTAAGCGAAGGTTGACATTTCATGCTGCTTTAAAAATATTTGTAAATTCCTTGAATTAAAAGGTTATGAGATTTCCATTTTGCACGTGCCTTTAGATGTTTTCACATAATGGGATGAGTGTCAGGTTCTGGTATTTTTCAGGGTGAAACGGATTATTTTATTTGTCGCTCTTGACTTACATGCTACAAAATAATGTCAAATTAAGTAAAAACATCGTAAGGACGAGGCAAAACAAGCAATATAAAGCCCATCATTCCCTTTAAACGGATGCCCTCATAAAACATGCAATTAACTGTACATGAGGGAAAACAATGAACATTGGGTGGTATAAGTGGGGTGTAAGGGACTTGTTTGAGGTGGTTGGGAAGTGGATAAAGCATGAAACAAAATCGACAGCAAACCCTACAATATTGCGGAAATTGTTGGTTTGTAATTTGAATTTGCGCCATTTGCATTCAATGTGGCGCTCGCAAATGAGACACAATGAGTGTGTGTCCTGCGACCCAAGCACACAAAAACCATGCACTGAAAACGCAGTTTTATTCAAATTTCGATCTGGCCAACAAGTTTTTTCCGATAAGAAACTGCTGAAATTATTCATACCTTCGTGATTTAAAAGACTTCCTGACAATAAATAGTATATAACACTTCTTATCTAAAGTGCGATTATTTTAAGACTCTACAATAACATTATTTTATATGTAGTTTATATTTTATGACGTTCAATAAGCATTTTGAGGCTTTAAACAGGCTTGCATTAAACATTTTTATAACAACTTAATTAATCTTATGGGAGACGCTAGGCTTTCTCGTATGATTTTTAATAGTATGAAATGTTTATTATCAATAATTTTAATACATTATTTGTATTACAAATTTTTTTAAATCCGCTTAAATATAACTAATAATTTTAGTTTAGATATCACGCTTATTGTTGATAAATAACTTGCTTCGTATACTAATTTATTTGATTACATTTAAATACAGTTTTTAATTGTTTACGTACTTTTATTTTATTATTTTCAGAAATCGGAGATTAAAGAAATAACGATCAGGTATGTCAAAATATTTATTAATTTATCCGGAAATCTTCTATCAATTTTCCAACCAACGATTTTTGAAAGATGCTAATATCCTTTGAATAGTTGAGGTAAAACTCTCTCCCTGCCATTTAATTTTGCGAATCCCTTAATTTCTTTGAGTGCTCATTTGTGGATGAGTTGGTGTGCGTTTATTAGCTTTTGTAACGGTCCCCGGACGCCTTTGGGTTCTGACACGCAACCAGCAGCGATGCGCGGCGTCTCCAAACAGAAAGCGGATGTCGTCGGCAATATTTTCTTGGCAAGTTTTCCACCCGCTCCTCCTGAGCAAGCCATGCCTGCCTAGTCCCCCCTTTTCAATCCTCCGCTAGTTGAAACTTGTAGCAAAGTTGTGTTGTATCTTCAAGTCAATGAGCTTTTTTTATATGCGTATGTATGGGGCTGGTGGGGGAGCAGATGAAGTTTGTTTACCGTGTTTGTGAGAAAATAAAGTTGCTCGACTTTTGCTTTCCCGATTCCCGGCCAAAAGTGTATTAAGTCTGTGGTATATGAGTGGGCCAGAAGGAGATGTCTTGGGCTTGGTAGGCATATAGTATGTATAGCTGCTTCCCCACTGCGCTCCGTCTTTCAGCTTTAGTCACTTTAAGAGGATTTTGCTATAAGTAGCTAAAAGTTATGTTAACGATTCTATATGTGTGTGTGTGTGTGTGTAAGTTTTGGGTGATGATGATCTAAAAGTTACGGGTATTTCGGTTTGCGACTTGCACACAAAAAGTTTGTCACCCGTTAAAAAGGGAGGGGCACATCAACTTTATAATTAATACTTGCACTTGCTCCGCGATTTTTTAATCTTGTGTTGACCCCAACACAACACAAGTTGAGTTCGCCCCGATATTGCCTCACTACCATTTAGAATTTACATAAGCAGACACTTTATTAATTAAAATAATTCTACCCTAATACTCTGGAGCAATTTAATTTTCTTAAGTTACTTCAAGAGCGAACTTCTTTTTATGCGAAAGCAATACAAGGTGTCTTTTGACTCTTTTGTGTGTTATTCAACGTTGTTAATAATGTGGGAAAATTTTTTGAAAAAGTCTTAGAACTGTTTAGCTTTTGAACGAAGACACATCCTTTCTTCATTAAGACCGCAATCCGGACGTGAACTCACACAATTTCATGTTTTATTACCTATCCCAATGATGACCGCACTGTGAGGCTTCGCTTTCATATAAATTTGGAACTTTCCAAACGGCAATAAATTTAAGTGAACATAAATATTGAAGATGGAAAGCTCTGTGTGGGTATAAACCTTTTTCGTTTAAGGAACTAACCTTTAAAAAGCAGGCACTAGGAGATGAAAATTTACCCATGCCAATGGCGTGCAGTTAATGAGCGTTGCCTTCATTGTACACCCACCACCCATCGACACTTTTCCCTTCCGCTCTGTGGTTTTTCTGAGGCGTAGAACGCGTGCATTTAATATGTTCAGTTAGTGAAATGAGCCAAATTAATAGTGCACGTGTTGTAAAGCCCAAGGAAAAGAGATTGAGGGGGCAAGGATATACATATGTACTTGTGTGGTACTTAAAGTTACCAAAAACATCAAAACAGATCCCCGCTTAAAGCTGTATGAAGGAAAACTACTTACTTCAATGTACCACTGTTTGTGCCCGATATAGTTCAACTACGCTCTTCTGTTTCTGACAGGAATGATGATTGACTGTACATGTTCTTTGACATGTTTCTTTTGTTTCGTTTCGATTCGATGTTTGTATTCAGAACCACAAAATTCCATAAAGTATGATAATATTTGCCTAAGAGTGACGGTATACACTCAAAGTTTACACATGAAAATGTAGTGTCAATTGTGCATTGCGGTTTGGAACCCTGTGTCTCAAACCTTTACATTTAGCATAGTGTGGTTTTGCTGCTAAAAACGAAGAAATTTGGGGAAACGAAAAATACCTCGCAATTTGCTTTGCTGCCGAAAATGTAGGATGTTGGAGAAACACATAACTTCACAGAACAACCCTTTTGCTATACTGGATTATAATCGAATAAGTTCAATAAATTACATATAAGAGTAAACGAAAATCCACCTAGTCACTAACCTAAAGCCTTACTTTTGGGTGGTAACCAACTTGTGCTTTCTTTATACAGAAATGATTAACAGTCTTAGATAAGATATTTGATGACACCGCTGCCCATTAAAGGAATTGTCCACATGAGAAATGGAATTACGTTCATGATTTATGAATTACAGTGGTTTCCTTTAGTGCGGTTTCTCTTGTCCAATTCGAGTTTGTTTTTTTGTGCGTCGTATTTAGTCAGTGCCGCACAATGTGTTACTCTGTGTGTATCTGTTTGACTTCTACAAGTTATGGTTTGCTTAGAAAAGTTTGTCAATTTAGCTTCTATGCGTTTGGTCACTGCCAACCAAGACTGGAATAATTAGGAAACCAAGTTAAGTAAGCGGGGCTGAAAATTGTACAAATATTCTGCATTTTTCTTCTCATAAATCGATTTGATGTAAATGATCATGTTTCTCTCTATTTTAAAACTAATTTAGTTTAATTACTGTCATATATATGTATTTACTTACAATAGTTAAATTAAATAACTAAGTTAAGTTAATAAGTTAATAAGTTAAGTTAAATAACTTTAACAAAATAAATGTTTCTCTTCATTTCCATAACATGACTTTTCCACAAACTTGACCAAACTAGACATAAGCGCTTCCGTAAAATGTTGAACTTTAAAACCCTTAAGAAACTTAACTTTATGGAAAGCTTAAACTAAAACTTTATATTCGCAGATTGTTTGAGCTGTTCAAACTAATTTTAGGCTTTAGGACCTCTGCTTTAACTGAAATTTGAAGTTTTGGTAGTTTGTGACAAAGAATTTCAAGTCAAATTCAAGCTCTCTGACTTTTGACAGCACATCATTTTAGTTTTATTGTCATTTTGATGTTTGAGCACTCGGAACACAATTGACGCCGAAACAGAAACAAATTTCGGGAAGTACAGTTTTAAAAATTGTTAATCGCATTTAAAAACCCACACCAATCAAGAATGGGGAACGTGATAGCGTCTACCGCAGGCGTTGACTCCTCCCGCGTTTCCGCCGGAATGCGCTTGCCGGAGGTGCCCCCCGCCCCCTCGTCCGGAATGCCGACTCAGCTGGTGGAGGCGTTAGAAGCGGAGGCTCGCAAGAAGGAGTTGAGCAATCCCGGAACGGTCGAGGAGCTGCACAGTCGCTGTCGCGACATTCAGGCCAATACCTTTGAAGGCGCTAAGATCATGTTGAGCAAGGGCTTGAGCAACAACTTTCAAGTGACACACACCATCAACATGAATTCGTCGGCGCCAAGTGGCTATCGTTTCGGAGCCACATATGTGGGAACTAAGCAGTACGGTCCGAATGAGGCCTTTCCGGTTCTCCTGGCTGAGATCGATCCTAAGGGCAACCTTAATGCAAATGTGATCCATCAGTTGACATCTCGGCTGCGGTGCAAGTTCGCCTCTCAGTTCCAGGACTCGAAATTGGTGGCCACCCAGCTGACAGGAGACTATCGCGGCCGAGACTACACAGTGTCTCTGACGATGGGCAACCCGGGCATCCTGAAGGGCTCCGGAGTGATTGTATGCCAGTACTTGCAGGCAGTCACCCAGAGGTTGGCCCTCGGCTCGGAGTTGGCCTACCAGTACGGACCGAATGTTCCCGGCCGCCAAGTGGCGGTGCTGTCGGCGGTCGGACGGTATGCCGTCGGTGATTCCGTGTGGTCATGCAACTTGGGTCCTGGTGGCTTCCATCTCAGCTACTACCAGAAGGCCAGTGATCAGCTGCAGATTGGAGTCGAGGTGGAGACAAATCTGCGCCTGCAAGAGTCCACGGCCACATTGGGCTACCAGGTGGATGTCCCGAAGGCAGATCTGGTGTTCCGCGGCAGTGTCGATTCCAATTGGCACATTGCCGGTGTCCTCGAGAAACGTCTACAGCCGATGCCGTTTTCGTTGGCCATCAGCGGTCGCATGAATCACCTGGAGAACAGCTTTCGACTGGGCTGCGGTCTAATGATCGGATGAGTTGAATTGATTCAATTAAAGACTTCTTATCAAACAAGATATCAATTGCTATTAAACGGTCGGATTTTTTGTTCTTTTGCAAAAGGGGAAATATTGATAGGCACGATAATTACAAGAAAATGGATCAAGTGTGTCTGAATCATCAAGTCAAGAAACGAAAAGATAAAGTACCAAGACTAAGCTAGTCAAAAACTGCCGAATCCTCCTTTGCTTTCCACAGTGTTCGGATTCGAAATTTTAAATTGAAATATATATAATCAAGTCGTATCAAACTTACTGTTGTTTTATGATTGGCGAAACCTTATACAAATTTCGAAGGTTTCCAAATGTTATATTTCAAAACAAAAATGTTAATAACTAACTCTTCAAGCGAAAAAATTAGGACTGTAGGCTAATTATTTATTTTTAATACAACCATACAACCATAATAAGGACTATGGAGAGCCATTACCTTAAAAGTATATAATACAATGAAAAACATTCCAATTATTTTCCCTTGGATATTGACTGCAAATCTATTTTGCGAATAAACATGATACATCTGAATGTGTGCATGAATAAATTCATTTCCGGTTCGACCTTGCTTCCGCTTTGGCAAAAAAAAAAAAACAAACACATTGAAGTCCTGCAAAATTTATTGAGAGTCAAAATCAAGAACGACCTCTGATACTATCGAAAGGGCCCCTACTCTTGGCACGCCATCAAGGCACAAGGGAGATGGTTTTAATGGATGAATTGTAGGTCACATTACCCAAACCGCGTCCTTTTAGTGACGCCACCATCAAGGTCAATGCAAAATGGCGTTGCTGCCCAAATACAAAGCGCCAAATGGTGTGTGCATCGCATAGCATTCCACCCATTCCATTACGCTATGCAAAAAGTTCGAGTTTAAGTGCAATGCGGGATTTGCCGAGCTCAAGAACAAAAGTGCACAATGCTTCAACCATTTTTGATTTTGATTGCAAAACTTGCACATGGATTGGACGACTATAAATCCTGTCAATCCTAACAGCCGAAAAATAAATTTATATATATAAATAAATATAATATATTTTGATTTGATATTTTTATATTTATATTTATTTATATTTATATATCTTACTTATTTTGTATTTATATAAACCGACATTTTAACAAAATCATTGAAGCTTAAACGGATAATCAGCACTTAAAAAAAAAATATCTAATTTGAAGTTTGTTGAATATATTAAGTTTTTTTTAGTTAAAAACTAAGTTTAAATTGTTTTATATAAACAACCCAGCACTATAACTATTAATTATTATTTCATATTCATTGTATTATTCATCACCCTTTTAATCTATTTAAAAATACCTTTTCAAAAGTGTAAAGGTCGATATAACTACAATACTTGTAGTTTTTTTTTCCAGCCAATCGGTTAAGCTTTTGTTTGCTCTCTTTGTCGACAATTGCGCTTGATATTTAACTAACAGCCTAAAGGATATACAAAATTAAATGCTCAGATTGTGACACGACAGATATGCTACATGCTCTCACTTTGAGGTTAATTAAAACTATTCGTTATGTTTCGAAATACGTCGGCGAGGCTGAAGTTCATTGGGGTGTTAAAGCTGTCAATGATTACCTTTCAACCACAAACCATACCTTACAAAATGACAGAATGTGAGTAGTGGAATTGAATGGAAGGGAAACCGAGATGGGAAAAGTGTCTGCGATGGGAGTCTAGCACCGTGCATACTTTCCATCCCCCGATATATATTTGCTTGCCTTTTGCGTGTCCTCCATCAGCCAGCCTTGAGCTGTCTACTCTCTATTTCAGTCCAAATTGTGTATCCTTGGCATCATCAATTAAGATGTGCATAGCCAGGAAAACAAATTCACCCCCCATATAGGCATATCCTTCGGGGCGTTTTGTTTGCTTCACCTATTTGAGATCTATAACATAAGCATAAACAGCTAATAAACACTTTGAAGTTATAACGAAAAGTTGGAAAACATAATGCAGGTACACTTATTTAAAACGTTGTTCTTAATTAGCTCTAATGAGTTAGAGTTCTAATGACCGATTATTGTTATACATATTATTGTAAGAGCCATTTTTACAAGAATGACTTAAAACAAGAAAAGAAGCAAAGTTAGGCAAGCCGAAGTTTATATGCCCATGCAGCTATTGCAAACAATTTTTTATATTATTTTTTGTTTATTTTTTATAATACTCTACTAATAGGGTCGGAAATGTCTCCTTTACTGCGTTGCAAACTTCTGACTGGAATTATAACACCCTCTGTAAGGATATAAAAATAGTTGCTTTATTGGATTAAATTGTATTAAGCTTTTCTCATTAACATTATTCTATTGATTATTCATCGAAGCTTCAGTATTATTGATCTTATTTAGGCAATTACAAGATTTTTGCCATTTGATTAATTGCATTCAATGATAAGTCAATAAATCGCAAAAGCCATAAGCGAAAGGTAAACAAATCCATTATAATTCATGAACATCTCATCTCGAAATTTGTTCAAACGGGTGGTGGTGAAGGGGGTGTTTGTGGTGGAAGTTCCAGCGTCCGCGACCTTCACACAGAAACAATTCCCAAATTGCAAATGGCAAACGAACAGCAGCATAAATAATAAAAACAAATGGCGGTAAAGTTGATGCCCAAGAACAGAAAAATGAGAGGATATAAATTGAAAAGAGTCAAAACCAACTGAGCGCAGATGTGAAGACGTTGATAAAAGACAAAAACAATCAAAAAAAGGCCATAAGAAAATAGCGAAATAAAAGAAATAAATGGTGGTAGAGTTCGGTCTAGCCTATTTCCACTACCTCTCTCTCTGCTCACTAGCTGAATTCAATAAACAATGAGTTCATAACAGATTTATGGTAACTAAGCTTAATTGGGCAAATTGATTTCGAGGTGCAAAATATCAAGAGGGCCTTGTACTGATCTCCTGTTACGTGTGTCAAGATATGACAAACGCTGTTGTAAATCATTGACCCCAATCAGGTGTTATATTATACCGGCGTTATGGGGTAGAAAAGGGATAAGTAGAATGGTGCACAAAGGTCAACCGCATTGGCTCTAATACACTTAAAAAAACAAGTTGTGTTTTTTAGAAATATTATTTCATTAACCCACATTTACCAAGAAAGAAAGTATCGCCAATAAAAAAACACGCTACTTAACACGTGATAAAGGTTTTTAAGCCATAATAACCGCAGTAAACATTTTTTTAAGATCTCAAAACTATAAGAGGGGATTTGTAATTGAGCATGCAGTTTTTTCTTTTACATTACGTATCATGTATCACACAAAAGTTTTAGGTTGTTTTTTTTATGTGTATCCCCCATATGGTTGAAATGAAAGACCTTTTTAACGATTCATCCAGCCAAGTGCAAGCCACCAGAATGCTTTTAGCCGACCTAGCATTTCATGATGTGGAGGTGCACAAAACGCGAAAACTCTCACCTCGCGTATAGGTGGGATGGCCGTTGAATGGGGCTCTGAAAGTCTGGATTTCTGTTGTCTTCCTTTTTGCCCTGCCTTTTGTTGCCAATTTCTCCCAATTTCCCCTGCTCTCTTCGGAAAGAGCCCGTTTAATAGAGCGTGAACAACAGTTCACTCGTTCATGCGGTTCTGATTTTAGTGTTGTGCGCTTGCCTGTCTCCACATCCGTCCCTCGATTTGGCATTCAGGTCGTTTATCGCTAATATTAGTACCTGTATTTTCAACGATTTCAATTTGGTTTCCATTTAACCCCGAAAATTGAACCATGCCATTCGCTCGCCCTCAACCAACTTTTCGCTCCGCAATCGCTTTTCTGTGCAATTTGCATGTGCACTATAAATTTTAACGAATTCATTTGTTTGTGAAACGTGTCCAGACAGACTGCAAAAAAAAGGGGCGTTGGTGGGCGGTCGTTGGTGGGCGGCTTGGGGCAGCGCAACATCATCAGGAGCAAAGAGGGGGAACAAAGAGGAGGAATAGCGCATAGCATTTGCGGCCAACAATTGTTCTTGCCGTTGTTGACACAATTGAGCGTTGTATTTATTAGGGTTTTTTTTCTATTTTTTTGACACCCACACTCTTCTCATTTTCCCATTTCTACTCGTTGTTTTGTTTATTTGTCACATTTTATTTTGTTTCTCGCATTTATTTGCGCTAAAAACTGGCATGTTTGCCACTAAAGCAGGGCAAAGAATATAAACATTTTTAGCATATGCTTGAACATATTCAAATTGTAGTCGTTTTTTTTCGGTTTAAATTCATGTGTGATTGAGATTTTATTGTTGTCATTTGGCGGGGCATAAGATGTTTCATTAATGTCTTTAGGAATGTGGAATTGATTATTTTTAGTTTATGGGCACCGAATTCTTTTGGTCCCACACTCAAAACTACATATTAAGGATACATTCTTTTTACTTAGTAGATATTTTTATATAGATTTTAAAAACTAGAAAATGTTGTATTTAGATTTGACAGTTAATTTTCGTGTGTTCTTTATCTTTAAGAGAAAAGTCACTAAATTACTCGCAAAACTTTCCTGAATTTTCATATCAAACGTTTCTTCGTACTTATTTTTCCACTTTATTGGCGTGCCACTTCTCTCTGCAGCCATTATAAGCACCTTAGAACTCAGTTAAGCAGAAGTGAAGCGCCAAGGGAAACAAAAAGGGTTGGAAGAACTCTTTTGTGGGGAAAACAATTTTCAATTTGACCTTCAGCCCCAAGTCAAGCAAACAAAAATGGAAAAGCGAATGTATGTGCAACACAAATAGGATTTGGCTGAACTGGTTTCTATTCCGTTATGAGCAAAATTGACTAAGGAAAAAAGAAAGACAAAGTTGCGGACTATAAAACGGATCGAAATGAGTCAGAGTTTCGAAAAAACTTTTTAATTTGAATTACAAAATAGGAAAATTAGTCTGACCCCACCTAAGAAATCAGATATCAGATGTTTGCTGCCTTCAATACGATATTATTTTATACAAAATAAAAGTTTTTTATTTCAGTGGTTAGCCGAACAGATTGAATTCCTCGTAAAATATTTTGGCTAAAAAACGGTTCATTTATTAAACCGAATTAGAAAGACACGGCTTATAAAATCACTCAAAAATAGACAAAACTTATGGCGACCGAGTTGTAGTTCAATTGTTAAGCATATTATAATCGACGTACCGCAAATAATCAATTTAGTCTTATCGCAGATTAATAAAGTGGATCAGCTCTCAATAATATTAAGTGCAATTTGTAATACTGGTACTAGTATACCTTAGCTAGCACTTGAAAAGAAAGTTTTTTTTATCTATAACAAAAGTTGCAATATTAATGTAATATAACTATACCAATTCAACAGATGAAAGCACTTCATCCGCAAGAAGGTAGATCGTAAAAAAAAAAGTTTTTCTCTATGGAGCAGACAAAATGAAAAAATAAAAACGCACCAGCAATAACAACCAAAGCCAAAAACTGTTGATAAAAGAAAAAATAAAAACAGGCACACACACTCGAACCAACCAGCGAACATTGAAAAGTTGACTAGTCAACGTAGCATTTCAATGCATTGAAGAGAAGATAGTACGTGGCATGTTTGCCCGTTGTTGGACTCGAAATGCAGCAAAAATAAATCAAACAAAGAGCTGAAAAAGAAGCAATAGCAACCACACAGCCAGTGGGGTAACACCAAAAACTAGAAAGGAATAGAAAAAACAAGAACTCTTTCAACTGCAGAACCTAAAGAGTGGTTTCCAAATGTATTACAAAAAGGCAGAACAAAAAAAAAAAACAGAAAATTCGATATTGTGTGGGAAAAACTTAAGAACTAACGATCACATCTATGACAATTTGTACAAGTTCAAGTACAATAACTACCAACTGACACTCGATGAAGTTTATGTTATAGAAATCACAAAATCTTTTATACGCTACCCATTGAACTAGTTTGCCTGATTTTTAACTTAATTTGAAGAACATTGTATTATGTATTTATGTTTGTAAACATCTGCTTTGATGTGTGTGCAATGTTTTATTAAATGAGTAGAGCATAAAGAGAACTGAGAATTCATAACTATGTAAAAATATGCAAATGAAGTGATTTTCTCGATTTATAGTTAGAAATACCACAGAACTCAACCTTTTTAAAGTTTAATTATTAATGAACGGCAAGAGAAGACTTGCCAAAAATCTTAATGAATATACAATTTGCGACTAAAAGAAACCATTTGGAAAATATAATCCAATTTATGACTCTGCTAGCTCCATAATTTCCCTCTTTCTCTCCCGTTAGCATTCCTCAGTTGCCATATATATTTATACACCATACATATTTATAACGTTTGCTTGCATTTCAGATTTTTGTTTTCCTTGACTCGTTTTTCGGCGTTTCCATCTCGTTTCCACATCTTTTCGCCAGTTTTCCGTCGGGTGGGTGGAACCGATTCGCTCTAGAAAACTAAGCTCATCGCGGGTGGCATTGATAACTTTTTTTGACTCAAGGGAAACCAAAGCTTGGTGGCGTTTTCCATTGGAGAGAACCAAAGGAAGAGTACGGCGCAAGGTAAATTTAGAACGTTTTAATGTAAACAAGTAGTGACGACGACGGTGGCGCAACGCCTTTAGCGTGTGGAAGAGTCGGGTAACTGAACTTGCTGCAACTAATTTATCTGGGCTTTCGAAATTTACAAAAACGTTTAGGTGACTCCTATTTCTCTTCCAACTTTAATTTTATCGTTTATTATTCACTCAAAATTTGTACTGCTTAAATTTGTCGAACGATGTTAAACCACGCGCATAGAACAGCCCCATGCTATCGAGAAAGGTCGGCCTAACCCTTTTGTAAACTCAGAAATACCCACACCCACTCAATCCGTTTTACTCGACGTCGGCAATTAAATTACACAAAAGCTTGGTTGAGTTTAACGAAAGGAAAACCATTTCAAAAGCGAGGCAAGGATGGAAAAAAGAATTTCTCCGTATTTTCTGCAGTACAAATATACGTAAACCTAAGAAGCTTATGGCATTTTAATTTGCCTTGCCATAAGTGAAAAGACAAGAGTTTGCAAAAATAAATTATGTACTGTAAAATGTCTCTTTGCGAAGTTTAATAGGTTGTGAATAGGGTTCCCAACAATTGAAAGCAATTTCAAACCTTTAACGAAAAACTCTTTGGTTAAGAATAACCTAAACAAAAGCAAACGCTTTAGTCAAGAAGATTTTCAAATTTTACGATTAAATAGAATGGGTTTAGAAAAATTGTAAAACCAACTTGGTCTGCAACGTCGGAACATGCACATGTACGCACATAAAGTGCCGGAAACGATTCCAAGATTTGGCATTAAAATATATGTGACACTGTTGTTCTGTTTATTAACATATTGAGCTTAAAGTGTTAATACCTTAGTTTCACTATATACACTCTTAATATGGTTAATAAACATATATTTTATTATGGTGCGGATAAAGAAGGATATTTTCAGAGGTAACTGAGATCAATTCCCAGCAATTAATCCGCTTTTTGTGCCAACAGAAAACACTCCGTCATCATGTATAAGACTGCTGCCAGTTCTCCATCGAACCTAAAACGGCATTTCATTGGGCGCGGGCTTAGTCATAAACAAATTATAAGTTGTGACACAGTGAGTTCCATCGCCTCCTCTTTTTATTCTTCTGATTAATTGTAATTTGTATACTCTTTTAGAGTGTTCAGATTTTTGTTGTGAGTCTTTAAAAAAAAAAAACATTTTGTCTATTAGTGTTAATTTAAAGGTAATGGTTATGCCAAGTTTATAGTTTTAAATTGTCATTAAGAGTAAATAAAAATGGGCCCGACAAAGTTATTTTGCTTCCTCTGTTTTGTCATGGTCATTTTCATAATTTCATAGGCGCCTGTGCTGCTTCAGTTACCCCCCCCTTTTACCCTCTCTTTTTTTCCACTCATTTTCATTAATTTGTCATTGTAATTTTATTCGCCATTTCTTCGGATTTTCCCCTACAGTCTTGTACATAAATCAGCGTTCAGTGAGACGCTCATAATCAGTCAATGGCCTTGCAAAATTATGCAGCCTTCTGCCTGACCAACCTCCTTATTTATTTTGCTTTCGTTACTGCATTTAATTTTGTTTTATTGCTGTTACAAGCAAGTTCCGTATTTCGCCTTTTGTGCTTTTTCCTCTTGGCCTTTAACATAATTGATTATCTGGCCTCTGACTAGACTTCAATTCCTGCACCTCTAACTGACTTCGTCGCTTTGATTACCATTATCATTGTCGTCATTATCAGCAATTTGGCTACAATCTCCTCCTCTTATTCTCTTTTTACCTGTTTTCAGGGCTTTCTTCAATTCGATTTGAACTTTTAGAGATTCTGCCTGCCATCAACTGTATTTGACAAAGACTGTAATTTTACTTGCTCTACAAACTATGGAAAAACTTTGTCCAAAGCAAAATAAAATGGGTAGAGTAAAGAACACGAATAAGAAGTGGAACCATATCGAAGTAGAGTTAGTGGGAAAATTTAGAGCAGGGGGGTGGGCGAATTACTTTTCCACTGAACTCAACCGAGAACAACTGACAAAAACTGACAAAGTGCAGTCGGAAAAATAGTAACCCTCCCTCTCTAGCTTTTACTCCATCTTATTTTTACTTTATGTTAGTACCAGACTTGTTTTCGTTAAATTATTTGCAATTTCTGTAACTAATTTTGGGCAAATGTGTCGATTTAAATTGTGAAAAATATCAGTTCGTGTAGTCTGAGAATGAAAACCAAACCACCGTAGCAACATAGAAAAGGTTCTCTGGAAAAAGCAGAGAATTGTGGGTTGTGGAATTGCAATCACACACAGCCGAACACTCGACATATTAAGGCACCTGTGCCATATGACAGATGCCTTTGACTGCCTTGCGGGTGAGGCATCTGCTGGAGACAATTACGCGGGCGAAGGCGGGTTGAGGGGAGCCAAGTCGATGGGAAATGGTGCCAAAGGAAGTGGATAAGCAGTTCTTGGTGCCGACATGTTGACAACCGTGCTAGAGTGTCAGGGGGAAAGGATACCATGACATTTCAAAGAATTGCCATCTCGAAGGAATCCGGAAAAAGAGAAAAACGAATGAAGCGGAAACTGCGGTGAGCAATGTGCTGATATCGAACGGCATTAAGCTCGAACGGGTGAAGCCTGCAAAAGTTTATTAAGGATTTCGTAAAAAATTCCTCTTAACTGAAGTTTGGTCAATAGTTCAGAAACTTTATTGGAAGTAATGGGATTTTATTTTATACAAGCAATGGATTAAAATTTATAAAAAAGTCTATTCCTGGTCTTTTCATTGAAAAATCAAACAGTATTTTTTTTGAACCCACAATAGTGTTTTACTCATTCAATATTTTTACCTCAAACTACCAGCTCAACAAAATATTGAACTTTTACAAGTCTTTTCAATGTCAAAAATTTCATGTCGAGGAAGCTGGTGTATATATTGTGTTAAGGTCAGGCGTAATGGTAGCATTTTATTCTAAAACTCTATAAGGAACTGACATAAATACAACAATTTAAAAAATAACTTATATTTTGTCAGCAGCTCCGTTAGCGAGTTCGTTTTCGCCTCACATTTTCCCGTTTCATTTGTTTAAATATTTATTTATGTCCCTGTGTTGTTTTTGCATGTATTGAGCTTTAAATATTCATATTATTACCGATCATTACCTGCAGCACAATGTGTGCACCTTATATGCCATGCGAATACTTCTCTCCACCTCTTGTTTGGACTCATAAATATTTAAAGGTTAACCATATGGTGGAAAAGCGTACTTACGCTTTTCGTTATTATCGTCGTTCTATGCAAATCCTCATAAAGCTATGACATTCAATTAGTCTTTTCCTTCGAATTTTCCATTTGTCTCTGTCTCACTCACTCAGTGAAGAACTAGCAGTTCATGTCTCTTTCTAGCACCTAAATAGGTGTTAAGCTGAGCTTCATAATGACGTACATTACATATGCAAGGCGAGCTTTTGAATCCGCCCCTTCCCCGCCCTTTTGAGGCCTGGAGGCGAAAAATGTTTTGCTATTTGTTTTTGCTCATGTTTAATGCTCACCTGACGACATTACAGAGAGAAAATGCGATTACAAATTTTATAAATTATAATAAATAACAGGTGAATGCAAATAAAAGGATTTTCAGGTTTAAGTTTTGGTTTTTATAAGTTTATTTCATCTACAATTAAGAGGTTTTGAATAATAATTCGCATTAATATTATACACATTTTCTCTTAGTGTAGCTCAGTTCTGTCACTCACACACACAAACGTGTCGTATCTGTGTCTTTATTTAGCGTTGAATTTGTTGCACACCCAGAGGACTCAATTTGCCATTTAAAACACCTGTGCCACGTAAAGCATTTGTTTATCCCCGCAGTCCTAGTTGTCATTGTTGTCGTTGTTATTTGTTTTGCTCCTAGCAACGCTTTCAATCTGGGCGATGGGTGGTTGAAATAGCTTCAACTTTTCCTCACCATCTTTAAACACTTTCGGGCAAAAGTTGAGAGAGTGCTTTCCTCTTAAAGAAACCTGGCCGAATTGACTAATTTTGTTTACATGCAAATCACATTTCCAAACAACTAAAAACAGCAGCGGCAACAACTTTTCTCCATTAAATTGTGTACAAAAATTAAGAAAATTGACAATTTCCGACGTCCAGAGCGCAAAAAGCAGTTCAAGGAAAATAATACAAATTGAAACTTGATGGCGCTCCACCTTTAAGAGGGTCCTGCGCAATTGTTTTGACTGCCTCGCGCCGCTTTTCCGCTTTCCTCCTCTCCATCGCTCGGTGTTCCAGTTTTCCGGCTCGACCCTCGAGGGGCGGAGGTAGGGAGTAACCTTTTGGCACGGCAACAACGTGCCGCATATTTAAATTTTAATTAAAATTTTCTCAGGGCCTGCCGCACCGCCCACTTTTGGCTCTCTCGTGTTTTTTTTTAGTCCTTCCGGCAAGCTATACGCGTTGTGTTCCCATTTCGCATTCGCGCGCCTAAAAATATGCAAATAAAAAATTGCCTTTGTGCGCGAGCCTCGTCGGAGGAAAAAGGAGCCAAAGGGACATAGAGCATGGGGGGTTGCGAATCCTGCTCTGATTTCTGATAACCTTTTTGTCGAGAGTTTCGTGACGTCCCGAGGGAAAAATGAAAGCTACGAGCTTGTGGCTCTGCAACAAGCAGAAATTAATTATATCTTGCTGACGCGACAACAGAGCTATCTAAAACTTAGAATTCGATCGTTAAATCGACCTATAACAAATTGTTTTTAGAGGGTGGCCAGCCACTCTATTAGATATCCAACATACTGACAGGGAATCTCAGAGTTGTGGCTTACTCGACAGTTTTATTATTTTATATAACGATATAAGCTGCATTTGAATTTTGTATCGTAGTACACATTCTTTATTTCTCACAACATTCAGTCATTTTTTCATTACTTATCTACCGAAGTTTATCTGTCGAACAGCAGGTATGCATTCAAGGGTTGTTTTCAACAACTTAGGTTGACATGCTGCAACGATGTGAGGGAAATTGATATGGCAGTTGCTGCAGTCCTCGTTTTCCTACACCGCTCTTGGCCTTTTTCCCACTGCAAGTGCAAAAGAAACTTATTCCCTTTTGCAATTCGTTACGTTTCTTCTGTAACTTGTTCTTCCCCCCGTCACCCTTTTACTCTTCGAAATCTGTTTTCGACTGGTGGAATTTTTTGGTTAACTTTAAAGGGGGCATAAGGGGAGAGGGAGGGGGAGGGGGAGGGTGTTCTTGTTCTTGTGTCTGTCCTGGTTGTTAGTTGCAATCCACAAAACCGCCAAAACGAACGAGGTAAGGACCTAACTGGGGTAAGAGGAGAGCTTCGAGAGAAGCCTCTCAGTTCCAGCCACAATTTGCCATGTAAATATTAATGCCGGGCTAGACACGGCCACAAGAAGGCGGGGGAGTGGGGGGTGGGTAGAGATGAGGACGGAATCGGGGTATATAGCTTCGTCTGCACTCCATTTTTCAAAGCTCGTTTGTGTCGTTAGCTGGCTGGCTGGGTTTCGGGCTGCTTTTGACTCTTTCTCTGCTGGTCTCCTCCAGCTTCAGCTCCCATCCTGTTTTGGTCTATGCAAATAATGAATGCAAAATGCTGTTCAAGTGTTGAAAATCAGCTAGCACAGTGTACTCCCTTTCATTTTATTGAGATGCTGTAAAAATGCAGGATTAATTTTTACCAATTTATCTTTCTACTCTTTTCAGGCATTAACAAAAAGGAGTGGATACCGAGAGGAGCTCAGTTCGTGAACAATTTACATAAACCTACACACCAAAATGGATCATTTCAACAAAATATTTAACAGTGAAAGTGAAAATGGTTGAAATATCAAAAAAAAAATATCAAAATAAATAAATGTACTCGTTATCCCAACGAATGCAATTTCAAGTGCTGCATAAAGTTAAACATATTTTTGCATTGATGGACATTCGAGCGTTATCAAATAAAAACACAAAGGAGCAAGGCTCTCAGAGAAAAGTCATAAAGTGTTCTGTTCAAGTGAAATTAAATACCTTTTATGATAAAATAAAAGGGATTTCAGAGCAAATCGATTAAGTGAAAATCCAAATAAAATATTCGAAAAGTGGTATTTAAGTGATAGTTGAAAAGTGGGCTTGCACAAAACAGAATTGATAAAGTAAGAGCTTGGAGCTCACCAGTAGAATTTAATAATTAGGGTTAAGCTATGCCAAGTCGCCACTAGAGAAATATGGATAAGCGGCTCAGCGACAGTCCCGGAGATTGTCGCGTAACCAGATCCAGCATGACGCCCACCCTGCGCCTGGATCAGAGTCCCAGGCAGGAGCCTCATTCCGCACAGCCCGAGACGGGCCCAACAACAACACCAGCAGCAGTAGCAGCCGCACCTGGGAAGTCCAAGTCCCCCACTCCGCTGCCCGGCAAATCGCAGGCGGCACAGCATCACCAGTTTCGGGCTCCGCAGCAGCAGCAGGGCCCCAAGAACCGGAACAAGGCGTGGGGCAAGCGGCAGCACAAGGCCGGCGGGAAGCACAATGCCAGCGCCTGTGTCGGTGCCAGTAGCGCCCAGACGCAGTCCACCGGCTCCTCCGCCCCAGCCACGCCCCTGCTGCCCACGACAGCGGCGGCGGCAGCCCACAAGGCCGATCTCGAGAACATCCAGAATATTCAGAACAAGAATCAGAATGCCGGCAGTGGCAACAACCATCACGGCACCACCGGAACCGCCCATCACGGCGGCGGCGGTGGCGGCGGGGGAGCCCATCATGCCGGCGCGGGTGGAGGTGGACACCATCACCATCATAACACGCGTCTGGCGCAGAACGCAGCCGCTGGTGGAGCTGGCGGAGGAAGCACTATGCAGCTCTACAAGAAGATGCTGCCACACAGGTGAGTAATCTACTAATGCGGTATAGAAAATTGCAGAGGGGTTATCAAAATCATTGAAAGCATCGCCAGGAAATTTCTTTTACCAAATTCCGGGAGAATATTACATTTCCGGAAAGCCATCCTTATTTTGATAAAGGTTTTAAAGCAAACGAAGTAAAATTGCTTCTCAGTTACTCAGAAATATTTCCGTTTGATTTGGAATGATTCGAAATTTGTACCTAAAAGATTTCCCCGATAGAAATTTTATATATTTATATGTTTAATTACTATCGACTGTTACAAAATATTTAAAATCGAACTTTTGAAAGTAACTAGCATTTAAACATTTACTAGCGTTTAAAACCCGAATATATTCTGATCGCATATTTATTTTGAAATGTTTTACCTGAGTAACGAGTATCTTATAGTCGTAGCACTCGACTTTAGCGTTCCTTCTTGTGTTTTACTGGAATTTAAAAATAACAGCAATTTAACTTAATGACAAATCTTATCAAAACATTGAGATATTAGTTTAAATAAATCTTTTTTGGGTTTTGTAAAATTTAAGATTTTTTTTTATATCTTTTACTACAACGAATCCCTTAGAATTTTCTATGTATAATATTTCACTACAACCTTAAAAAATCGGACCATGTTTTAAAAAACGAAAATAAAGTAGCTAAAAATGTTTTTAGTTTCATGTTAAGCCTTAAACATGTTTAAGTCAAATCATTTTGTTTAACTCTTTTTCAGGGGCCACCATCCCCATGTGCTGTGTGCCGGGAACAACGCGAACCATACGTGCTGCCTGGGCACCGGCTGTAACGGTGGCTCATCCGGTGGAGCGGGCGTGGCGGGGGGCGCAGGCGGCGTGGCGGGAGGAGCGTCCTGCAAGGACGTGCAAAGCAGCAAGGACACCAGCTCGCTGAGTGGCAACAGCAGCATCGCGGGCAGCGTGGGAGCGAACAATGCGGTGCACTATTGCTGCGGTCGCTCCAAGTTTTTTCTATCGGAGAAGCGGCTGCGCAAGGAGGTGATTGTGCCACCCACCAAGTTTCTGCTGGGCGGCAACATCTCCGATCCGCTCAACCTCAATTCGCTGCAGAACGAGAACACGTCAAATGCCTCGTCCAGCAACAATACGCCGGCGACCACGCCCCGTCAGTCGCCCATCACGACGCCCCCGAAGGTGGAGGTGATCATACCGCCCAACATCCATGATCCGCTGCACCTGCTGGATCCCGTTGATTCGATGGAGTACGAGAAGCAGCTGACGTCGCCGATGAAGCGGGGAGGGGGCGGCGGCGGCGGGGGAATGCTGCACCACCGGCAGCACCATCATCGCACGCGAAAGAATCGAAAGCGTCGGCGCTTCGATTCCAACAACACTTCGCATGCGGGCGATGAAGCAGGGGGCGGCGGGGTTGGCGAACTACCCGACGAACCGCCGCTGCCCACGGCCACCTCTTCGCTGGCGGCGTCACCCGTTGCCGCGCCGCCCGCCATCGTCGGCAGCGGCGGCAGTTTGCTGCTGAGCGAATCGGCTGCGCCGGCCACGGGCGAAACGGCGGAAATGGGCCACCACCAGCAGGCGCATGTGCGCTCTCCGCAGTCGGCGGCGACGTCAATGGCCACCGCGGAGATGCCCACGCCGACGCCCACCGAGGCAGCGGCTGCGACGGCGGCAGAGGAGCAAGTAGAACAGGCGGCGTCAACGCCGGCAGCGACGTCATCACCGCAGCGGCAGCAACATGTGGCCGCTGCTGCCGCCGCCGTGGACGAAGCTATCCCCATCCCACCTGCCGCCTCTGCTGCTGAGCCGCCGGCTGATGCGATGCTGCTCAGTTGCTCGGCCACGTCGTCGGCCACACAGGCGGTGGCGTCGACGCTGGCAGAGCGGCGGGCGCAGGCCAGCCGGGACTTGCGACTGGATTTGTCGAGCACGTGCTACGGCGTCGGCGGCACGGGTCTGAGCTTCGGCGGCAGCAGCGCAGCCAGCGTGGCCAGCGGCGGCGGGGGAGGAGGTGGTGGCGGTGGCAGGAAGAGAAAAATCAGCGAGAGCAACAATTCGCAAAAGAGCAAGGTGAGTACGAGTGGAATGTGGTGGAATCGAAACTGGTTCCAAGTGGGCAGGCAAACATGTTAGAGATAGAGAGACCGAGTTTACAGAGAGCAGCGGGGTGGCTGCGGTTTGGTCGCAAGTCAATCGCTGCTTTTGTTTTGATTGCTTTTGGCAGTTTCCCGTTTTTCCCATTTCGGTGTTTTGGCTTTGCCAATTTATTTTTGTGTTTACACCGGATAAGCGAGTGAATATATCTATGCATATACTTGGAAGTGCCCGGCCAAACCCTCAAACTTCTGGTATCACTTACTTAATTTTAATATGAATTTTAATATTCATATTCATAAATATTCATATTCAGGGTAAAAAGATGTAGGTAGTTTACAGTCTTCATTCCAAAGGTCAACTCTTCATAACTCAAATACTCTTTAAGTCCAACTTGTATGGATACCCTATCCAAGGGTATTAATTTACACTAGCATTAATGGATTAGGTAACTTAAGTATAAAAATTCTTGATTTGCCTTAACAGGTGATTAGGAATCCCTTTGGATTTAATATTTTACTATCACAAGGTATTTTATATTCTGCCAATTCAACCGTCTTAGTTTTTTCTCGTTTTTTATCGGTTTGGGGTTAGAAAGTCATGGGCCATTGTACGAAAGAGTCCTTAAGGCAGGAACAATCCCAGCACGATTTAATATTAATGACATTACTTCTCTCACAACCAACCGTCACTCAAACCAGTTTTGTCTACTTTCCTCCATTTTCACAGAAATTCCATCGACACGATGCCATGGACAAAATCGTCAGTCCGGTGGTTCCGCAACCAGGCGCCTGGAAGCGGCCACCGCGCATCCTGCAGCCCAGCGGAGCCAGGAAGCCCAACTCACGCCGTTCGACGTCCTTCAGCGAATCGGAGTTGCTAAGTCCCGTCGAGGAGCTGCCGCCCAAGCAGCTGCCCCTCATCGAAGGTGAGTTCGCTAGATCGTTCACTGATCATTAGATTCCGACTTAATGCAAAATTCTTGATTTTACAGTGGAAATACCCCGCGATGACACGCCCGATTTGCCGGAACACGGACTGGGCAGTCCGTTGAGCACCACTTCGGCGGCCACCTCGCACACGGCTGGCGAACAGGATTCCCTTGCCGGGGTGGACACCAGCATGACGGATGCCAGCATGGCGTCCGTGGGCACGGCCTTGGCACCAGTGACCAGCAGTCTAATGCTAGAGCCAGCGCTGATTCCGCCACTTAAAGTGATGCCCAAGTTCCGGGCCGATGGGCTGAAGTACCGGTACGGAAACTTTGATCGATACGTCGACTTTCGACAGTTGAACGAGTTTCGGGATGTGCGGCTGCAGGTCTTCCAGCGCCATGTGGAACTGTTCCAGAACAAGGACATCCTGGACATTGGCTGCAACGTTGGCCACATGACCATTACCGTGGGCAGGCATCTGGCGCCGAAGACCATTGTTGGCATTGACATCGATCGAGAGCTGGTTGCCCGGGCGCGGCGAAATCTGTCGATCTTTGTGCGCATACCCAAGGAGGAGAAGCTGCCGGAGATCAAGGTGGAACCAATGTTGGAGGTGAAGTCGGAGTCAACGCCTCTGGAGAAGACGGAACCAGTGGACGAAGAAGAGGCTTCCGGATCGGCACATAAGAAAACGAGACGCGGAAAGAAGCGGCGAAAGGTGCAACAAGCTCTCCACCACAACCATCAACACCATCACCACCACCATCACCATCATCATCATGATCTGGAGCAGCTGCAGCAGCAGCAGAAGCTGGACGCTCTGCTTGTCAAGCCGCACGAATTCTTCCCCATCTCGTTTCCGCTTACCTACGGGGGAATTCCCCATCTGCCACCATCGAACAAATCACCCAACATGTTCGGCAACAAGAATCAGTTCCCGGCGAACGTCTTCTTCAGACACACCAACTATGTGCTCAAGGACGAGTCGTTAATGGCCAACGATTCGCAGCAATACGATCTCATACTGTGTCTCTCGGTCACCAAGTGGATCCATCTCAATTTTGGGGATAACGGCTTGAAGATGGCCTTCAAGCGGATGTTCAACCAGCTGCGTCCAGGTGGGAAGCTAATACTCGAAGCCCAAAACTGGGCCAGCTATAAGAAAAAGAAGAATCTGACGGTGAGTGTTTGAAACTTAAATTTAGAATTGCCCAAATATAATGATTTTCTTACACTCTTAATTCCTAATAATAATGCAAACAATGTTTTTCTACCATTGCAGCCGGAGATCTACAACAACTACAAGCAGATCGAGTTCTTTCCCAACAAGTTTCATGAGTACTTGCTCAGCTCGGAGGTGGGATTCAGCCACAGCTATACTCTCGGTGTGCCCCGGCACATGAACAAGGGCTTCTGCCGACCCATTCAGGTTAGTACTGACATGACTGAAGTTGAACTCCAAAACCATAGCTAACGATTGCCACTTCTGTTTATTTCCCCCCCCCCCCCTCAATATAGCTGTATGCGAAGGGAGACTATACGCCGAATCATGTGCGTTGGAGCGATGCGTATTATCCGCAGACACCGTACGAGGCATATCGCGGCATCTACGCCACCCTTCCGGCCCATCGGATGGGCGGCGGCGGGAGCAGCGCCGGCGGTAGCCATAGTGGGCATGCTCACATGCTGCATCTGAGCAGCTCCAGTCGGTCGCAGAACTACGATACGCCGCACTACGCGGGCAGCGCCTCGGGCTCGGCCAGTTGCCGGCAGACGCCGATGTACCAGCCCACATACAATCCCTTGGAGACGGACTCGTACCAGCCCAGCTACGACATGGAGTATCTCAACCACATGTACGTGTTCGCCTCGCCGCTCTACCAGACCGTCTGGTCGCCGCCGGCTTCGCATCGCAAGAGCAGCTCGCACACGCCGGTATTCGGGAGTGTGCGCGAAGCGGAACTGGACGGCGATGGCAGCGGTGGCGGGGGCAGTGGCGGCGGCAGCTACCATCGGCATGTCTATCCGCCCAATGACGACACCTGCTCGCCCAATGCCAATGCCTGCAATGCGTTCAACTCGATTCGCGATGCGGACGCGGATGACTCCAATCAGCCGCCCAGTGGAAGTCGACGGCATGTGTATGCCACCAATTGCGGGGAGAGCTCGTCGTCGCCGCAGGTTAATCATCACGAGGCAGCCGGCGAGTTTGTGGACGCCCTGATGGACGATGAGCAGAAGCCGCCAACAACTGGCGGAGGAGGGACTGGTGGCGGCGCAGCTTATTGTGATCTGTCGGATGCCTAGAATAGGGATGGTGGCTTAGACGGAAAAAATGTGTCAAAAAGAAAAAAAACGAAAAAATCGAAAAAGCTTAAGAAGACCGCAAAGGGTTTTCGAAAAGAAAAAAATTCAATGTAACCGTAAACGAGACGCTTATGATTTTCTATGGTATAATGTGCGTATATATTTTTATATATTGTAATTTAATGGAATGAATATATATACAAATATATACAGATTTATATATACAATTTGAACAGAGATGCATGTGTTTAGGTATATTGTAATCGTAATAGATAAGGCTAATCATTTTTGCTAAAAATGCTTTATAGTGAACACTTGATTTGATCCTGTTGGCAGTTCAATTGTAATCCTAGTTTTAAATCCACCATAAGCAATACAAACTAACACTAACACGCTCACACGTATATACATCCATATACAGGCACACCACACCCACCAACACTCACACATACAACATACAACAAGCTGTAGCTTTAAATGATATACTTAAATTGTGCTATAAAAATGTTTAGGAAACGTGAAAAAATCCCATGAAATTCAACTATTTTTGATTAACATTTTGGCAAAGCAAAAAATATTTAAATGCTGCAAGGGAATGTGAAAACAAAAATGAAATAAAGTGAACACAATGGCAAAGCAAAAAAAACATAATACATTATTATAATAAGCCGTTAGCAAAGGAGAGAGTATGCTTAACATTATTTACATTAGGTTCAAGCCAAGCCTATGGTTATAGCTAAGCAAGTGTAGCACTATATTTCAAGTTTGATCAACAGCAAGAACCGATCTTTAATCTTTTCCACATTCTATGGAGAAGCGAAACCCATGAGTTATATCTTTGCTATGTTTTTGAAACATTTTAATGGAATATTTTACTTTTTTCTGAGAAAATGAAAATTAATGTAGTCGAAAGAATTAAAAAAGATATCTATATATAGAAAATAAACAATATTATATTGCAAATTTGGCCATAAATGTTTTTTATTTTTGGGATTTAACATTTAAAACATATTGGGGGGTGTTTGAATAAGCATTTAGATTTAACAACAACTCCTTTTTTTTACTATAACATTATTGCTTGTCTTCTTTTACAATCATATCCAAATTTATATAAAGATGTCTAGAAATTATAACAGTTTTTTGGTAATAACGAGGACCCTATAATCTAGGAAGCCAAGCAACTAATTCTGGACAAAACGAAAAGATATATTTTGGTAATATATCAACTTTTAATTTTTTTTCTGGATATAGAATTTGAATTTCAACGGCTCAGTGGACAGTTTGAGCTTCGTATAACAGTTGCCCGACCAGCTGATCGATCGACTCGCGCATTATGACTTTTTCTGTCATGTCTTTCTATCTCGCTCGAATGTCAAGCTTTTAAGGTGAAAGCTCTCTCTCAAAATGCCAGTCACTTAAGTCAGTAGAGTAAGTTGTGCAGCGTGAAAAACGACAAATGCGTCCGGAAGGTCTAAATTTAAATTAAACAAGAACAGAATATCTGAAAAAAGTCAATTTTGTGTGTAATTGTAAAATTTAAGAAGTTGAATAAAGTGTATTAAACTGAGGCAGTTGAAATGCGAAGAACGCGTGCCAAGCTTCAAACACTTTCTCTCTGTCGCTCTCTCTGCGTCTCTCTTGCTTCCAGTGAGAAATCTGAGCTGATCGGTCACTTTGGCACGTTTGTCTGGCGTTTACTCAGTTTCCAATTTGACTTTTGACGGCGCTGATCGCCAGTTTCGCTCTCTCCGCAAACACAGATTTCAAGTTTGCCAAGAAGGTCTCCTTCAAAATCAATAAAAAAAAGTGCCGGGACAATAGTGTGTGTGTGTGTGCTATTGATTAACATTTTAATAATTTTAAATAAATTTTCCTATGTGTACAACGTAACGTGTTCGTGTGGCGCCTCAATTGAATTGCTCTTATTGCATTAATTAACATAGTGTTAAGTCATATACGTACATCTGTAAATATATACATATTTAACCCACTGCCCATGCTTATGGATGCAGTTGTGTGTGAGTCACTGTACAGTTAGGAGTCGGAGCTGGAGAAGTTAACCCGCAACTTCTGACATCAGATTACGAATTTAAATTGTCTTCATCGTTTTGCGCGAATCGCTATGTAAGTGCAAATAAATTTATAAACCTAAATTGCAAACTTTTACTTAAATTAATAAATTGTGTTATATCGCCAAGTGGAAATTAAGATTGCGTAAATTTATCTCAAGAAAACGCTTTGTTTACGGGTACATGTGTGCTTGGGGAGAAAGTACGCGCTAGTAAACTCAGTTCATGTGACTTCTTCGATTACAATAAACGCGATATCGAAGGTGATAAGGAATCAATAAATACAATAAACAGCTATAAACGGGGATATACAAAGAAATTTGAAATATTCAGACTTCTCGCAATGTACTGCTCTTGCCTCACTTTATGAGTGCTTTTGTAATTTCTCAAGCAACGAGATTTATTCTAGAACCGCCACTCAAATTTACATAAGAGTACATGTATTCCAGGCGGAAAACTTGGGCGTGTATAAATTAACTTTACAGTATTTTTAGCTTAAGGGTAACATTATTAAAACCACTGAATATTAAACTTGGCGAAATAGTGCACATGCATTTTTGTATATGCATAAACAATTTATTATTTAAAAATAATAAAAGAATGGTTAAAAAGGAAAGATGTTTTTTATCTTATAAAGCGGCTTAAATTACTTTTTAAGCTAATACAAATTTTAGGCTTTAAAATCAGTTTTTACTATAATGGAGAAAAAAGGCCTAAGTGTTCTAAATTTGAGAAAAGAAGATAACAAGTGTGGCAATCAACTTTGAAAGCAAGAAAACACATGATTCGGTCAATATTTTACCATTCTTTAAAAAGGCAAGTAAAATACAACAACGGAGATGTTTTAGTTAACGGATTAACCCTCTAGATACAAAAAAAATGTCCACCCAATAAAATATTTTTTTTATATGGACATACATATGTAGAGTATTTGCAAGGTAATGTTTGTTTCAAGCTTTTAAACAAAATGTCAAAACAATATAGCTTCAACGGTATAATAAAGCCATTATGTACTGTATGTTTAATGCTAGGAGTGTAGTCTTTAGACACTTATCTTATCTGACCTTAAACTTTGCAAGTGTGATTTGCTATTTACTATAATCAAACCACATGCTCTTAGAAACTGTGTTTCTGCTAAATTTTGTATAATTTATTTTTTAATTACGATCGTTAAAACACTAGCATAAATATTTTAAGATGTTTATACACAAATATATTATATAATTATTATGACCAGAATTTCTATATATAAACAAAATCTTTTGAATTAGTGTTTTTTTTCTTATGTTTCCATCGGCATATGTGAACCTATTATATTATTCAATCAATTATGTTGCTGACACTAAGTTATTCCCCGTGGGCCAATCTAATCGAAAGCATAATTGTAATTCGGTTTATTTAGGCAGCGCAGCTCATTGGGGTCGTTCAAATAATGAGTGCTGATTACAGCGATTGCGCCTCAGTCTAGTGGCGCTGATAAGATAGCCAACAATAGATACAATAACAGAGTTACATGCTCACTAAAAGTGCTGTTGTGACTCATCGAAAAGGTGGGCTCACGCCTCTCAACCTTTGTTGCTGGTCCGACAATAGAACTCGTACTCGATCGGCATTTTCAAAAGGTTTGTGAACCCCACAGATAGCTTTGAAAAGCTTGGGCAAAACATTCCGCTGGAGAACTGGTTCTTTGGGGTTGCAAATGGGATGACCTTGTGACCAGAACTAAAGAGTTTGATTTTGCTTAAGATCTTGAGATCGTGGAAAGGTTTTTAATTGCCCGCGGGGAATTACAGAAAGCTTTGCCAGCTGTTTTGAAGTTCGCAGCTGTTGACCAGAAAACTCCTCTCTCTCGCCCTCTCTCGTGCCAAGATAGCGAAACTGCTCGCTCTCTTGCCTTAACCGTTTACCGTTTTGAGCTTTGGCCGCCAGCGGGAAGTTTAGTTAATATTATTAACCGGAGTGACGGCAACGTTGTCGCAACGTTTCTCGCGGATCGCGGATCGCTGCTCGTTTGGCGGTAAAGAGAGCTTTTTGGCGGGGGCTTCAAGTGTGAGTGCGAGTGCGAGGTGGTGTCTTCAGACTTGTTCTTGCTTTCGCGTGGCACTTCCCTCTTTCTTTCTTTCTTTTATTCTTGGCGAATTTAATGCGACGTCGCGCTAATTTCGGTTCTGCAACTTCCGTTAGTCGGCGGCTCGAAAAGTAAACAAAACAGCTACTTATCACACGCAAACGTGACAATTCTCTTCAACTCGAAATGCATCTGTGAGATACAATTTCAAGATACGGCCAAGATTCGAAAACCACCACATGCTGCCACCATTACGAATCATTTTACTTTGATGAAGCCACTTTTGGCACGTGAAATATGCAAGAGCAGAAAAATATCCAAATAATTTGTGCGTGTGTTCATTGGCCAGGCCATTGTGCAAAACATTTATGAGCTGGAAGCGCCAAAAGCCAAAAGCCAAAAACGTATAAAATATAAACAAACATACAAAACATTCAGTGCTTTTGTTGTATTTGCACAACTCGAGTCTTGTGTTTACGCAAAGATAACGAAATGCCATGATAAAAAAATTAATTAATTATTTTTCAATGCAAGGGATTTTTGATGTGGCCGGAAGACCAAAATAAGTAACAGTAGTCGATTTTCAGTAAATGAGATAGGAACAATTTTTTGAAAATGATCGGAGCCTTCAAAATAAAAAACCGAGCTTACAAAATATTAGAAACAAACGAAAAAAGGAGTTTACACAATAATTAAAATAATTATCAAATATTCTGGTCATTGTAATTTTAAAAAATCATATATTTTGATCTCATTTAAGAATTTTGTTTCAAAAAAGCCTCAAATTTGGTTAGCGTGGTTCTACTTTACGCACTTTATATAGGTCCACGATGGCACATCAATTAGTCATTCCCTCCATAAATTGGTAAACACAAACGAGGTATTTATTTTTTTTTCTGGCCTAATTAGCCACCGCAAGCCGCCTAGAACCAACACCGTTACAAATGCAGTACCGCGGATGCCGAATGCAAAAATGAGCTGGAGGCGACAACAACAGGGAACCAATAAAACCAAAAAGTGATTGCCAAATATAAAATAAAGCTAACTTAATTTCCCCAACAAAATAACGCACATTCAACAATGATGGCCAAGTCCGCGGATACGAAAATAGGCATCAGCAACAACGACGAGTCGCAGCAATTGCATCTGCCCCCGGATGCGGCGGTGGCTGCCAACCTGCAGCATTTGCAGGTGCGACGTCATCGCCGCAGCATTTCACAGCTGATGGCCAGCATGGGTAATTTCATCTCCAATCTCCAGATAGAGATTCATAGATAACGATAACTATACTAGAGCTTGTGCGGCGATGAAGTCTCGAGATTTTGCGTCATCGTGAGATAAGTCTGAACCAGTTTTGTGGAATATAATCAACCTTTAGAACTGGTTAGCTATTCTATTTTGATTCGCGAAAGTGAAAAGTCTCGAAAAGAAGAATTTGTATGTGCTCAGGCAGGGGAGTGTTTGAATCGAGGGTGCAGTCCAAGGCAAAACCAAATAATTGGGACAACAAAGAACTGATAACGGTTAAATTGGCCTTATAATAAATTAACAAAAAATTAACCATTTCCTTTGGCTTATATAAGCCACCACCAAACTCAAACAAGTGCCCCTCCAGTTGCGTGTTGGAGCTCCGCCTAACGGTGCCATTAGTAAATGAATCATAACCGATTTTAAAATGCATGACACGCCAAAAGCAACGATACTTATCCATAATGTTAAAATTATATATATTGTGTCTGATTTACATTTGCACTCACACTCGAGTATTGCAACAGGAAGTTTCGATTTCTTCGGCATTGTGTGTAGGTCAATATGGAATGATCGTTCGTTGGGTTTAAAGACCTTTTCAGGGGGACGGTTTTTTTGCATTTACACCCCATTTACAAAACCCGCTAAACAAAGGCGTTTCAAAAAAAAATTGTCCTCGGTCTTTAAACTTTCTGTAAAGGCATATGAGATAGCAGGCAGTCTGGGAAAGAGTAATCGTTTCTACTATTAAATTGATATTGGGCTAACTCTTGTTACTTGGGTTACTAATAAAGTAGTTCTTCCCCCTGAATGAGTTTGAAAATTCACCCAAAAGAGGCTATTTTTTTATATACAAGTATGAATTTTACAAATTTTTACATTTTTTGTTTGGCGTCGATAAAAAATTACGACATTTCCATTTGGACCCCTTATCTCTTTTTTTACAATCGCTTCCCTCAAAAACCTCGAAATTCTTTTGGTTGGTACTTAGCTAAGTGTTTTTTTATTTTCAAGATAAAAATGTATTTATGTGTTTGCCGCAAAATCGTTTTGTTACTTATACATCTTATCTTATTGGTAAATAAAAATGTGTCGGCTTTTTTACAACCAACTTTTGAGTTTTCAACTAAACGTATGTGTTAATAAATTCCGCAAAAAAATGTGCAATGAAAGTGAAAAGGTGTGAAGAACGCAAAGTATTTTATTGAATGGGCTGTTAACCTTTATTAGACCCTCATTAAGTTCACATAATCGAGGTCGATGACATAAGAAGTGGTCTAATTTTAATGCTAGTTCAACCCCTAGTTAGTTTATATCCGCAATTCAAATAATCAAACCGGCTGCTAAATATAAAACCGTTTATCAGTTTAAAGGTGTTTCAAATTCCACGTTTTATCGCAAATCTAAGAAATGTCAAGCTATACAAAGAACACCTATTTCTGGCACTCGGCTCAAGAAGTTTTTGTTTGGTAATTTTAAACTGATAACAAAAAGAGCTCCACGATAAGGAACATATTTGCCAAGAACTCGTTATATTCGCTACCTCTAAGTAAACGAATTTATACTTCCAAGAATGTATGGCTGCTAGACCAACCTGCCAACCTGTGGCAGTTTCTCGTCCATTAATATAGGGTAAGGTTGTAATCCTTTTGCTGTCAAACTTCATGCAATTCAATTTGATCCTTTGAGAATACCATATAATACAATACAACAAAAACGTTGTTATGGTTGGGAATATGTAAGCTTAAATTTATATATCCAAACTATACTTAGAATATAAAATATAAAAAAACACAAATTATTATAAATTGACAAGCACTTTGTTTAGTATAAATATTTGTCTACCGAATGTGGCTTGGCATCCAGCAGACATGGGACATCCATAGTGCAAGGCACACCTGATTACTGACTGCTAATCAAAGTACTCGACTAAATACTGATTTATGTAGTTTATTACTGTCGACGATAGTGGGTGGCACTATTCTCTGTGCTCTTTTGTGAAGCAATGCCACATCCATAAACCCACTTAACCATCGGTGTTTGGGCCTACCTACTGTGCAGTATAGCCCTAATCTATCAGTTGCGCCGTTTTATTTGAGCTCGCTATCTAAATGTCATTCAGTTAGAAACGTAATTCTGAACTAAAAATTATTACTTGGGTACAAATATGAGTGAGGCAAACCCAGGGACAAAATATATGTTTGAGTTTTATCTCGAACTAGCCATAAAACTCTTTTAGATCCTCCTGTCATTTTTTATCAGTCAGCAGACGACTCACGTGCACTAAACGAAGGAGAACCCTATATTTACGGACAGAAATATGGTGTTGTGTTTTTTTTTAAGCTCGAAATAGCCCCAAGGTTCGCGCAGGGTTCCTATGTCAAGTTCACCCGAGGGGTACACTGAAATTAACTTAAACTTTACTACAACACCTGTCGTAAACTGGCCTTGAGTGAGCTTCTGTTTTAAAGATAGCATGGGCTAATTGTTACGATTAAATTGTTCCGACTTACAGAGGTTAAGGAAAGCCAAAAATACTTCGGCTGGAAATACAAAATTCCCCATCTACTCAACGAAGTTATCAGTCGGCGTGTGGTTGAATAACAAAACAATGGTTGCATTCTTGTAACTTGTGTAACTTAAAACGTTATTTCTGCTAATTGAAAAAAAGGTTTGAACTTGTCAAAGTACTTTCGAAAGTCAAGAAAATATTGATAAATCTATTTAGATAGAAAACTTTTGCTTGTATAATGTTTGTTGATTATTATAGTACTAGATTACGATTCTTTTAAATTTAATGCATTATATTTACCTAGAAATAATTTTTTTTTTTAAGTTTGTAAAAAACCATGTTAAAAATATTTGCAAAACAAATTTAATTAAATAAAATTAAAAGAAAATTTGTATCTTAATACAAGTAAAAGGCGTCGATTTGTTTTATAGCTGGGCATTGCTTAAAGTTACTTAGGCAGTTATATCAAAGCATACCCTAGTACTGATACCTATACTATATAGGCTTGTTTTTAAAAAACGTTTTAATGATTTAAAGTGCCACTTATTTTCCGACAGGGCAAAGAGCAGTGGATATTTCATAGTTCAAGCACTCGTCTTAAGCTTATGTTCCTACTTAATATATAAATATTATATATTAAATAAATGTGTTGTACTCGTACTCTTATTTATAAAAGCAATAGTTCTGACTTTGTTTAAATTTGCTGTCTTTCTGATATCTAACCATTGTTTATGTCACCTTGCAGTTGAATACCCCACGGACGATGTGTACCGACCCACGCACTACGGCGGTTACGTGAACAGAGGCTACGATGATATAGATAGTTCCTACCACTTTGCCCAATTCGAACGGATGGCAGGGGTTCATGGCGGGGGAGCAGTACTCCCACCCTACGCAACTACGGACTCGGAAATCGAGCACGGCAGTGGGGAGGCGGATGTCTCGGCGGAGGACTCCAACAACGAGGGCGAAGAGGAGTTCCGTGACTGCACGGACGACGCGGTGGACGAGCATCGAAACCGCTGCCTGCCCGAGTTTCAGTTCTCGCTGGTCGAATCGGAATACGACGAGACTTTGGGATTCCCCGATTCGGTGACCATCCTGTCCGACGTAGGTGACAAGCCGGTGCTGGTGGAACGTAAGGAGACGGACGATGACGAGGAGGAGTTCGACGATGAGGAGAACAACAGTGTGGTGCTGCGCCACGAGATTCCATTCACCAGCATCTACGGCCCGAGCGTCAAGTTCAACTCGTTCCAGCGCAAGGTCTTCATTCCGGGTCGTGAGATTCATGTCCGCATCGTCGATACGGAGCGTAGCATCACAACACATCTGCTGAATCCTAACTTGTGAGTGAAAGGGATTTTTATTCAAAGTGTAAATTGGAGGCACCAATGAGTGATATGTATTTTTTTTAACCATTAACAAGCTATAATTCCCAAATAGTTCTAGCTGTGTATTGGTATCGATTGCTGATAATCTAGATTGACTATCTGGTGGAACATGCTTATTTATCAAAGTCTCGTCGCTCTTTTTTTGTGTGTTGGCGCAAAGTCGCCTCTCAGATTTACCTTTTATCTAAATCGACACTTGATTTCGAATTGGTTTAACTTTTCACTTCCTAACGGTGTTTAAACCATTGCAGCATTATATAAACCTTCTAGTATTAATCTTGTCATACTACTATGATTTAGTTTCTAAATGCTAAGGTTGTTAATAAATTCCCAACCTCAGTTAACTTATTGTTTATACCGTTCTCACGTGTTTTATTCCTCTTGCAGGTACACCATCGAACTGACCCACGGTCCCTTCAAGTGGACGATCAAGCGACGCTATAAGCACTTCAACTCATTGCACCAGCAACTCAGCTTTTTCCGCACCTCGCTCAACATTCCCTTCCCCAGTCGCAGTCACAAAGAGAAGCGTACGACGCTGAAGGCTACTGCCAGTCAGATGGCCGATGAGTCCACCCTTAAGGACCTGCCCGCCCACACCAAGGTCAAGCAGACCAGCACTCCCATGGGTGGTGAAGGCCAGAGCAACAAAAACACTATCAGCAATGGTCACAATGCAATGGCTGTCATTAGCCCCAGTCACAGTTCGATTCTTGCGGGACTCACACCCAAACGCATTCAGAAGAAGCGTAAAAAGAAGAAAAAGCGGAAGCTACCGCGATTTCCCAACCGTCCCGAGAGTCTGGTCACCGTGGAGAATCTGACCGTCAGGATCAAACAGCTGGAGGATTACCTATATAACCTGCTAAACATCAGTCTTTACCGATCTCACCATGAAACGGTAAGATATTGCTTAAATGTGGGAATTATTTAGGAGTTGATTTACTTGAAATTGAGTTATGGTGTATTTTCGGTTAAAATTCCTTTGGAATGTACTTACAACTTTCCACCCAAGAGATTTCTGTGTCATTAGGGACATAAAAAATGGGGATTGCTAAAGGCGAGATAACGGCCCAAAATTTTCTGGGAATGTCAATCATTGTGAAACAAATATCTATTTTGTTGTTTTAAATAAGTAGGCTAAAATGCTGATTGAAGTTTGACTGAATGCTGATACGACAAAATAAGATAAGAATGATAACCAAAAAAAATAAATTGCTAAAGAAATATCAAGGAGTGAGGAAATAAATTTGGTACAAATTTGTTAGCAATTTGTTATAAATTGGTTATGAATATGTTATAAATGTTATTCAAAATCGGGTCTTTAGTGTGGTAAAGATATTCCGTCAAAAAAAAAATGTAAAGACAAAGAAAAATTGTTTCATTTGGAAGTAAAATTACTACGTTAGGATGGTTAATTAAAATAAAAAATATGTCATAGAAGGATTTTTATTTTAAAATTAAGATCATGTTTTAGCTTAGATATACATATATATATTGCCAAAAATGTTCTGTCTACTATAAGTTTTGAAAGTCTGCTTCCTTTCCATAAGTACAAAAATGTTTAAAGATATTTTAAATTTGTATCTTTGTAAATACTGGACTACATGCTTGCAAGAAACCAAAGAATACTGGACTAAATTCTAAATTTTTAATTACAGCTGAACTTTGCTGAGGTATCGAATGTGTCTTTTGTGCCTGGTCTGGGCATCAAGGGCAAGGAAGGCGTGATTTTAAAGCGAACAGGCTCAACGAGACCCGGACAAGCTGGATGCAACTTTTTTGGTTGCTTTCAGAGGAACTGCTGTGTGCGCTGCAATTACTTTTGCTCCGACGTGGTCTGCGGCACGTGGCGCAGTCGGTGGTTCTTTGTGAAGGAGACATGTTTCGGCTACATCCGTCCGACGGACGGCAGCATCCGAGCGGTGATCCTGTTCGATCAGGGCTTCGACGTCTCCACTGGCATTTACCAAACCGGCATGCGCAAGGGTCTGCAGGTGCTGACGAACAACCGGCACATTGTGCTCAAGTGCTGGACACGGCGCAAGTGCAAGGAGTGGATGCAGTACCTCAAGAACACGGCCAACTCGTATGCCCGCGACTTCACACTGCCCAATCCGCACATGTCCTTCGCCCCGATGCGCGCCAATACGAACGCCACATGGTATGTGGATGGCGCCCAGTACATGTCCGCCGTGGCCGACGGCTTGGAGGCCGCCCTCGAGGAGATCTACATCGCCGACTGGTGGCTCAGTCCCGAGATCTACATGAAGCGACCCGCACTCGACGGCGACTACTGGCGCCTGGACAAGATACTGCTGCGCAAGGCCGAACAGGGAGTGCGTGTCTTCGTGTTGCTCTACAAGGAGGTCGAAATGGCATTGGGCATCAACAGCTACTACAGCAAGTCCACGCTGGCCAAGCACGAGAACATCAAGGTGGGTGGGAATTATAGTTCCTTAACTTTGAAAAGTTGAAAGTTTTTCCAAGTGAAAAGATAGCGTCTCCGCAATGGGAGTTTTAAAAATAAGTCAGTTTTCCTATTTGAGAATATCTATATTTTACTTAAACATCGTTCTTAAAACACTCATAATTTGGTTTACCGCACTTTTGACAGTTAATTGTCTTCCGATTTTAATTTTGAAGCATCCAAGCAAAAAAGTTTAACACGTACCTTCCAAAAGTTGGTGACGTCTGTCTACAGATGGGACCTTAACTTCAAACTCATAGGTTGGATAAAATCAATTAAACAAATTAAGTTTGCAGTTAAATTTAAAAAATCGTCACTCTTACATTTTTTTAAGAAAGTTACATTTTAGGCTTAGGGCTTGGCAGAAACAGGACCGACGCTGGTATATTTCGATTTTTTATTGTTTATTTATACCTAAGATAATTGTTTTAATTAAAAGTCAACGTTTTATTATTACAGGTCATGCGCCATCCGGACCATGCTAGAGGCGGTATTTTGCTGTGGGCTCATCATGAAAAGATCGTTGTCATCGATCAGACCTATGCCTTCATGGGGGGCATTGACTTGTGCTACGGTCGCTGGGATGATCACCACCACCGCCTCACGGATCTGGGCAGCGTGTCCACGTCCTCCTTTTCGGGCAGCACCCGTCGCACGCCCAGCTTCTACTTCAGCAAGGATGACACGGACTCGGCCTTCGGATCCCGCAAGTCCTCGCGAAATGCTCACTATGAGAAATCGGGCAAGGAGAGACCACCATCACCGTCACCGCCGCCGCCGCCGGATGAGCCGAGCACCAGCATAGAACTGAGGACCTTGAAGCCCGGTGATCGACTGCTAATACCCTCGATTTTGGTTCCCAGTCCGGGTGAAACGCCCGGTGAAGCGGGCATTGCCCTGGAGGGCATGAAGCTGAACACCCCCGAAATGGAGCGTAAGAACGTGCTCGATCGCCTGAAAAACAACGCGATGAAGGGCGCTCGTATGGGCAAGGACTTTATGCAAAGGCTCACAACCACTGAGGCGGCGGAGGAGAAGGCCGACGAGGTGTTCACCGTTGAGTCGCAGGACGTCACGGACTACGAGGCTAACCAGTACATGGCTTCTGGCGGCGAGGATGGGACGCATAATGCCAACAGCACGCAAATACTCAGCGAGTTCTGCGGCCAGGCCAAGTACTGGTTTGGCAAGGACTACTCCAACTTCATACTCAAGGACTGGATGAACCTGAACTCGCCGTTCGTGGATATCATCGATCGGACGACCACGCCACGGATGCCATGGCACGACGTCGGTTTTTGTGTGGTGGGTGCTTGCGCCCGGGACGTGGCCCGCCACTTCATCCAGCGCTGGAACGCCATGAAGTTGGAGAAGCTGCGTGATAACACGAGATTTCCCTACCTGATGCCAAAGAGCTACCACCAGGTGAGGCTGAACCCTCATCTGCAGCAGCGTCGCCAGCAGCGGGTCACTTGCCAGCTCCTGCGCAGCGTCTCCGCCTGGAGCTGTGGCTTCATCGAGGCCGATCTGGTCGAGCAAAGCATCCACGACGCCTACATCCAGACGATCACCAAGGCGCAGCACTACGTGTACATCGAGAACCAGTTTTTCATCACCATGCAGCTGGGCATGGGCGTTCCGGGGGCGCACAACAATGTGCGTAATCAGATCGGGGAGACTCTCTTCAAGCGGATAGTGCGGGCGCACAAGTGAGTTAACCTATTGTTATAACTATCTAGTGATGGGAGGCAGTTCTAACTCTCATCTCGTCTAGGGAACGAAAGCCCTTCCGTGTTTATGTGATAATGCCACTGCTGCCGGGCTTCGAGGGCGACGTGGGTGGCAGTACTGGGATAGCAGTGAGGGCCATTACACATTGGAACTATGCATCCATTTCCAGGTAAGATTCTACCAGGAGGTCCTCTGGGGTTTCATTGAAAACTATAAATCAAAACCGTCTATAATATAATATTCTTTCACTTTTTAGGGGGCGCACTGCAATATTGAACCGCCTTCAGGAAGCAGGTGTTGCCGATCCGCAGAACTACATTTCATTTCACAGCCTGCGTAACCACTCCTTCTTGAATAACACACCCATCACGGAGCTGATTTATGTGCACTCAAAGCTGCTCATTGCCGACGATCGCGTGGTGATATGTGGCTCGGCGAACATCAACGATCGCTCGATGATCGGAAAGCGAGACTCTGAGATTGCGGCCATCATCATGGACGAGGAGTTCGAAGATGGCCGGATGAACGGGAAAAAGTATCCAAGCGGGGTGTTTGCCGGACGTCTGCGCAAATATCTGTTTAAAGAACACTTGGGTGAGCTATTTAGCTAATAGTTTATTCCCGATTCTTATATTAATCGGTTAATCTTCTTCATGCCAGGCCTTCTAGAAGGCGAGGGCTCAGGTCGCTCTGACCTCGACATCAGCGATCCCATATGCGACAAGTTCTGGCACGGCACTTGGCGAAGCATCTCGACGCGGAACACGGAGATCTACGACGAGGTGTTCAAGTGCATTCCCACGGACTTTGTGAAGACATTTGCCAGCCTGCGCAAGTACCAGGAGGAGCCGCCGCTTGCCAAAACGGAGCCTGAGCTGGCCGCCAACCGAGCCAACGAAATTCAGGTAAGAGTCTTTAGTCGAGAACTTGGAAATTGAAATATCTAGAAATATAATAATTTAAATTTCTTATTAAATGTATTTATTAAACTTTTTTTGCATCATTTTTGTATAGACTTGGTAAAGCGAACTACCTTTGCAATATTTTGTTTAATTATTCTAAGCATAATTGTTTTTTTTTTTATTTTAAAATCTAATAATGATATTTTTCTTTCAGGGTTACCTGGTCAACCTGCCATTGGAGTTCCTCAACAAGGAGGTGCTCACGCCGCCCGGAACCAGTAAGGAGGGCCTAATTCCTACCTCTGTATGGACATAGTCTGCCAAAAGTCTCCAAGAGGCGCCTAGATCTTAGATCCCTATGGAACCCCTCTAACCGTTTACCACCCCACCAAAAGCGCTTACACTTAACGCTTGTCATTGCCAAGTTAACCCTTTCTATATTGTATATAAATACCCGTAGATAACTCTAGATACTACCAAACTACTTGTAGTTATGCCTTACCAATAGTTAATTTATTTTACGATGTTTGTCTATGTCTTTGTTGTTATACTTTTTTATGATGTTTAAACAGTATTTGAGACCGATTTACACAAGTTTATTAAAGTGATATGAAGTGCAACTGAAGAAACAAATGATTTTTTTATCCACACAAGATGGGGGTGGTCTTCTAAAATTTTATTAGCTGCATTTATATTTAAATAAATAATAATTAAATTGAAATAATTACTTTATGATCACAAATTAGATTGGAAATTCAAAAGTTAACATAAATGAGTACATTTTTAATATTTTTAAAAATATCTTAAATTATTTTAACTTGAATTAAAACATATACAAGTTTTAGACGTCAAATGTGTTCTTAACCAAATCTTTGATAAAGATTCTAGAAAATAAGACAGAAGAATTTTCAAAACTGTGCGCAATCAAAAATGTGTTCACATTTATTCAATATTCACACAATAAAAACAGCACATGCCAAATTTATGGTCATTGTTGGACCAGAAAGACCAAAAAAATATTTAAATCAATAATCAAGTATCAGAAAAGTGTAATAAAGTTCTTAGAAGCCAACAAATTGTATGGACTACGCTTAACAATTTATGGAATCTGTTTTAACATCAGTTTAAAAGAATATATAAATAGCATTGTCAGACTTAGTTAGTTATTACGTAAAGCCTAAACTATTAGTTGGAAAACCTTTTCTTTTTAAAAGTTATTTTTTCATTAGACAATTCTAACGGTCATTTTCATAGTGCTGCAAGTCGCGCAAAACCCTACCAGGGCTGCGCAAGCAAAGTTTCGTAAGAAAATAACAAGTAACTATCGCTGATTGAATATGGTTGTTGTCTTGGAAATTCATATTTGTGTGGTAAGTGTCTGGGATATGTGCATAGTTTTTAAATTTCCCCAGTAAATCCAAATTTTCTCAACAATTTTTGAAAGTTTTAGCTTTAAACATTTCCCGGAACAAGTTTTTCCAATTTTTCGTCATGCTCTGTGAGAGCATTAAGAATTATTTTAGATTTAGCGTCGAAAAGAGTTATTTTATTGTCTTGGTTCAAAGTCATGGCTATCAGCTTTAAAATTGGCGGCCTCAACTCGACATGCTCTAAAAATGTTCTCTAAAAATGTAAAATATATTATTAAATACTTTTTATGAACTTTCTTAAAATATTGTTCCCTTTGCTATTTTTTTGGTTTTTTACACACGGTTTTTTTTTATCAGAGTTTGGTTTACCAAATGCATTTAAAATTTAAGAAACTTGTTTATTCTATTTTTTCACTGTCGATGTTATTCTGTGAAGAGTAAATTTCATTCAGGGCCCGAACGGAGATTTTGTCCAAATTGTTAAAAGATGATGTGTTAATATATAAAAATTGTATTTTAAACTACGACTATCTGTAAAGCCAAAATAAGATTCTAAAAAAGGTTGCTTACTTTTCACCGAATGAATATATTTTGGGCTTTGAATTCCTAATGCATAAGACGACTCCCAACTTGGACAGCGATTCAAACATTTGGCAGGTGCCACTAGAGCTAAACTCAAAACTTTCTTCACCGGGAGGGCGGGCACACGTCTCAAATAAATAAAATTTTCACAATTTGTTTTGCAGATGTAAAGTTGTTAAATATGCGAAACATGTAGCTAACGATAAACACGCAAGGCCGGCACAAAGTTAAACCCGACAAATGTATAAAATATTTATCTGTTTGCTTTTAATAAAGCAGAAAGTATTTGGTTAAGGAATAAATACTTATGTTCTTGAGTACTTAAGTTAAAATTTCTAGAAGCCCTAAGCAATTCCAATCTGTAATTAATTTTTTGGGGATAGTAGATGTTAGATGTAAAAATGTATATTTTTTAAGATATAATCCTAAAACAAACAAGATTTCAATCATCTCTTTTTTAACAAACTAGTTTCAATTGACATAGTATTTGGTTTTGCGTTTTTTAAGGAAATGTACAACAATTTTAAGTGTTAAATTCTATTTAAGGTATGGCTTAAAAAATAGTTAGTATGTCTTAGTCTCAGACCAGGGCCAATATTTTGCTTTTTCTTCCGATTCAAAAGGATCAAAATTAGTTTTTCGATATCTTTTAAAACCAGACAGTTTTTATTGGAGTCAATTAAGTAATGGTTCTTGTTACTGAAACGATTTATCATACTATACTACTGTGTACAGTGACTAAAACCAAACAATTGTAGAGGCTAGATCGGTATGTGTGCCCTGCAAATGCCGGCATTTCGTGGAACTTTCGCTCTCGGTTGATGGCTGATAATTGCCGGTCATTTGCATATGACAGCCCGCCCCCTCTCCTCTGGGCATTGTTTATGGCGTGTGGGAGCCAGAGTTCGGGCCTCGAGTGCGTTGCAAGTGCATGTCGTGGCCACAACTCGAGATCTTCGGCAAGGGGCATATCATAATTTGTACGGTTATCACGTACTCGGACGGGGGTCATGCGTCCGGATTATCAACACGATGCGATCACGAGCGGAGCGCCGGTCCTTGGCTTGAACTTTCACATGCAATTCACATGGGTAATGGGTAATGGCCTCGCCAGATTGGTGGATTACCTGGCAGGCGATGATCCTCAGGTGCGATTAGCTAACTGAATCAAGGTAATAGGCTTTCGCCTATGCGCCTAGCGAAAGTGAAAATTTAACCGATTTAATCTACGTTTGGTCAGGCTGCTCCATTTGAATTAATTGGTCAACAAATTGGGGGATTTATGACATTCGATGGCTTTATTTATGGCGTGCATTACGCAACACAGAGTGAAATTTCCATCACCTTGCATAAGAAATGGGTGCAAATTTTGATTGTTATTACTATGGCTATTGGACGAATTGTAATAAAGTAGCGGAAAGCCTGCTCGAATGAAATCCACAGCATTCCCATGGAAAACGAAAGCTATGAAGTAACTGAAGAGTCTTGCATTTAATTTCTAAAGAAACGTTGCACAATTAAAACGCTTCAAGCATCATCAAAAGCCGCACACACACACACAATAAGTGAGGGGGCGAGTGTCAGGCTGAGATCATAAGGCTTGGGCTTCTGGCCCACAGATGACCACCAACTACTCCGCGAGCAGTTACCCGAACCGAATGCACAATGACGACTTTGGAGTTGTTGGACTTTCCCAGCACGCCATATACAATGGAAATTTCTTATTTTCTGGGCAAAAAGATTTATAGGAACTGCCGGCGCAGCCACTTGAGAAGCAAACAAAAAACGAAAGTCCAAGTGCTACAATAATATAAGATCTTTCTCCAGATTTATAGGCCCATCTATGGAAACAATTGAAAAGTACTCATGGACAATATTTTCCCTTTTTTTATTCAATTGCGGGAAGGGGGAAAGGGGGCTGGGAAATGCCAAATGCCACCGTTCTGGTGGTAGCCCGGATAAGAGCCATCTCTCACCTCTTCTCCGGTATCGCTTAATGAAATCGCACAAAACCCTAACCCAAACCCAAACCCAAACCCATACTCAAGATGGTCATTAATTTGACGGGCCTGGCAGGCCATTTGAAACGTAACCCGTAGGAAATTACTGCTCATCCGGTAATTATTGGTCTGGGGTCTGGTTGGGATCTTGATAGATCGATCGGCGGCCAGATATTCAGTGTTTTTCGGATGCAACCAGCGTCTTCACACCGCCACCGGCTCTGATAGATCTTCATTTGGGGGACCGCTTGTTCACAGGTGTGTCGATCGAATGTATCTAAATATGGAAGTCTCGAACATGAACGCATGAGAATTGCGATTTTCAATCTCGTTAAGCTTGTGGTTAAACTTTTCATCCGCCTGCAAGACTTCTCCATTTCACCAGCAGCCAAAGTAAATCATTTACCCGTGGCCTCGGGCCACCGAGGCTTCCCTTTCCTTTTCCAAAATGTAAACCTTTTTCTGGCCTTTGCCCCTCGGACATCATCAAAAAAAAAAAAGTGAAGGCAATTGTAAAAATATATATAGTTTTCAGGCCAACATTTATCAAGAAAAAATTATACATTTTTCCCTCTGCCGCCTGCCATCTCTCATAATCTAAATGAATTTTTTAGTTTCGCTTTCTAATTAATTGCATTAGCTGCGGTGGACGCCTACACAAAACGTTTTTGATGTAAAGTGTTTTCCCTTTTTAATTTTCGCCAATTAAATGTCCGCACAGTCAAACCTTGATTACCAGCCGAATAAATAACTAAATAAAAAATAAGAAAAGAAAATACATACACATAAACATAGGCAGACTGGAGAAAAAAGCGGTGACGGAAGTCAAATGGATTCTGTGAAAGGTGCAAAATTTTTATGGAGAGCCGCCAAACAAACAATGTGCGGAAAAAACGAACCTAATGAAGACGAAAGTCGTTGCGCAAATGGAATTAAATTAAAATGGCATCAAAATGAAATAATAGTGCAATTAGCCTGGAGCTCAAGCTGGCCGATTCGACCACCAACAAAGTTGGTGCCAAGAAATGCGAAAAGCAAATAACTCCCAGCAAAATACTCTTTAGTCTAGTCTTATGAGTCTAGTTAAAAGAAAATGTTGTGAAGGAAACTTATCGCAAATTGGCTAAATAATGTCAATTTAAGAAATGCTACTGCAGTAGGAGAAAATAATGAACAAAAACAAAATTTTTATGTAATTGTGTATTACTTCTTCCAAAAATTTAATTTTAAAAAAATCAGATTACTACAGGTTTTTAAATATATATCAGCTTTAACGATAAAGAGTAAAACATTGATAGATTACAAACAAAATATAAATAAAAATATATAATAAAATATTACAAAAAATAAGAAACGACAATTGTATTTAATTTAATTTATTTTAAACGCTACAAGTATGAAACTTATAGTTTAATGCGCTAGAAACCCCAGGAAATTTTTTTTAGAAATTATATTTAAGTTTGGATTCATTAACTTAAATTAGATAAACTTAGTCTAGGAACGCGGTCAAAAGTACATTTCATAAGAATATGTTTTACATGGCCAATATACCAACAAGTTAAATAATTGTTTTTATTAATTTATATGACATTTTTACACAAATTAAGTAAGTAAAAACCAAAATAATAATAATAATAAACGAATCAATTATGTGTAATATGTTACCAAGCCGATGGCAAAGCCATTAAACTCTTAGCCTGCCCTAAAAGTCGTGTCAAAAGTTTCGACCGTTTCTCTAATCAAGAGCGGGCCCGACTTGTTTACGATTATATTGAATAACATTTGCGTAATTAAAGGTGTGCGAAAAGAAACCGAAATTAAATCATAGGTGTACCAGCTAGCCAAGTCGCCTTTGGCGAGGAGACCCTTTTTTTCGGGGGCCAATGACACGCGCTAATTGAAAGCGCAAGTCGTCAAACGGTGGCGTATGCGTGATTTGTTGTCGTTTTAGAAAACAAGATTTTGTTGGCTGGCTAGCAGGGGAAGGGAAGGGAAGGGGATCTATTTGATGGGGGGTAGTCCTAGTCACCGCCAACATGTCATACATTGGCTTAACAATCATTGGCTGTATGTCACTTGTACTTGCTTCTGTTGGCTGCTACTCACTTTCATTTATTATGCCGAAGTTTCTTTTCTGCCCTGTCTTGTTTGGCTTTAGTGGGCAAACATGGCTCACAACTTGCTAAAAGTGAAATTATTGCCTTTTCAATTAGTCACAGATCCCACAAATACCGATCCCCTGGGCTACTGAACTCCAAACTACGAAGTTCGAACCCTTTTTAGCTGTGAAATGGAAAGCCCAAGATGCGCAGTCAGTTGGGAATGAGTTTTTATGTTTAATTTGCAGGCAATAAATCAAAAAACATGTCGACGCCTCATTTTGATTAATTGGATCCTAATCCCGCAACGATTTCCAACCCAGACAGACTGGAGACCATTGGCCAGCTCACAAGAGGCCGGCATTGTAGACTTGATGACTTTCGTTTTCAATCGCCGCCGTTAAAAACAAATTATTGCCAGTTAATAAAGTGTAAGCCAACGGAGGAACCTGGCGAATTGGCAATTTGGTAGGCGTTGATATGGCAACATCCCTGTAATGTTATGTTGGCCAAAATCGAACCTTCACTTTCTGGAGTTGGGCTGAACGAGCTTTGCCAGTTTTGGAAATTCAATTTCTCACACTTGTCGCTCACTCACCGATCATTATGTTGATGTTTTCATCAATCGCTCAGCCCCCCTGTCGATATTTCTGCTTAGTTTGCAAATTATTTGGTCAGCTGTGAAATAGAAATTTTGACGGCTCATCATTGGCAGATATCTCTATGCAAATCGCAAAATCAAGTGGCCATTGTAATTAGCATGATAAATCATTGAAATTTTTCATTCGAAAATAAAATGGGTCAATTTACTTGTTTTATGAAACATGGTTATGAACAATTTACATTTACTGCTCTGAATGGAATTTAAATTTTTACGAGTATTGGTATATATCTTTACACCAATTTGTTCTAAGTTTAAATAAATAATTACCAATTTTTAATGATTTGATATTAGTTTTCAAGGTTGCTATATTTACAGAAACAAAAGATTATATTCTTCAGCCTTGCTAAATTCTCAACATTAATGTTGCGTTAATAAACTTAATTTTCTGCTTGGAAAGAGATGTTTAATAACATAGATTTTCCAAACTTTATCTTAACAAGTTATTAACAAATATGTTTATATCACAAATATTTAAAGTTCTGATTCCCAATGTCAAAGTTTGCTTGCAGACTAAGTTCGATCTACCACTGGGATCTTGTTCGCAGACCCTCGTCTAGCGGTTATATAACCCAATATAACCTGGCAAATTGGTGGCGGCATCTTAAACAGATGCGATCGAAGAATGGCTTCAAATGTTTCATCATTTGTTTTGCGGATCGTTGGGTTCGCCCCGTTGCCATTTGTTAAAAGTTCGTTTTTGGGTTTTGTTATTGCTTTATTTTGGCACCTTCTTGGGCGAGCTCCATTGTCCAAGCTGCGAACTGGCCAATGGAGAGAAAGTCCATGTTTGGCAGGGTCTTTGTCTCAGATACCATACCGTTGATTATGCTAAAATCATTTAAAATCGTTCATAATTCGCCGTGAAGTCGGTGTCGTAATACCGCCTCTAATGAATCATGGAAAGAAGAGGTTAGCGACAACTCAATGAGAAAGCCATCAACTCCAACCCCAACTGGTTCTGGCCGTGCTTGGGCCACCTCCACCACCCACGTGACCGGCATGCCCAAATCAGTCGGAGTCCGCGGCTCTCGCTGCGTTTTCCATTTCGATGGGCTGACCACGAGTAAATAAACCAAAAAATAAACCAAGAAATGCACAGAAAAAATATGTACAAAAAAACATTAAATGGACGGACCAAAAAAAAAAAAAAAAGGGGGAAAAAACGGCAAACGGCAACGGCGACAACAATAACGAAAGTGAAATTCTACAAAAAGATCGTGATGGCGGAGCGGGGACCACGCTTGGGCAGCCACCAGTGCCAGCCTGGTCAGGCGTTTACGTTTACCCCCGACATTATAATGCCGACCAGGCCAAGCCCAGCCAAGAAAACCAAACAATAACAAACCTCTGTCGCCGCCGGATTTCCCAGCCGCGTCTCATGTGCGCGCAGTGAAATTTGGGTCAAGGAAATGCCAATCGACAGGTTGCACCGCCTCGCTGCAAGTGGCCACATGACCACATGACCACATGGCCACATGGCCAGAAGACCGTTATTAGCCGCCAACTTTTGCCGGTGTTTTGCGGGACACTAATTGCCAGGCTCGCGGGGGGAATAACCCTTGTTGACCCGCTGCGTACCGAGGTAATTTACGTGAATCTGTAACATTAAAAAAGGTTTGTACTTTCAAGATTCAATAATTCGAATAGTATTTCTGGGGTAACGCAATGCTTATTATTTTACAAGGTAAGAAAGTAAGACTAAGTCGAGCCCTGCACGTATTGATTCAAGTTTAGTTATATCCTCATGAAATGCTGTTTCTTCCGCAAACATTTAAAATCCACTTTATTTATGGGGGTGCCAAAATGTTTAAAAATATTCGTTTCAATTCAAGTTCGGCAACTCCTTTTGCTTAACTATAGTTAATATTGCTTATATATAAGCTTTCCAATGCTATCATTATTTGCTGAAATTTGACTTAAAACGTTGTGGTTTTAATTCTGTGGTTTGAGAAAGCATTCAAATACTTTTAAAGAAGTCTATTATCAAAAAGTTAAAGACTTAAGTCACCACTAACGAGCTTACATTTCTCACTTGAAGACTGAATGGCGACGTATACTTTATTTATGTGGGCCTAAATTATTTTAAGCTTAAGTTTTTTGAATTGAAAATTCGTTTAAGTTGGGGTACCAAATTAAAATTTCAGGATATAAAGCATTTACATTATTTTAAAGGTTTTGTGTTCAAGCATGTTTTATCAGAAGAGGAAATAGGAAATAAAATTAATATATTTATTAAAAGATTTTTAGTTTAACTAGATGTGGTCTAAGGATGGAAAACTACTCAAAACAAAGAAATGAAAAAAGGATGTCACAACAAATTGGTTCTGGAAACTCAAACTCCCCCACCAAATATCATCGTTTCAATATAACTTCTCTAACAAAATATGGGTTAAACAAATAATGTAGTCATTTTATGATGTTAAGTACTTTATATCGGTTACATCGCTGCAGGCGAAAGCTGCAACGCTCTTGCTGGGGTGACATCAACGTCAACATTAACGGTGCCGCATCCCGGCAACAGCCAGTGGCACTGTTAAGACGGGAACGCGATCGCAATCGCAATCGCTCTTAACCGCAAAGCCGCGCTGTAAACCGATTCAGTTGTGTTTGAGGCGCGCACGCGTACGGACGCCGAATAAGAGAGAGGGAGAGAGCAGCGAAAGAAAGCAGGCGGCGAAAACAGGAATCGGTGGGCAAAGGCAGCAACTACAACAGCAGCAGCAGCAGCAGCTAAAACGGCTGAAGAAGAAGCCGAGCAGACGCCGAATTAGAAATGTTTACCATTTAAGCGTCGCCTAATAGAAATACTCTCACGTACCGCTCACGGCTTACAACTCACGGCTCTCCTCTCTCCGAACGCGAACGCTCTCCCGCGCTTTAAAGTGAAAGTTTTCCCCACAAAAGTGGCGAAGGTCCGTTATCTTGGCCGCCGTTCGGGCCAACTCGCAATCAGACAGTCAGACACACGCGGAGCGTTCAGTCGACCGGACGGATGGTCGCTGATATAAAATATAAGATACAAGATATAGATACTCGCTTCCAGATACTATATGTGGTGCAGTGTGTTAGTGTTTTGGTGCGAGCAACTGTAAATTCGCAGCTGACCAAAGAAAGTGCGGTCGTCGCAATTAAATTGAATCAAATTGAAATCGGATCGGATCGGATCGGAGCTATTAACCACAGTTACAGTTACAACTTAATTCGCGTTCGTCGCCTAAGTCATTCGTTTTTAGCAGCGCGCGCTCTCCGTTACAACACTATTTTTGCACTTACCTGGCCGATTTTTCTTGGTGGCGATTTCGAAACACAAGCAGGGCGAAATACAAAACGCTGCCAGACGGTCTAGGCCAAGAACTCCCCGCAAGTGTCGTCCGGCCAGCAGCAAACATGTTTAAGTGGGTTACGCCGGCCTCAACGGCGACGTTGTCCCGCTGCACAGAAACAACAATAATAACAACAACAGCAACAGCAACGGCAACGAGAACAGCAACGACAACGTCAACGAGGAGAACAACAAAACCACAACTACTTTCCATCGCTTTAACAAGTTTAATAATAATAGTCGCATCATTTGTGCCGACAACAAGTGGATTTAGATCAATTGAAACGAATGGCGGTAAGTGACAGACCATTTAGCTCATTGACTTGCCCGAATGAGTCGATGGCGATGAAAGGCCTTTCAGCAGCACATAAAGAAGAAAGTTTAGCACACAATAAAATGTAGAATTATGGCAAAGAAATTCAATTTGCCAAATTGCAAGCTCATGTCGCTGCAAATCGAATCGTGTCAGTGGCTTTTGCTGCCTCACTTTGGCTCACTTTAGCCATCCCCTCCGACCGGGGGCATGGGCTTTCACTCAATGCCTTCTTGGCCTGGCCAAGTTGACAATGCTCATGGCAAAAAATAAAAATACAAAAACAAACACACACACAATCTATGCCTTTGTGTCAATAAATGAATCAGAAAAACTTTGGCACAGAAAACTGCGGCTGTAGCTGGTGCTAGTGCTTCTCGAATGACTTTCCACACTCCACGCACTTGGCAATTATTTGGTTCGTTTTATGCTACATTACGGCCACAAAGCAGCCACAAAAGACCTCGAGATGTTAGGCACAGACGTCGACTTTCCTTGTGACAGTTTTTACTATTTTACGATCTTACGAGTGGTTAGCGCTGGCTTTCGGCCCGCAGCTCAGCATCCCATTGCCGTTAATTGTCGAGGTCGTTTGGCTGATTTAAAAAGTGAAACAAATTTCTAGAGTACCTGGTTATTAGTTCGCATCGGTCCCAACTTGAGCCCATTCAATTCAGATTGAGCCCAAGTGCCAGCCAACAAAAGACTCGAGGTGCAAACTCATCAGAAAGCCAGACACAATCAAAACGGGGGAAAACAAACTATTTGTGATAATCGGCCCAGTGCCATTTATTGCACCAAAAAAAAAAGGTTTAAACTTCTTTGATATGTGAAATTTCACACACCGTTTTCGTTTCTCTAACATCATTAAATTGGTGAAAACATTCATAAGTATGTTGTTAAGACTTTATGGCCCCTATAGAGGAACCTTTAGAAAAACTGAAAGCTGTCTGCAATCAATACTCTTCTTCAAGTTCAAAACTCATATAAAGTGAATCATTTATTTATGCAGCTTACCCAGCAAAAACCACCTGCAGCCCTACCAAGTCCTTCCATAAACACTTTAATAAAAACCATTTCTAAAAAATAAGAGGAGTCATCGTAGTTTTCTGTACCCTTGCAAATAGTATGAGTTACGTCGAATGAATGCATTTTTATTGAGACAAACTTATCCTTTTTTTTTGTTAAGAGCTTACTCAATTTACAATTACAATAGTTAAAAGATAAATAATCTCTCTGTAAGAACAACGGGAAATTATTTGAAATTATAATATATGATGTTAAATAACGGGGGAGTAGAGTAGAAATACAGAAATCAAAATAAGTAAATAAAGTCCCACAGTAATTACGACTTCTTGGGATGCAATGGCTTTTCTTTGAGGTGTTTTCCTCTGCTTGCCTTACCCTTTACCAAAAGGTTTGGGAAAACCTAAGAAAACCATCGAAGAGAAAATCAATACTTCCGCTCGCCAGCAATCGCAGAACTGTGCTGCGTCAGTGAGGTGGAAGTCAGCAAGTGCCAATCATCGGACACATACACACCTGATCATTAGTATGAAACACGTAAAACAATTTTCAATTTCTATTCAAGCGTTGTTTGAACAGAAAGCAAACCAGGAAAGCGGTTCAGGAAAAACGCGTGCGAAATGAAAATGTCTTGGCCAGTAGCCGCAGTAATGGAGAGCACCACATTGCACACTGCACACTGCACACTGCGCACTACACAGATTCTGATGGAAGCGTGTGCCAGTTTGTGGCTTTCTTGTCGCTGTCAGTCGTGGCTTTTACCCATGGCCAAGACCGCCGCTGCACTTGTCGACGCTGCCTGCAGTTGACTTTGCGGTAATTTGAGACTCGGCCTGCGGGAAGGAAACTGACTTCGACTTCGACTTGGAGTTGGAGCTGGAGCTGGAGCTGGAGCCAAAACCCCAGCTGTCGATGCTCGACAGCGATGTAATTTCAAGATCACGTTTTTACCGCTGCCCGATCATCGACTTGGTCAATTGTTGCTCCACATAGATCTCGGCATCTCAATCGCTCTCGGCCGACTGTTGCCTGTCGGTTGGCTACTTAAAAATCAATTCATAACTCATTTCTGCTCGTTTGGCTAATATACGCACATATACACTCACTCGGCTTCAGATATTCTCAGTTTATGCAAATTACGAATTTTATAATTCCACATATTTTTCGTCTTTCCCTCCCCTCCGCCCGCCCGCCAGCCCGCCTGTCACATGCAATTAATGTGAAAGCGACATTTGACTTTCTTCTGGGCCGACAAGAGGGCCAAAACGATTTTCCCACAACCATTTTACACTTCATAAACTTAACACAATCGCATTAAAACTGTGACAGATCATGAACATCGAGTGCCGGGAGAGCATTTCACCTGGGCCAAGTATGGGTTGCACTTCCTACCACCGAGCACCCGATTGAAGCTACAGTAGAACTTCGCCAGCAAGAACTTATGACTTGAACAAGCTTTAAATTCTTGAATATATCTTAGCAGAAGTAACACATTTAGTATAGTTTGAATCATTTGTTAAAGATTTATTTCAAGTAAAATAAAATTGTGAAAATATAATTTGATTAAACTTATTTATGTATTTAGAGGAAGAACAAAATTCCTATAAAGTTTCTAATAATTTAGTTTGTTAGAAATACTAAGGTTAATTTATTTAAATAGTGTTTAGGGTTGACTATGACTTTTGAAATTCTTATTAGTTTTAATGGATACGATCGTTATCAGCAATTGTTTCTAATTTTCCGAGTTACAATCAACCCAGGAGAGATGAGTTCGAGTTACAGATATTGGACTGTATCGGAGCATGTGAATGGAGTTGAAACAGTAGCTACTATTTGGAATGACTGTCTTGGTACTCACACACATTTGTTGTCCGCTGACTTATCTTTCAAGCTCATCGGCATTATTTCAAGTGCTACTGCCTTATATCGATGTCGAGCGGCTACAAATTATCAGGCTGTCAGCACCTGCTCGAAGCGAAAGAGTTGTGTTATGGGATGCGCCCGTCGAACAGGAAATAGACGGCAAACTTCGAATTGGTTTTGACATGTTTGGCGGTGAAAGTGAAATTCTCCGCTCTGAGCTGGCTTCCGCTGCATGGCCACACACACACACATTCTTCGGGGAATGGGAATGAACTAAACGCATTAAAGTTTGGCCCGATCTGGGTGCATTCATAAAAACGAATTGAGATTCTGCGACTGCTTCCGCAGACATTGTAAACTCATTGCTGGTGGGTATGGGTATCGATGGTGGGCATTGAAATCGGAAACGGGGCTGTTGCCGAAAATGATGTCATTTATTGCGGCCAGGCAACTTTCACTGCTCATTCACACCGCTTCTTTTTCACAACAGCTCATCGCGTTTGATATGAATTTTCAACCAATTGGTTGGCAAAACGTTTCCACTTTGATTTATCTCGCCGCAATTCTTTTGTCACCTGGAAAGCGTTCAATAAGTTTCCCATTGTGCACAATTTTCACCAAATTGAATGTTTCCCTGCCAGCCATTGTCTGGCCGAACAATCGGAGACCCAGAGCATCATGACCTGGCAAAAAGTGACCACCAAAAGAATAATAATGGTAATGCAAACAATCCAAAGTCGTGCACACATGTAGCAGTGGCATCAAACGGGGGCCAAAGTTTTACTAGCTAGGCTACCACCCAGAAAAGAGTCTATTCTCTTCTATTCTCTTCTCCAATCCATTGCAAAACGCTGGTGGTGTTACTAGAACCAGTTCCAGGTGAGTCGAGCTGAACCCAGATGAGCTGGACTCGTGGTTGACACCGTGTGATTACCTTTCTTATTACGGCCAGCAAAGCGAGCCAACAGCGCTGCCCACGTGAGAAGTGCCCAAGTTATGCCATCAACAAATGTGGAGCGTTGCTCACAAAACTAAACCATAAAGCAATTTGTATTTATGGTCTTGTAGCTGCTAAACTGACCGCATTCGACTGCTCGGCTAAGCAAAAAAAAGGCCTGGCTTGTAATCCCAAAGCCAAACCGCAAATAAAAAATAAAACAACTCTTTTAGATATTAAACATAAAGTCATTACAAAATTTATTAATTGATTTTGTCGGATTAATATTTAGTTTTTAAAAATGTTGAATATCATTTAGTACATTTTGTAATTTACTATATTAACCTTTCTTATTTTTTTGTATAACTTTAAACAACTTAATCCAAAAATCTGTAAGGTAAAACAAATTATTCAAATTTTTTTTAAGTGGATTTTTTTAATTGTTGAATATGATTGAAATAATTGACACATGCGCATCTCTGATGATGATTGTCTTAAAATCATTCTGGTTTGGCCAGTGGAAAATTACGGTTTCCATTAGAATTGCATGCGTAAAATTCGTAGCTACACCTGTGGCCACGACTCTAGTTCCAGTTCTACATTTCAGTCTTAGTGACTGTGTGTGCGATCGGAGACAGACAGCCTGGCACTTGCACATTCACTGTTAGCTTACCGGTCTTTTCGGTCGCCCGTCGTCGCAATTTTATTTGGGTCACTGTTACAATTTTACACTATAGAAACTGGTGGCCACTAGCCATTGGCCATTGGCCACTGGACACTGGGAATGGGAATGGGAATCGGAATGGGAAGATACTGGTGTGCTCACGCTCCGATGCTGATGCTGTGTGCCCAATTCGCAGCGGCGACACCCGAGCAGATCGGAGCAAATCGATGGAAATTGTAGACGCTCGCTGATCGGTGCGACTTTCAAATCCAATTTTATGTAATTCAAGGTGGGCTCCCAAGCTCGGGAGTGAGTTCGCGTGCAAATCGGTTAGAGTCGGTCCTAGTTATATAGCGCATGCCACAGTCCAATTCGCAGAGAGCGTAGTAGAGCATGCAGCGGGTAATGTTTATGCTGATGCTGATACCCATACCCATACCCATATCCATACCCATAGCCATGCCCAAGCAATTCAATTACAATGCGATTAATGGGTATGTTCGGTTGCGGATCGGCTGCCATATGGAGTGATATGCGTGCCAGGGCCAGCGACTTCGGAATCGGATAACCAAATATGCTGTTTAAGCCGAGAAAGGTCAAGACTCGGAAAGAAACTTTCCATTTCTCTCACGCAAAGCGGGAAATCTTCTTGCGTGATGACATCGCGGAACAGAGCGCTTGAGAAAGATATTTTTTTTAGCAACGCACAGCCGCACGTAAAACCCATTAAAATTAATAAAAAGCCAACATTAAACAAAGGCAAAAAATAACAGATAGCACAAAACCTCCAGTAAACTGCACTCGCCACTCTCGCTTCCACCATCCGCAGTCATAATTAGTAGCCCAAATCAAGCGATTCATGAAAAGTAAACAGTTTTTCTTCGCTTTTGTCTAGGAAAAGTGAAATTAAGTTGGAATGAATGAAAAGATTTTTTATGCTAATTCCATGAAAAGTGACATTGGTTATTTTTTCCTCTTCGCCGCCATCGTCCGTTGGTCATTAGATGGGGCCTTTCTGCAGCCAATAAATCGTTAGGGAATGTTTTTTTCCTGTCAATAGTAAGAGTTTCTCTAATTAATTTGTACCAGGGGAAATGAAAGCAGATGGAAGAAGTAATTTATACAATTTAAATGTATCAATGTGTTCTCTCCAAAAATATTTTTGTCTTTATTAAAGACATCTTTTCTTGAGAAAGTGTTAATAAGTTTCAGAATCCTTTTTTAAAACTTGTCTTTAAGTGTTTGATAACCCGTTTTAATTTATAGTTTATTTTTGTGTCTGGCTAATCGAACTCTTCGATTCTTCGATTTCACTTAACTGGTGTTAATATCGTGTGCCAATGTAGTCCAAGAATATTTAACACTTTCACAACGCAATTAGAGCAAGATTCGTTAAAGGCAAAACTGGCCAAGATCCAAGATGCCCGATTCCGAACCCACTGTGATCTGTGAAACACGTGGAGTTGCATGTTGCGGCAAGAAAGTTTTTTTTTTTTTTTTAAGTTTTTAGTTTTTTGCAGTCTTGGGCTAATTGATCGATAATAATTTTCCATTTACCGTTAAAGCGCCTCGTTTGTTTACATTCTTTGGAGTCCGGCACGTCGAACGGTCGGAGATCGGGCATGAAAACAAGTTCTACGAAATCTCTGAGCAGAGCCGAGCAGAGCAGTTCTCTTCTCGGATCTTAGCCAGCATCAGCCTCAGCAGCATGGTCATGATTTAATTAATTTCCATTCCATGGCTTTGCGCATAAATTTCACTGCACGGGCGACAGCACAGCCGATAACTGTTCCGTTGGCCAAAAAGCAGTATATAATATATATAATCCATATATAGAGAAGCCCCAAGGGCCAAGTGACACACTGGGGGCATGCAACCGACTCAGAATTCGGCTATTGGGCCAATTTTCTTGGATGATTAATGGCATTGCCACCAACAACAACAACAACTATGATACGACTTTTTGTTGGGAAGACAAACTTGTTATCTCATTTTGCAGCTGCTTCCTCCGTTCGTATTTTTTTTCCGATCTTTTTCCCACTTATAATAAACACCGAAAAATGTTTTAAAGCGGCGCGAAATTATTCAGGCGTTTGACACACTTTCGTTCGGTGTGTTGTGTGTTCGGTGTTCGGTGTTCAGTGTTCAGTGTTGAGGTGTGTGTGTTGTTTTCAGCCGGCTGGTTGTTGCTCTGGCTGTTTTTTCTCAGGTGCGATTGCGATGCTGTAACCTATTTTGCATGCGCCGCCTGCGATTATGGGACTGCAGCGCGCTTTGACTTGAATTTCTCGATCCAACAATTAGGGTCAGAGGATTGGCGGATTATAATCAGTTAGCCGCCAGAAGGCTCTTCAAAACACACATATTTGTATGCGGCAAATGGCAGGTGCGGTGGCTTCTCTAATCGGTGCGTGCCTGAGAATTCTCATTCTCTATTTGATTTGAGACACCCAAAAGTGTTAGTGTAATCTCCAGAGGAAACGTTTCATTTTACAGTAGGTATCAAGTAAAATCAAAAGCCCTAAAAAATGTTTTACTTATATTCGTTTTTAAAACAATTCTTACAAAATCAACAATAGAGGTATTTATTTATAAATTTTAACTTTAAGTTAGTTTAAATAACACTTTAATTTTTTTTATACTTTTTTACTGTTTTGATTTTACTGCTACTTCTTCTAAGACATTATGTATTTATAACACTGGAGTTATAAACACATTGTGTTAAAAAGTAAATTTGTTAAAGATTTAAAAAGATTTTAGTTTTGTATCATTAATGCAAAAAGTAAGCATGTTTCAACTATACTTTGTTAAGTGTAAAGAAATTTGAAATAAATACGTGATTATTAAACAAAAAAATTATCATAGTGAAGCTCCACTGTGTGGGCGTGCTCGTAAAGCTAATAGTTTTAGTGTAACTTTCAAAATGCATAATCATGTAGTACAATATACAATTTGCTCGAGCTAGATCAAATAAATTATGTTAAACTGCATAATTATCGCCGGTTGGTCGTGCTGCCTGCCATACTTCATTAAGTCGGCCCCAGGTTGGTAATTAATTCATTGACTCCGCAAGCCGAGTTTGAAGTCTCTTGGGGGCTCTGTTAGCCTTGGCCGACGGTACTGCCAATGGGCCTCTGCCACTGTTAGGGCCAATGATTCTGTTAATCGGCTCTTTCTTGAGAAACAAGAGCCTTTGTTTTGGCCCAACTCCAGACTCGCAACCGCCTGCGGCCTTTTCTCACGTCTCTTCGCCGACTCTCTTTCGGTCCGTGTTTGCGCCCGCTTTTAATGATTTGCGGAAGAATACTTAAGAGCACTTAAGTGTCTAATCGTAAAAACGCGAAATGTCTGCAAATAATAAAGCTGCAAAAAACATTATTGTTATTTTATTAGTAGACGCCACAAAAAAACGAAATCGCCTTTGAGAGATGAATGGGCCGAGCGAAAATAGAGATAGAAATGAAGAAAAGGCGATGGAGAAACACTATCACTTTTACTCAATTATGCATGTATGAAGATATTTTGACTGCTATTCTAATGGAGGCTTTTGCACTACTTTTTCACTTTTTCACTACCTCTACCCCCATACACTTGACTCCGCAGTACTCTGCTTTACTTTCACTGACGCTACGTGTCCGGCATACTCTCAAAATCGGCTTGACTCATGACGATTGCCTCCATTTCGGGGGCCGTTCCCTGCAATTTCGGTTTCGTTACCTTCTGATTTTCATTTAATTAGCAGCGAACTAATTGCCAGTAAGCCTCCGAATCTAGTTCGCTGGCCGTGTTTGCACTGGGCTCTCTTATGCTCCAATTTCACGACCAAACATTGACACAGTCCCAGTCCGCGTTGCGGATTGGGGTCACCACTAGTCGCAAGTGGAGCGTCTGCGAGGTGTTAATTTGTCAGCACAAACCCGTCAGAAGTCGGTGGCCACTGCTTTCCCACTTCTGGTTTAATTGCTGCCAAAATCAATTTCGTTCCAAATGTCAGGAGGCGCGAATTAATTGCTTCTTTTTCGAGGACTTTAAACGCCTGTGATACTCTATGAAACCTCACACACTGCACGAACGACGTTTGGAACCTTGTTTTTAGAATTCGTATTTCTATTTTTTTAACTTTAAAAAGAAACCACCACAAAGTACTTTAACTTAATTATTAACTCTTTTTCTTTTAAATTATTTCCCCATTCGAAACATTAATGTATTTTTTGAGCCTTATTTTTAGAATTTGTATCTCTGTTTTTTTTCTTTATAGAGATTGAAAATATTGTACCAATAGTATTGTATAATATCACTATTATATTAATTACAAGTACTTGCAATTAGAATTATAGTTTATTACTAACTTTCTTTCTATTTAATTATTTCCCCATTCGCAGCAATTATATTTATTTATTACGCCGTAAACATAATGATTTCAGAGGATCATTAAAAACGAAGCGTTCTAGTTCTTTTTAAATACAACTAAAACATAATTGTTAATTTTAACGATTATTAAATGGGTTTTTAAGGCTGTAAAGAATTTAACAACCGATAAATTTAAAGTGGAAATTGCTGTCAATAAACTTAAGAGCAAGATAATTGAACCATGCAAACATAATAAATTTATTACGGAAATTTGGTACCTATGTTTATATTTGAAGGTTACGTCATGGTTTTACCTTAACTATGGTTATGTATTTAAATTTGTATATTTTGAAAATAGACTTCCGAAAGGGTTTTACACCCAAAGTTCGTCCGAGCCAGCCTTTCTCCATTTCTTCCAGCCTGCCTGTGGTTGCTGTCGTCATTTGGCAAATGAGGTGGAAAACCACTCAAGTGCATTGCCCACACCTGGGCCGCAGATGAACTTTGACACGGCAAGTGGCTGTGGCTATGTGAGTTGGTAGTTGGGTTGCGATACCGACCAGGGCCACTTTCACTTGCCGGTTTTCGAGTGGCCTTTTCAGTGGGTTTCTTGGCTTTGCTTTACTGCCCACAAGAACGGGGAAAATATGGCCGCTGTTAATTGAGTTTATAGGCCTTATAGTTGATGTTTGTGTAGCGGCTGCTGTTGATGTTTGCCCAAGGTTGTTCCTCACAATTAGCACTGAAAAGAGCAATTATATGGATGGCATTTGTGCGGCATTGATGCGTTCGCTCAATGTTGTCACTTTCATTTAAGGAATTTCCCACATTTTCACTACCCCCGCCAGCTATAATCCAATTAACTACAGTTGAGCGAAAAGAGATGCCTGAATGACATGTTAATTAAACTTTGGCCACGGGGAATTTGACAGTTGGCTTTCAGATTATTGGCAAGCGAAATCTGTTTGAAAGTCTATGTAGGCAAACTGAAATCGAATCTTTAATTGAGCTAACCCCAAACCCATTGTACCAACTTGTTGGAAAATTTATGCATGTTGAGCTGACAATCAGTACACAAACTCTAGAAAGCCAAAAAGAGGCTTTTGAAATATATTTGTTTGACTCGTTCGCCACAAAATATTTGGGTTTTAACAAACATTTTCGGAATTTTCTTCTTTAAATCAGGGACCAAAAACAAATCATGGTCGCAGAAAGCCAATATAATATTTAGGCATTAAAGTTTCGAAATTTAGTAAATTTTCTTCTTTTTTAATGTAATAATACTTATTTTTTTAAGTGTTATATAAGATATTTGTAACGATAGTCAGGATAAATTTTAAGAAATTGGAGTTCGAGTTTTACTTTCAATCAAAAAAATTAAACTCAAAAAATATGTTTTTTATTGCGATTAAAAAAAAAAAAACAAAAAATACAATGCGAAAGTAGAACTCGCAGAACAATGAAATTAAAACTTAAAAAGAAACCTTAAAAAAGTGACTATAAAAGTAATTAATAAAATGAAAACTTTTAATCATTACTGTCCCTGACTTTAATGGAACAAAATGGAACCTGTTTAAATATATAATTAGAAAATTCAAATATGAATAGATTTGAAACTATTATTTTCTTGATCAAATAAACTGTCCCATCTCTGGTGTTAAACAAAGTTTATAATGGTCGCTTACTAATAATTTTTCGTTTCATTTACAGCTAACGGTCGTAAGCTATTTGGTGGCTACCGCATCACCCCGAAGCACTGCCGGGCCACCAAGACGCTGCCCAGCTCGGATCCGCGGGCCAATGGACCCACCATCTGCATGTTCAACCACGAGTGCGCCCAGCGGGGCGGCGAGGTGGTGGGCGCCTGCATGGACGGCTTCCTCTTCGGAGCCTGCTGCCAGATTCCGCCCACCCACGAGTTGGCCAGCACGCTGATCAACGAGGCCCAGAACGCCTACTTCCAGCAGCACCAGCAGCAGACGAAGCTCCAGCAGGCAGCAGCCCAGTCCTCCTTCGAGAGCTACGGCGAGCAGCAGCAGCAGCAACTGCTGAGTGAGGAGCAGGTGTCCCAGCAGCCGTCGCAGAGCATCTACGATCAGCAGAATCTGGACAAGGTGTATCAGCAGCTGGACAGCAGCAGTAGCATCAGTCCACCCAGCGGCGTTTATGGAGATGAGCCCCAGCTGCAGGAGCAGCAGGAGGATCAGCCGGAGTCGGAGGCACCCGTCTACTCCAGCAGCAGTGCTTCCACGGAGTCCTCCACCCAGTCCCAATCCTCCTCCTCCAGTGTGGAATTCGAGCAGGAGCCTTCGCAGCAGGCCGACATCTCCAGTGATCAGACCACCCAGGAGATCACCAAGCAACCCGTTCAACCACCCATCCAACCACCCAACTTCCATGTGCACAAGCACTCCGTGACCATCAACTCACCATCGTCGCCGCCCCAGAACGATGACTTTGTGATGCAGGTGCTCAGCACATTGCCGCCAGAACATGCCGACGACCATCACGTGGTCTTTACCACCGAGGTGCCCATGAAGATTGCCAGCGGCTTGCAGGATCAAACGAGCTCCGAGTCCAACTCTTTCGAAGAGGTCTCCTCAACGCCAGCGGCCACCCAAAAACCCAAGACCAAGCCCACCCAGAAGGTGACTCAGAAGCCCACACAGAAACCCACTCCGAAGGCTACTCAGAAACCCAAGCCGAAACCCGTTCCCCAATTGGCGGAGACCATGAAGCGACCCGTCCAGCAGGCGAAACCCAAGCCAAATCCCAAGCCAGTCCAGACTGCTGCCAACAATCATCATCATAACCATTTGATCCTGGATGGTGGAGAGTTCACGCACAGTGACATCACCCACCCCGGAGCAGATGCCGATCTCGTGGAGGATCTGCAGTTCTCGACAGGATATGGACCGCAGCCTGTGTACGCGGATCCACCAAAGCAGCAGCAACAGCAGCAGCAGCAACAAGAGCAGAACTACATCTCCTCCAGCACAAGTGCCAAGCGTCCAACGACGGGTCAGAACAGCCCCACCACTGTTTCCTCGATCACCACCCATGTGGACTCCATCGAGTCGATCATCCTGCAGCTGAACAATACCAGCCATGGGCCCAGCTACAATGTGGTGAGCCAGCAGACTCCCTCGTATGGCTATCCTGGAGTGGGGTCAGTACACACTGAGCCAGCCACCCAGCCGCCCACTTTCTACCAGGACAACGAGGCCGAGAAGGTTCAGGAGCAGGACTCACAGTCGGACTATGGCTACACCACCACGGTGAACTACGAGCCATCGTATGACAAGGTTTCGGATGAGCAGGATGCCTCGGCAGCGGTCAGTCAGTCCGCTGAGATGCCCACCGCTCGTCCTGGCTACGGAGAGGATATGTCCGCCGTCCTGGAAGACCACACGCTGCCGGCCAATGGCTACCACGATGCTGTGGCTCCAGTTGCTCCGCAGACCTCAGAGTTCAACAAGATGCCCGTGATGGGCATTGCCTATCCCGTGGACATGTCCTACATGGAGGAGGAGGAGCATTCGCCGGCCACCGCGGCTGGCTATGGCCAGGCCATAAGCAGTGACTCCTATGAGGCCAGCACCGAGTCCGCCTATCAGAAGCTTTCCACCGTCCAAACGGAGGAGCCACAGCCAGTGCCCACCTACGTGCGTCCCACCACCAATGCCAACAAGCAAAATCGCCCAGTAGCCTCGTACATTGGAATGGTGACCATGCAGCAGTACAGCCCACGTCCTCAGACCAGTGGAAATGCTGACTATCAAGCCCAAGTGCCCGCCGAAGTGTCCGTGTCCTCGCACACCACCAAAGTCCAGGAGCAGTACGACGAGACCTCGAATGCCTACCAGCAATCGGAGACCACCTCCGGCTATGTAGCCCCACCAACTGCTGCTCCGCCGGCAGCTCAGCGTCCTCAATATGACGCGGTGTCGGAAGATGCCTCCTCGGAGCGACCCGTTTTGGTGACGGCCAGTCCAACTAGACCCCGGCCCAAGCCCATTACCAAGCGACCTGCCGTGAAGAGACCCATCAGCGGGGAGAACACCAAGAAGAAGCCCCAGCCGCAGCCAAGTGCTGGTGCCTACAACCAGGACAAGATCAGCGAGCACAGCAGCACGAGGAGGCCAGTGTCCAGTGGATACGACAATGTGCCCGAGTCCCCCATCACGCACATTCAGATCAAGAAACCAGCTGCTGATCATCACAAGGAGCAGGAGCAAACGGGCTATCCCAGGCCAGCCAGTGGAGTGTACGAACAGACCACCGCGGCATCTGCTCCGCCAGCTGCTCTGCCAGCTGCTCCATCGCTCAGCTACGATAAACCAGATGCCCCAGCCAGCCAGTACACCCAGCCATCGGCTCCCTCCGCCGGCTACGATCAGCTGGCGCCGATGCCATCGCTCAACTACAACGAGGAGCACGTGGCCAGTTCGCCGGGTAGGAAGCCCTCGACGGGCAAGCCCGTTTCCACCAGCTATGTGACCGGACCCAGTACCCCGCGTCCACCGGCCACCGTTGACTACCACTACGACAATGTGCCGCCTCTGTTCATGGCCGACGACAAGCTGGACGCCTTCATCCAGAGCACGGCGGAGAACATTGTGGGCTCCACGCCGGGCAATTATCAGCCCCCGCTGGTGGCCACCGCCTCGACGCCCATCTACGCCCACAGACCAACCGTCAGTGGCAGCTATGGCCACAAGAAGCCCGGCTTCGTGCAGATCAATGGAACACCCAAGCCACCCAGACCCACGGTTCTCATTACGCCCAAGCCCACGACCATCAATCTTATTACCTACAGCTCACAGAGTGACGACAGCAACAAGCTGGCCACCAGCACGGGAGCTTATGTGACCGGCCGACCAGGAGCGCAGGGTGTGGGTTCCAACGATTTTGAGGATCCCGGATACTTTGGCAGCAGCCCAGTGCATGCGGCCTTCATCCAGTCCACCACAGAGGCCATCTATGCAGTGCCCTCCGACGACAAGCCTGCGTTCCCTGGCTACTTCGGGCCCACGCCCTCGTACCCAGCCTTCTCCGTTCCGGGCGAGAAGGTGGGCCAGAACGTGGTGGAGGAAACCTACACGTCGCCCAATGACTTTGTCAACTTCCCGCCGGTGAGGAACCCCAATCTGAACATGTCCGCCGCCGCCTCCAGCGCAGTGACCAGCGATCTGGACCTCTCCACTCCCGCCTTCGTGGAGGATGTGGTGCTGAAGGACAAGATGCACACGCTGGTGCACAAGCTGGTGGCCTCGCTGCAGGGTAACTTCGAGGCCCTGGCCGATATGATCGATGAGCCGGGTAGTAATAAGACGGTGGCCACCTACCAGGCCGGAGCAGGAGGAGCTGGAGGAGCAGGAGGAGCAGCCAAGCCCGTGAAGGTAGCAACCACGCGCAAGCCAGTGAGGATAGCCACCACAACCAGGCCGAAGGTCACCACCAAGAAGCCGGTGACTCGGGTCACGACCAAGGCGCCCAACAAGAAGACCTCCGCCGTCAGCAGCACCACTCGTAAGCCCGTCACACGTCGCACCACCGTGGCTGCCAAGGTGACCACCACAACGCGGAAGCCGGCGACCAAGAAGCCAACCCGCCGGGTAAGCAGCACCGTGAAGACCACTACCGAGAGCTCGGCTCGTCCGGCGGACGATGAAATCGTGGACGAGGAGGACGAAGAGGACGTCAATCCCAATCCCAGCGACAACGAGATCGACCAGGGCGCCACGCTCAGCTCTTACGGCGGAGCCAACGGACGGAAGATTCGTAAGTGTGGACTAAATGTAGCATGGACTAGCATGGACCCGAAACAACTGTCTTTCTCTCTCTATTTCTTGTTCTCTCACCTGCCCCTCACCTGTTCCTAACCCCTCATGCACTTAACCCCACGCTTCCTCAACCCTAATCCTCCATTGCATTTTTAACTGATCCGAAAATCGTAGCGCGCCGAAAGCACAAGCGGCGCAACCAGAAATCCATTTAGCCGATTCCCGAAAAGAGAAAAACCCCTCCTAGTTCTAGTGACCCCCACTCCACTTCCACTTCCACTCCCATTCCCATTCCATGAAATTGTCCCATCAGTTCTATGCTTCCCCCCAGCTCTCAGACTCAACTTCTCGAACACTCCCCACTCCTAACCTCGCATTTCACTCCCCATCAACAGAGTGCGGTGTGCGGCCCCATGTCAAGTCCGGCCGCATCGTCGGCGGCAAGGGCTCCACCTTCGGCGCCTTCCCCTGGCAGGTCCTCGTCCGGGAGTCCACCTGGCTGGGCCTGTTCACCAAGAACAAGTGCGGCGGCGTCCTAATCACCAGTCGCTACGTCATCACCGCCGCCCATTGTCAGCCCGGGTAAGATATACATTGCAGTTTTGGATTGGATGGACTTTAACCAGGAATATCTTTCTAAAATCCCCCTCCCCTGCAGCTTCCTGGCCTCATTGGTAGCTGTTATGGGCGAATTCGACATCTCCGGCGATCTGGAGAGCAAGCGTTCTATCACAAAGAATGTGAAGCGTGTCATCGTTCACCGGCAATACGATCCGGCCACGTTTGAAAACGATCTGGCCCTGCTGGAATTGGACAGTCCAGTGTCGTTTGATACACATATAGGTAAGTGAAGTAAAGAGGTAATAAAAATGGCGCCCAACCAGGGACCGCTTTTAATAAGGCTTTTCAACCCGTTTGAATGAAACATAAGAAAGTTTTTCATCGAACCGAAACATCGATTTTTAAAGACCAAAAGTTCCAATTAAAAATTGTCCATCTTTAACATTGTTAAGTTGAGTATTTATGTTCCTCCTTTACAGTGCCCATTTGCATGCCTAACGACGTTGCGGACTTCACTGGACGCATGGCCACTGTGACCGGCTGGGGACGCCTCAAGTATGGCGGCGGAGTGCCATCCGTTTTGCAGGAGGTTCAGGTAGGCACTCTCACCCATCACAATCTGCTTTGAAATACAAACTAACCCGGGGCCATCTTTAAATTAGGTGCCGATTATCGAGAACAGCGTTTGCCAGGAGATGTTCCACACTGCTGGCCACAACAAGAAGATTCTCACCTCCTTCCTGTGCGCCGGCTATGCCAATGGGCAAAAGGACTCTTGTGAGGTAAACATATATTATATTTAATACATTTAAAATTAGTTAAAACTATAGTTTGGTCTGCTTTAAGTAACAATTACTGGTTGTTACTTAAAGATTTTTGAAAAAGTGATCTGTAGAACAGTAATTCTAAAATTTTTTTTTATTTTTCTGATACTTCTTAAAATGTTTAATATTCGTAAGCTATGGAGTAGTAAATCAAAATATTATATTTTTATTTTTTTGCTACTACTTAAAAAAAACATTTGATGATCAATGCAGTTCGACAGATGGCGCCACCTAAGCCACGATTGTTTTGTGGGGCTTTAGTTTCGAATAGTCGGGAAACACGACTTTAACGTGCCATGTGGTTTTATAAATTTAAATTGCAGTCTCCCACTATTGCAATCTTTTTAAATTGACTCTAATCTCTTCCATTTTTCCTGCAGGGTGACAGTGGTGGTCCGCTGGTGCTGCAGCGTCCCGATGGGCGCTACGAGTTGGCCGGAACCGTGTCCCACGGCATCAAGTGTGCGGCGCCGTACCTGCCCGGCGTCTATATGCGCACCACCTTCTACAAGCCCTGGCTGCGCAGCATAACGGGCGTGAAATAAGATGGAGGCGACATCGACATCCACTGCCTCTGTGGAATAAGTGACCCCGAGGTGGCCAAGTAGCTGCTGGGGAAGGAGCAACAAGTGTAAATAGAACGTAGAGTTTTAAGAGTCGTGGACAGAAGCGTGAGAAGAGTTGGCTCAACTTTTTTGCAACGTCGCATTTTTCGAATCCTGCCCCCCAAACCTTTCTCCATGCTTCCATCAATTCATTAGCTTAATTGAAAATCAACTGCAGCAACTTGAAACGAAATGCGCTGGGAATTTCCGAATTCTCAGATTCTGATATTTTGTTTGAGCAGGCTGTAGGTTCCGTTTCTTTGAGTACGCGTGCCTAACACTTGTAGAGTCTGAATGAGAATTACGCTAATTGCAAGCCGTATGCTTAAGAAATATTTATTCTAGTTCTAAGCCTATTTATTTGACTATTTATTTATTTATGTGGCGAAACGAAACGATTTGTGCGTTTGATTCAACTAAAAAAATTGTTATTTTCATAGGCAAATTGTTGTTATGTTCAAATGAAAGCGAGAGCAAATGTTTTTAGTTCAATTGAATTTACTAATTTATCGATTTATTACATTAATTTTTTTATCTAATTACGTTGTATGTTAATTGTTAAGCGAACGAACAAATCGAAAAGAGATCGAAATAAACGAAATAAATATTAATATAAATAATACAATGGGTTTATCATTTGCCATTTCAAAATATAAAAACCAAATAAAGATAACTTTTTGCCAGCAGTCGGACTTTTAAGAGAAGTAAGTTTCATGTCTGCATTTCAGCATTAAAGTGTGCTCATTTTACGACACCAGTTCCATAAAAATCAAACAAAAGCAATGGAATTCTAGATATATTCTGACACGGTAGCCTTGATGCAATTTCCGCCCCACGAAACACAGTTTACATCTTTTTGAAAATTGCCACAGCACTCAGCCAGCACCTTTCCCCGCATTCGGAAATTTCAATATGCCAGTCCGTGAGTTTCTGCTCTAGCATCACCAGATGCCAACGCTACAGGTAAATATAAAAACAAGGTTTACACTCTTAGCCTTAATCTCTTGCCAGCGTCTTGCATAGCTATGCTTTTGCCATCTATATGTCGTTTCAGAAAATCAACTGCAATTTAAGACTCTATTTTATGACCAATAACCAAACTTAAACAAAAGGCGAAGAATCCAACCATCAATATTAAGTATTCGCCACCCTGAAGTATCTAAAACCCTTTGGGAACTATAGCATTGTAGGAGTGACTTTACCATTTAGAATTTATAATGATAGCCCATCAAACTTGTATGCAAAATGAATATTGCATTAAACAAGAATAATGGCTCGCAGCTCTATAATTAAAACCAATTTTTAAGCAAAAAAAAATGTTTAAATTTTCCAGCATTTGAGAACGTGAGTTTTTTTTCTGTGTATGAATTTATATAGAAGAGTAAATTTACTATTCCCGGAAAAGCAGCTTACACGCTTTAGGAATTTGAAAGGAAAATGTTTCAATTAAAACTAAAGTTTACTTCCAGGAAAAGTAATTTTTTTTGGGCCAACAAAAATTGTTTTTATTGTAGCTTAATTCAAGCATGCCAAAATTAAGTTTAATGCTAAGAATTTATATCGTTTAGTATACCAGAAAGCAGTTAAAAAGACGAAAGGTTAATGCAGCTCATACAGCATTTTCTGAGTAATCTTGTCCAACGTAAATATAAATTTATTACATCTGCTACGGGTGCACCCCACTTAGCCACATTCCATTCAACCGCAAATGCTCTAAGTGGGTAAAATCATTTGCATATTGAAAACTGAGAGCAAAGGGAGCAGGGCGGTGCGTGGCATGGACACACAGTTCTCATTATCCTGGTGCAAGACATGTCCTAGAGGGCAGGTTCTTTTCATCTCGATTTGGCAGGCCAGTTGCATGTTTTTCGTTAAACAGATTTGCCTGTAGGATCCCTTGTTGGTTTCATTGAGTGGGATATGCTCATTAAATTTGCACTGCTACCACAAATCACAGTGACGTCATGGCCAAAATTTCAACGTCTTAGTACACATAATGAAGCAGGGTTCCTGGAAGCTTTGCCTGTGCCACAAACATACTTAATTCATAAAAATCCAACCGAAAGCTCCCCGGCGAAAGCTTTGCGGCAGCAGCTAGCCGACAGGTGTTGTTTAAGCCAAACCAGACAGTCAGTAGCCGACAGGACGAGCAGCCAGCAGGTATGTTGAGTGCCACACAGATTCCATCCTCCGCCAAATCATTCGCGAGCGGTGAAAGTGAAAGTTGACACGTGTATTGTACCTGGATGTTTGCGGTGTATATATATCCTGTCGTGGGGTGCGGCGATGTGGTGCATCTAATGCAAATGCACTTTAAATGCATCTGCGGGCGTGTCGCAATCAACTTTGGCAAATGACGTTCTAATTTTCCGTTAGAACGGTGTTCTTTTTCAGGCACTTGTGTGCGGGTAAAAGTGGGGACATTTGCTCGGCATTTGATCAATTTTCCCCCCTGAGTTCTGAGTAAGTTTCGGAAATGGGATATGGTATAAAAGGAATTCAATTAGCGTCAAAGTGCGCCGTTATAAACCAATTTGGCTAGATTTGTTTCACACCAAATTAAATCCTTTCTGTCTCGAAAGGCGGAAGTTGATACTTTGGTTAGCTTAGGCCAAATTTGCTGCTTACAATTACGCTTTAAAATACGGGGTATTTTTTATGGTCATATTATTGTTTGGATGTGTTTACTTTTTTATTTGCATTTTAAATGTATAATACATTTAGACATCAATTAAAGGCAAAATACAGTTAAATTTAACTTAAATTAAACAAAACTTGTAAATTACAGCAGGTAATTGATCAATGTTTTATTCATTCCTCTTAACGAAGCATAAACGTGTTAATTAGTTACAAAGGCGAATATAATAGTGAGATGCTTGTTTTCAGTTTTCAAAGTGCACACCAAGCATATTTCTTACAAAAGGTCAAGTGGCACAAGTTGCTGCTCAATTAGGAAACTTTTATCAACTCATCGCTTAAGCGCATCAAAACTCAAACCCCCATGCAGTTATTGGCAAAGTTTTACCAATTGTGTAAAATATTACACGAAACTAACTAATTGCCGAACTTTGAGATGACCCTAAAGCAATCAGCCACATTCAGCGAATGGAGACCAAAGTTTTGCCATCGGTGAAAATAGCAGTTTGACACTTTTTACCTGATAAGAATTCGAACCTAAAACACTTCAACTTCAACGGCACTTTAGTAAATTAAGAAACGGGAAACACCTGGATCAATTCTCATTTACCTACCTGGCAACAAAAAAGCTCGCCCAATTCCAGCTAAAACGTAATTAGTCAAGATTTGATAACCGGCTATGGACGGTTAATTGTAATTACTGTATAGGGGCAAAATGCCAGGCAACAGACCCGCGGAGTTAGACGACAAGAACTTTGACAAGCCACCTCGCTGAAAGTAGAAGAAAGTAATTAACAAAATGCTAAAAGAGAGCCAAAAAGGACTCTATCTGGTGCCGGTTAGCTCATTTGTCCAGGACACCACCTTCAGGAGCAGGAGCAATAACGAAATTGCACTCCCGCCTCATGCGACCGGAAGGAAAATGTTTTTCTTTGCCTTGAGCTTGTCAACGGCCTTTCTTCATTCATTTACTTATTAACACCACAGCAACAACAACTGTTGCCAATCGACCATTTAGGGAAGTTCAAAGACTTAAATTGAAATTAAATTGAATAGCCGACAAGGCCAGCAAAGCAGCCTAAAATAAGAACTGACATCCCAATAAGTAGGCAATTAAATCTAGCATTTTATCTATTCTTAAAACAGCTTAATGTTAATATGGCAATTGATTAAAATGTCCAAAATATTCTTAAGATATGGAGAACAAAGTCAGGAAGTAACATTGAAAAATCCAGCTTAAGAAGTAATTAAAAGGCTATGTTTAAACTTTAAATTTATTGCTAGAAGCTATTACACAAATTGTTTTAATTACTTTTCCCAAAGGAAAGCCGTCAAGGAACTGAATACAATTAAAATACATTGTTAAAATGAAAGGAAAATTCACTTTCAGTTTTTGTATTCCCCTTGGCAAGCATAACTTTCAGAGTTTTTTTCTGGCTTGATAATAATAATCTACTTTTAAAGGTATTATGAAAAATAAAAGGAATTTAGGGGAAAGGAATTGTTTTACTCACCTAGTTTAGCGAGGGAATATTCTAATTAAGATAATAAGCTTTCGACTTTGGCAGTTTATTCTATTTAAATTTTTAACGTTTTATGAACAGAAAACGTTTAAAAATTAGTATTCTTAATTTAATGATACAAGAATTCTCTAAATTGTGGTTGATGGTCAAATTTGGTAAAATCAAATAAAGTAGACAATATGCGAAATGGTCATAATTTGATACATGAACATGTGCCCATTAGTATTTATATATGCGAATTTCATCCGGTATTAAAAACAAAGCAATGGAAACGAGTCCGGGGTCTGAGAATACATAAATTAACTCACAGCCGGTAATAACACTAAAAGCAAGCCGACAATTTTAATGAGCTGCCTGACGGGGATATTGCCGGGAGTGGTTCAAGGAGCCACGAATCGGATTCCAGGATGAATGCTTCGCTAAGGCGCAAATATAAGGGAATTTCTCATCCCAGAGGAGGGCAGAACACGGCTCCTGGGCAGGCATACGTTTCAATTAAGCGAAGACTCGGTTCTCGTTTTCACAGTTCACCGGGAAACAGCAACAAACATTCCACGGGCAAAGATGTACTAACGTGGCCGCCATGAGCATGACCATTTCGAGGTGGGCAGCACTGCTGCTGCTCCTGGTTTTGGCCCATCAGCTGGACCCCTCGCTGGCCACGCCACCATCCTCGTTTTCATCTGGAAACGCCTGGCAGCGCGCTCTGTTCGGACGCGATTCGCGCAACCTGATGCACCGCAGAGCCCCATTTCCCGTCGCCGGAGATCTGGCCCTCAACGATTACCTTGGCCCGTACTCCGCCGTCGAGCCGGAGCAGCACCAACCGCTTCCGCCGCCACAGCAGGTGAGTGTGGTGGGTGTGTGTAATTACAAGTAATTGCATAGCGTATAACCGCTGACAGCGTCAATACATAAAGGCTGCAGCCAGATAAATTCATTATATCAATCGAAAGTGTGAGTGTAAAGTATATAAATCGTAATAAGCTAATTTACATGGAAACAATTTAAATCAATTTTTACGAGGGGTTCTTTTCACCATTAAGCAAAAACAGTTCTTTAAAATCTTAAACATTTTTTTTTTTAATTTTTTATGTTCCTATTCTCATACTTTTATTGAAGGTATTGAAATATTAATGGATTCTAAAAAAACTATTATGTTCTTTTTTTCACAAATGAAGTTTTTGTTTTGCATATAAAATATTTTAAAAATTTGTTTTTTTTTTGGTTTAAAGCACTGCTCAAAAATTTCTTTGTATGTGCACATTTCAATGAGTATACGCCATGTTGGCAAGCCACAAACAGCCAAAGGCTTTGAAGCAAATTAAAATTGAAGCCAGAATTCTGGTATCGCTTTATTTGCCACTTGGTTCACGGATTCCAATCAAGGGAAAAGTTCAGAGTTCACTGCGAAGCTCAAATTAATTAACGCACGACAAGTGTCAGCGTTATTGATAACTGACTGACTGCTGCTGGTGAAAATATAACGCATGCTGAACAAATGCTCCACTAATTGCCACCGCTTTCAACCCATTCTTATACAAACACAGATGCGGCAACAGACCGAAGTTTACGGAATCGTAGAGCCGCTGATTGAGGACACTCCCTGCGCCGACCGCGCCTGTTTCATCAACGAGGATTGCTGTCCCTCCGGGGTCTGTTCCAGCACATACGGCGGTGAGTTGGCCTAATTGCATTCCATCCGGCACTTCAATTTTCCTCGCGCTTTAAGTCGACTCTTACGGGGGAGTGGGCTTTAAAGTTTTATTTTCTATTTTATTTTGTTATCTAAAATGACAACATAATATCTTAAGAAGGTTTTGTCTAAAGTTCGATCGAAGAAAAGTTGATGAAGGTATGGCTGTATTTATACTTTAAAGCGTTTTTCAAAACTACTGCACCGTTTTCAAATTGTAAGTACTATGTATCTAGCCATGTTCGTCTGTCCGTTTGCCTATCTGTCTGTCCGTCCGTCTGTCCGCTTCTACGCAAACTAGTCTATCAGTTTTAAATCCTTCTGCGTACCAAATTGTTTATTTCTTTACAACATTTTTTACGTTACGATTTCATGAGTTTGTCAATATTAAATCCTGTGGTTTTATGCCGCTGATGACCTGTATCTGTTTTTATACCCTTGCAGAGGGTATCATAATTTCAGTCAGAAGTTTGCAACGCACTGAAGGAGACGTTTCTGACCCTATAAAGTATATATATTCTTGATCAGCATCACTTGGAGAGTCGATCTAGCCATGTCCGTCTGTCCGTCCATCTGTCCGTCCGTCTAGTCCCTCAGTTTTAAAGCTATCTGCATGAAACTTTTCCAAAAGTTGTCTTTCTATTGCAGGTAGTATATAAGTCGGAACGAGCCGGATTGGACTACTATAGCATATAGCTCCTATAGGAACAAGCGGAAAAAAAATTATAACTTTGGTGTTTTTAATTTTTTTTTTAGTTCTTCGACATAAAGTAATGGTTAAATATTCCAGAATTACGGTTTAAATTTCATCAAAATCGGACGACCATAACATAAAGCTCCCATTGAAACAAAAAAAAAAAATAAATAAAAAATATTTAACTATTTTATTTTGTAATTTTTTGTAAAAATTGTTTTTGATTATTTAATTATTTGACAAGTTTAAATTTTAGTTAATTTAATTTTATTAAAATCGGAAAACGGTATCATGTAGCTGCCATAGCAACTCAAATAATTGAGCTGCAAATCATCATAGCTTCAATGCTTTTAAACATACACGCAAGTTAATTATAATTTTAATGTCTTCACGAATATTTAATTTTTGCTATAACTGCAAGGGTATATGAACTTCGGCTTGAAGATTGCTTCCTTTCTTGTTAGAAATCGATTTTTTGAAGATATTAATTTTCTGATACATTTTTTTCGTTGTAACTTGGACAAAATTAGACGTATAACCATGAGAGTGGCTGTTTTGTATAGTTTGCGACCTACACTATCCGTTTTTGAAGAAATTAATTTTACTGACCAATTTTTGCATTTATGATAAGGGTGGGGGTCATCATTTTTTTCAAAATATTGAAAATCTGAAAAATATTTACTGCGAATGCCATTTAATAGGCAATTTAATGACGAATTCAGCGATGTATGACATTCCATCATTTGACTATTACTTCTCAGCGTTTTGAAAGAAAAACTGATTTTTTAGGTGTTTTTTTTTAGGTTTTTGGAGACTTGTAAAAAGATAAAATCCGAAAGACTAATTTCGTTGTAACTTGGACAAAATTAGACGTATAGCCATAAGAGTGACTGTTTTGTATAGTTTGCGACCTACACTATGCCATCCACAATCGGTTTAGAAAAATGAATTTTGTTTTGGTGCAAAAACAGATTTTTAAAAATCGATTTTTTGAAGAAATTAATTTTCTGACCAATTTTTGCATTTTTGATAAGGGTGGGGGTCATCATTTTTTTCAAAAATTTGAAAATCTGAAAAAATATTTACTGCGAATGCCATTTAATAGGCATTTTAATGACGAATTCAGCGCTGTATGACATTCCATCATTTGACTATTAATTCTCAGCGTTTTGATAGAAAAACTGATTTTTTATGTGATTTTTTTTAGGTTTTTGGAGACTTGTAAAAAGATAAAATCCGAAAGACTAATTTCGTTGTAACTTGGACAAAATTAGACGTATAGCCATAAGAGTGACTGTTTTGTATAGTTTGCGACCTACACTATCCATCCACAATCGGTTTAGAAAAATGAATTTTGTTTTGGTGCAAAAACAGATTTTTAAAAATCGATTTTTTGAAGAAATTAATTTTCTGACCAATTTTTGCATTTTTGATAAGGGTGGGGGTCATCATTTTTTTCAAAAATTTGAAAATCTGAAAAAATATTTACTGCGAATGCCATTTAATAGGCAATTTAATGACGAATTCAGCGCTGTATGACATTCCATCATTTGACTATTACTTCTCAGCGTTTTGATAGAAAAACTGATTTTTTAGGTGTTTTTTTTTAGGTTTTTGGAGACTTGTAAAAAGATAAAATCCGAAAGACTAATTTCGTTGTAACTTGGACAAAATTAGACGTATAGCCATAAGAGTGACTGTTTTGTATAGTTTGCGACCTACACTATCCATCCACAATCGGTTTAGAAAAATGAATTTTGTTTTGGTGCAAAAACAGATTTTTAAAAATCGATTTTTTGAAGAAATTAATTTTCTGACCAATTTTTGCATTTTTGATAAGGGTGGGGGTCATCATTTTTTTCAAAAATTTGAAAATCTGAAAAAATATTTACTGCGAATGCCATTTAATAGGCAATTTAATGACGAATTCAGCGCTGTATGACATTCATCATTTGACTATTACTTCTCAGCGTTTTGATAGAAAAACTGATTTTTTAGGTGTTTTTTTTTAGGTTTTTGGAGACTTGTAAAAAGATAAAATCCGAAAGACTAATTTCGTTGTAAATTGGACAAAATTAGACGTATAGCCATAAGAGTGACTGTTTTGTATAGTTTGCGACCTACACTATCCATCCACAATCGGTTTAGAAAAATGAATTTTGTTTTGGTGCAAAAACAGATTTTTAAAAATCGATTTTTTGAAGAAATTAATTTTCTGACCAATTTTTGCATTTTTGATAAGGGTGGGGGTCATCATTTTTTTCAAAAATTTGAAAATCTGAAAAAATATTTACTGCGAATGCCATTTAATAGGCAATTTAATGACGAATTCAGCGCTGTATGACATTCCATCATTTGACTATTACTTCTCAGCGTTTTGATAGAAAAACTGATTTTTTAGGTGTTTTTTTTTAGGTTTTTGGAGACTTGTAAAAAGATAAAATCCGAAAGACTAATTTCGTTGTAACTTGGACAAAATTAGACGTATAGCCATAAGAGTGACTGTTTTGTATAGTTTGCGACCTACACTATGCATCCACAATCGGTTTAAAAAAATTAATTTTGTTTTGGTGCAAAAACAGATTTTTAAAAATCGATTTTTTGAAGAAATTAATTTTCGGACCAAATTTTGCATTTTTGATAAGGGTGGGGGTCATCATTTTTTTCAAAAATTTGAAAATCTGAAAAAATATTTACTGCGAATGCCATTTGATAGGCAATTTAATGACGAATTCAGCGATGTATGACATTCCATCATTTGACTATTACTTCTCAGCGTTTTGATAGAAAAACAGATTTTTAAAAAATCGATTTTTTGAAGAAATTTATTTTACGACCAATTTTTGCATTTTTGATAAGGGTGGGGGTCATCATATTTTTCAAAAATTTGAAAATCTGAAAAAATATTTACTGCGAATGCCATTTAATAGGCAATTGAATGACGAATTCAGCGCTGTATGACATTCCATCATTTGACTATTACTTCTCAGCGTTTTGATAGAAAAACTGATTTTTTAGGTGTTTTTTTTTAGGTTTTTGGAGACTTGTAAAAAGATAAAATCCGAAAGACTAATTTCGTTGTAACTTGGACAAAATTAGACGTATAGCCATAAGAGTGACTGTTTTGTGTAGTTTGCGACCTACACTACCCATCCACAATTGGTTTAGAAAAATGAATTTTGTTTTGGTGCAAAAACAGATTTTTAAAAATCGATTTTTTGAAGAAATTAATTTTCTGACCAATTTTTTCATTTTTAATAAGGGTGGGGGTCATCATTTTTTTCAAAAATTTGAAAATCTGAAAAAATATTTACTGCGAATGCCATTTAATAGGCAATTTAATGACGAATTCAGCGCTGTATGACATTCCATCATTTGACTATTACTTCTCAGCGTTTTGATAGAAAAACTGATTTTTTAGGTGTTTTTTTTTAGGTTTTTGGAGACTTGTAAAAAGATAAAATCCGAAAGACTAATTTCGTTGTAAATTGGACAAAATTAGACGTATAGCCATAAGAGTGACTGTTTTGTATAGTTTGCGACCTACACTATCCGTCCACAATCGGTTTAGAATAATGAATTTTGTTTTGGTGCAAAAACAGATTTTTAAAAATCGATTTTTTGAAGAAATTAATTTTTGGACCAAATTTTGCATTTTTGATAAGGGTGGGGGTCATCATTTGTTTCAAAAATTTGAAAATCTGAAAAAATATTTACTGCGAATGCCATTTGATAGGCAATTTAATGACGAATTCAGCGATGTATGACATTCCATCATTTGACTATTACTTCTCAGCGTTTTGATAGAAAAACACATTTTTAAAAAATCGATTTTTTGAAGAAATTTATTTTACGACCAATTTTTGCATTTTAGATAAGGGTGGGGGTCATCATATTTTTCAAAAATTTGAAAATCTAAAAAAATATTTACTGCCAACGCCATTTGATAGGCAATTTAATGACGAATTCAGCGATGTATGAATAAATAATTTTGTTTTGGTGCAAAAACAGATTTTTAAAAATCGATTTTTTTGAAGAAATTAATTTTCTGACCAATTTTGCATTTTTGATAAGGGTGGGGGTCATCATTTTTTTCAAAAATTTGAAAATCTGAAAAAATATTTACTGCGAATGCCATTTAATAGGCAATTTAATGACGAATTCAGCGCTGTATGACATTCCATCATTTGACTATTACTTCTCAGCGTTTTGAAAGAAAAACTGATTTTTTAGGTGTTTTTTTTTAGGTTTTTGGAGACTTGTAAAAAGATAAAATCCGAAAGACTAATTTCGTTGTAACTTGGACAAAATTAGACGTATAGCCATAAGAGTGACTGTTTTGTATAGTTTGCGACCTACACTATCCATCCACAATCGGTTTAGAAAAATGAATTTTGTTTTGGTGCAAAAACAGATTTTTAAAAATCGATTTTTTGAAGAAATTAATTTTCTGACCAATTTTTGCATTTTTGATAAGGGTGGGGGTCATCATTTTTTTCAAAAATTTGAAAATCTGAAAAAATATTTACTGCGAATGCCATTTAATAGGCAATTTAATGACGAATTCAGCGATGTATGACATTCCATCATTTGACTATTACTTCTCAGCGTTTTGAAAGAAAAACTGATTTTTTAGGTGTTTTTTTTTAGGCTTTTGGAGACTTGTAAAAAGATAAAATCCGAAAGACTAATTTCGTTGTAACTTGGACAAAATTAGACGTATAGCCATAAGAGTGACTGTTTTGTATAGTTTGCGACCTACACTATGCATCCACAATCGGTTTAAAAAAATTAATTTTGTTTTGGTGCAAAAACAGATTTTTAAAAATCGATTTTTTGAAGAAATTAATTTTCGGACCAAATTTTGCATTTTTGATAAGGGTGGGGGTCATCATTTTTTTCAAAAATTTGAAAATCTGAAAAAATATTTACTGCGAATGCCATTTGATAGGCAATTTAATGACGAATTCAGCGATGTATGACATTCCATCATTTGACTATTACTTCTCAGCGTTTTGATAGAAAAACAGATTTTTAAAAAATCGATTTTTTGAAGAAATTAATTTTCTGACCAATTTTTGCATTTTTGATAAGGGTGGGGGTCATCATTTTTTTCAAAAATTTGAAAATCTGAAAAAATATTTACTGCGAATGCCATTTAATAGGCAATTTAATGACGAATTCAGCGCTGTATGACATTCCATCATTTGACTATTACTTCTCAGCGTTTTGAAAGAAAAACTGATTTTTTAGGTGTTTTTTTTTAGGTTTTTGGAGACTTGTAAAAAGATAAAATCCGAAAGACTAATTTCGTTGTAACTTGGACAAAATTAGACGTATAGCCATAAGAGTGACTGTTTTGTATAGTTTGCGACCTACACTATCCATCCACAATCGGTTTAGAAAAATGAATTTTGTTTTGGTGCAAAAACAGATTTTTAAAAATCGATTTTTTGAAGAAATTAATTTTCTGACCAATTTTTTCATTTTTAATAAGGGTGGGGGTCATCATTTTTTTCAAAAATTTGAAAATCTGAAAAAATATTTACTGCGAATGCCATTTAATAGGCAATTTAATGACGAATTCAGCGCTGTATGACATTCCATCATTTGACTATTACTTCTCAGCGTTTTGATAGAAAAACTGATTTTTTAGGTGTTTTTTTTTAGGTTTTTGGAGACTTGTAAAAAGATAAAATCCGAAAGACTAATTTCGTTGTAAATTGGACAAAATTAGACGTATAGCCATAAGAGTGACTGTTTTGTATAGTTTGCGACCTACACTATCCATCCACAATCGGTTTAGAATAATGAATTTTGTTTTGGTGCAAAAACAGATTTTTAAAAATCGATTTTTTGAAGAAATTAATTTTTGGACCAAATTTTGCATTTTTGATAAGGGTGGGGGTCATCATTTTTTTCAAAAATTTGAAAATCTGAAAAAATATTTACTGCGAATGCCATTTAATAGGCAATTTAATGACGAATTCAGCGATGTATGACATTCCATCATTTGACTATTACTTCTCAGCGTTTTGATAGAAAAACTGATTTTTTAGGTGTTTTTTTTTTAGGTTTTTGGAGACTTGTAAAAAGATAAAATCCGAAAGACTAACTTCGTTGTAAATTGGACAAAATTAGACGTATAGCCATAAGAGTGACTGTTTTGTATAGTTTGCGACCTACACTATGCATCCACAATCGGTTTAAAAAATGAATTTTGTTTTGGTGCAAAACAGATTTTTAAAAATCGATTTTTTGAAGAAATTAATTTTCTGACCAATTTTTGCATTTTGATAAGGGTGGGGGTCATCATTTTTTTCAAAAATTTGAAAATCTGAAAAAATATTTACTGCGAATGCCATTTAATAGGCATTTTAATGACGAATTCAGCGCTGTATGACATTCCATCATTTGACTATTAATTCTCAGCGTTTTGATAGAAAAACTGATTTTTTATGTGATTTTTTTTAGGTTTTTGGAGACTTGTAAAAGATAAAATCCGAAAGACTAATTTCGTTGTAACTTGGACAAAATTAGACGTATAGCCATAAGAGTGACTGTTTTGTGTAGTTTGCGACCTACACTACCCATCCACAATTGGTTTAGAAAAATGAATTTTGTTTTGGTGCAAAAACAGATTTTTAAAAATCGATTTTTTGAAGAAATTAATTTA